>NW_026562378.1:13655000-14032500 GCF_027474105.1 Poeciliopsis prolifica
CATGCAGGCTTTCTCAAACAGAACCAATTATAACAATCAAAAGGAGAAAAGGGGATTTCCAACATTTACATTTTCAGTCACGGTTCACTAAATCTACAGAACTTCTTCACAGCTGTGTGTGGTAGCCATCTTGTCTGTTCAGTCGAGCGTTCCTGATGCGGATGGCTCTCTCAGTCGTCATCAGAGTTGTGGGACAGATTGCGAGGTCTTCCGAAGCAGAGCTCTGCTCCGGTGATCCGCCGGTACATGTCTTTGATGTCCTCACACTCTGAGTCAAAGTGGTTTGTTGCATCATAAGACCGGGACACAAATATCTAATGCAGCAGAAAGAGTTTGGAGGAAACTGATAAAATGCTCTTCAGTTGTAAAAAAAAAAAAAAAAAAAAGATTGTTTTTGCAGCGTTCAGAGCAGAAGTTTACATACATCCATTAGCATGAATCTTTGAATAAATTTGGGCCTTTAATGTTTTTGTCTTTTTTTTCAGACATTCTTTTTACAGAATAAATATACAATACTGCACAAGTTATAATTTCTTGTTGGATACATACAGGCTAAAATATATAAATAGATCCCCACTAATATGTGGTTAAATGTTGCGTTGAAACATTCATAGCTACAAACTTTTGCAGCTATAAATGAGGTTTTGGATTAACCTTTGACCACTCGCTTTACCAGAAGTTGATTTAATTTCTGGAATGTACTTGACTTTTCAACACAGACTGTTTGTACATATTCAGTAGGATTAAGGTTAGAGTCCATGTGAATGTTAGTGTTGAACCCATCAGTTTTAAAGAGTCAGTATTTTGTGTTTTACAGGCACATGGTGCATCTTCTAGCATAATCAAGTAACTATGTTACCTTTAGTTGTTATAAAAATGCTGTAAATATCAAATATATCTAAAAAGAAATTGGGCCTCTGTCTCTTTAAAAACTCCTGAAACTCCGCCTTCAGGAAGTCATCGCAACATTGCTCCTCTATTGAGCCTTAGGTAATATTTTTAACACTGAGCAGTAGCCGTATAATGATCTCAGCAGATGTGCAGTTCCACCAGGTGTTTGCTAAATGCTGCTGGCTAGTCTGAAGGAGCTGCGTGGGAGGGCTGCCATTTGAGGCAAAACCTTGGAAACTGCAGCACGGTGGTTTTTACACCACTGAATGGTTGCCATGGAGAAGACAGGATTTCTCAAACACGCATGAAAAAATAAAGCCTTCACTCCAGGTATGTTTTAGAGGAGGGAATAACATTTATTGAGTTTTGACATAACGCTCAAAAAAGTCAATTTTGCATAATACTGTCCATTTAATGTACAAGTGGGATTATTAATCTGCTACAAAACTCAATTCTGCTCTAGCTTTCATCATGTGAGCTGCTACCTTAAAATGGAGCCTATCAAGTTTATCATAAACAGGACGCTGCTTGAATTGTCGGCAGTGAAGGGACTTGTGCCAACCAATGCATGAGAACCTGAGACAAAATCCACATAACGAAGAACGGCTGAAATGTGCAGCTGCCCACATAGACAAGATATTTCTCGGAAAAGCTTTATGGTCAGTCAGACCAGGTCTGAACTATTTGGCCACAATCAAGGTATGTTTGAATCAAGCACGGTGGTGCTGGCATCATGCTGAGGATCTTTTTTTTTTTTACTCCCATGGCTACTATTACATTTTAAAAAATTAGGTGAAATAATGAAAAAGGTTGAAATATATAACAAATGCATAACGTGTGGAAGAAATTTGTATTTTTCATAAAATTATTTCAGTTGTTTGTTGCTCAAGATATAATAAAAGTCACTGAAAGCCCAAAATGTCAAGACATTCATGCTGACGATTGGTGTATGTAAAATTGTGACTGCCTCTGGCGGCTCCTCTCTTTACCTGACTCTTTCTTCCGTCCTCATTCGGAACCAGCAAGTTGGTGACGGAGACAAATCTAGAATGATTAAAGTCAGGCAAAAAAAATTACAATAAGGTAGTAAAACAGACCTGAGCACAGCAAGAGTCGTCACTGACTTCTGCATGATGGGTTCCAGGAACTCCAGGACCGGCTCCACTTCTTTCTCTGGATCGCTGGTCTCTACAGTCGTGCTCACCGTGGCGATGTACATCCCGTCCGAGGCCAAGCTGTGAGTGTAGGACACTACAGATATGTAAACGTCTGCAAGGACGAAACAGAAACGTTCGTTCAGAGTGGTGATCATAGCTCACAGTCAGTATGGATGAGAAATCACATGGTTTATTACCCGACTTTCTGTTGAGCTGTGCCTGAGGGATGATGATCTGACAGGAGCTGGCCTCATGGGTGTTTTTAACTGGATGATTTAATAAGCAGATAACCCTGATGACACGTCCAATTTTCCTGACCCGGTTAGGGACGTAGCTGGGATCACAGATTAACTGCTTACAGTGGAAAACCTGTGATAAACAAAAAGAAAAGCTTATATCATTTAGTTTTCTGAACATCTCAACTAAAGTTTCCCCCACAGTCCAACGTCTGCTCCACCTTCCCATCCGATTTGACAGCTTTCACTTTGCCGTTGTCCAGGACAATTTCATCCACTGGTTTGTTCAGCAGGAAGGTCCCTCCATACTCTGCACTCAGTCTGAGAAACACACAAAGACAGAAAAATTAAAAGTCACTATAATCCAGTAAATACATGTAAATACACAATATAACATCTTACAGCAGAAATTCTCACCAAATATCTATAACTACCTAAGAAATCCACACACACAACAAAACCATGATAAATTAAGTTTTGTGCAATAAAGTGAAATGGAACAAAGAATAAGTGTTAAATACAAGATTAAAAAAATCATTTAATTATGCTTAAAGCATAATTAAATGACGCATCATTTCAAACTAATATCAAAGGGGTAGTTATTGGTTTTGGCCAATAAAACATTTACTGAGATGTTACACAGGAAGTATCCCCTAACAGGTACAAGCAAAGGGCTCTTTAAAGACTTTTACACTTTAATATTGAAAAATTTAATGACAGCATTGGTCACAGGCATGTGATTAAACTACTGGATGCTCAAGTGAGCTCCAATGGATGCGTGAAATACCGCAAATTAGAGGAACCAAATAATAACCTGAAGAGTTGTCAAAGAGTCACAGATTATTCATGGACAAATTCAGGAAGATCTGAAGTGAGTATAAACATTTTTCTTGTGAAAATAATAAGTAAACACATCAACAGATGAAGAAGAAACTTGTTGAAGCTGGCTTAGTGTTCGCTGCTGAGATTTGAACAAGTCAATAAAATACTAGGAGAATATGGTCTGTTCAGATGAGAGCAAAACTGAACTTTATGATGCTGCAAAACAATGTTTGGAGATGAAATGTTGCTGCACTTAGTCCCAGTAACACCATACCAACAGGAACGCCTCGAGGCGGGAACATCATGGTATAGAGCTGATTTTTCAGAATCTGCTACAGACAGACTCCTTTCAATAAAAGGGAAAGTTGATGGAGAAATGCAGGTTGGAGTTTGAAGAATTAACTATCTGGGATTTCTCAGCAACACAAAGATCCCAAACAGAAAGCTGAGCAAATTCAATACCTGATTAATGCTTGATGCTCGTTTCTTCACATAGGATCAATCTTCATTACCAACAAAGACTATTAGTACTAAATACATTTTAGTACATTTCCATAGTGCCTTTTTTTATGTCGTTCAACTTTATTACATGTTTAACTTCTGACCTACTTTGCTTTGATTTCTTACATGTTGACTTGAGTTTGATACAAAAGTTTCAATAGAAATAAATCTACAATAAAAACATTTGACATGTTTCAAGATTCTTTTTTTCCTACAACACAGCAAGAATTTCAACACTAAACTCTTAGTCAAGAATTTCACAAAAGAAATAGTGTTTCTTAAAACACCGCCTTAACGTTGCGATTGAGACTCGGTGAGATTCAAACAAACTTACTCGTTTGAGGCAACAGTGTTAACAACTGCACTGTGCAGCCAGGCAGTGAAATATTTCTGAAATGTTGTGATATTTAGTTTGATCAAAATTTTGTTTTGCTTTCATTAGTCCAGTTAGACTTTGCCTTTGCCTTTCAACTCCATCTTGTGAATTTGTGAATATTCAAGAAAAGCTGTCAGTTCTGCATGATGGAAATGAAACTAAATTGTTTTTCAGAGGTAAATTTCCATTGTTATCGTAATTTAAATAAAACAAATAGAAACTGTCTGCGCCCCACCTGGCGAATCCCTGCGGTAGCTCGCCGAGGCCGTACAGCGGGTACAGGTACGGACTGCTGTTGTGGCGGGACAAAGACTCACAGTACCGCTTGATCCGGTTGATGGTTTCCAAACAGGGCTGATCCAGGTAGCTGCAGAGCAGGAAACCACATGGAGGCAGACTGAGGCATTTGAAACATCTGGGATCACTGGTTCAGATCTTGACTGACCTCTCGCTGGAGTGTAAGGCTATGGCGTGACCTGTGACCTCTATGACATCCTGTCCCAGGTCAAACCGGCTGAACAGCTCTCGCGCGGTCGTTTTTTTAGGATCCACGTCCTGGTGAGTGCGAGGGTTTCTCGCGTCAAAGTTTATGACAAAGTGCAGCATCTTCTTGAACCTCCTCTTGTCAAACATGCCCATCAGATCTGAGAATATTGTAAAATCATGAAATACATTTCTGCCTGTCGATGCAGATTGAAAATGCTAATCTATGTCACCTGAGCTCTGTGCGTCCTCCTCTGTGGCAGGAACTTTGTGCACTTTGCCTGCTTTGAACACATAACTCCCTTCAACGACTTTGAAGTCCAGATAGCGAGTCACCTCGGTGTGCACCAATATCTTTACCAGCTGGCCTGAAGCAAACACACCTCAGCTGATTGCGACATAAACCTAAAACAACAAGCTCACTAATAAGATGAGCGACACAAAACTCACCAGTGGCAAGAAAAAACTTGGGGACAAGATCCACGTTCCACTCTTTCCCTCGTCGGATGGATTTAGGAGGGCCTGGAACCTTAAACCGCCTGTACAGCTGCGAACAAAATGAGCTTTTAATACCAGAAACAAAGTGTAATGATAAAGATGAAAGTCTGCCAGGCCAGGGCAGGAGTGGATTCATGGTGGCGTGACAAAACCGTCACAAAAAGTCTCAGAATGGAGATGTTGCACAAAACAAAACGCAACAATTATTCCCATTGCTACTAAAAGATTATAATGTTTTCAGTATTAAAGTTATACCAGTATTTTTAACATTCGTTCATTTTTTTATTATTATGCTTCAAACTAAGCAAAAATATATAGTGAATACTTGGATTTTCAAGCCCTTTTGCAGGAATCCACTCCAATCTTGGTCTTTGTGGATTAATAGAACTGAGTTGGTTAGTGAGTTGGGTTATCTGCTCCAGTAACCAGCTAACAGAGGCCATGCTAGTTTTAAAACAGTGTTGGTTTGGTAATCAATGTGGATCTCATAAACTAAACATTCAACGTTCAAAAACTGGCATGAAATAATACTTTTTAAAGTTTCATAAATTTTACGAGAGGTTTACGGCCTAATTTTGATTTGTAATCTGTCAAATAATCTTGACATAAATAAGGGATTAATAATTTCAAAACTGTTTCACGACCAGAAGCAGCACCAGAACAAGCACTAAATAAAAAGTTGAGCGCCTCACCGTGCTCCGAAATGCAGTTTTTAACTCATTCAGCTCATAGGATTAAAGGTCATTAAGCCAGCTGACTGGTAGTGCTCAGCGACAGAAAATACTCCAAACAGTACACTGTAAAACATATGAGGGTGGTTCAACTTGAAAATGAAAGTCCATCTGCTGCCTTGAAATGCAATTTAAATCAACAGGAAAATTGTTTAGGTTTAATTCAGAAATTAAAGTTTATGAAGTTGATTTAACAACAAGAGGAAAATTGTCTAAACTTTGTTTTTAAGTTCATTAATCTTGAATTGTGAGTTTTAACTTAGATGTTGAAATTTAAACAAAATAATTTCTTCACAATATGCAACAAAAAACTGCCCACATAGTTAAAGAGCCACATTTCTCTATCATTTTCACTCATTATATGAAGTTATAATAATTATTCATTTTACTTTAGAATAATAAAAAATCTTGTTTCAAATTGTACGAATAAAATTTTTGATCTTATCATGAATTTTATTCAACATCAAAAATGATTTTTACTCAAAAATTAAAGTAAACATTTGCTTTAATAAAACACAAGAGCCAGATCAACGTAATGCACAAGCCGCTAAGCAATCTGGGAAACAGTTCCCACTCTTTTCTTTTTCTTCTTTCAGTTTTTTAAGCACTTACCTGAAAGCTCCAGTTTATTCAACTTTTTGAGGTTTTACAAAATTAATGAAAAGTTAACATAATTCACT
Organism: Poeciliopsis prolifica; assembly: GCF_027474105.1. Lineage (NCBI taxonomy): Eukaryota > Metazoa > Chordata > Actinopteri > Cyprinodontiformes > Poeciliidae > Poeciliopsis > Poeciliopsis prolifica. The sequence continues at coordinate 13,661,376 of NW_026562378.1, forward strand.
ACCTTTCACAAACACACATTTATGTTAAAAATCCAAAACTGGCTAAATGTATTTGACTTAAAGAGTAGAAGAAAGTAGACACAACTAAATGTGGTTCAAATGTTTTGCAACGTAGAAGAAACCTGATCTCTCAAATGCCATTTATTTTTCTTTTCTTTTTTTATTGTTGCATTTTTGAAAGCATAACTCTTTAAAACCTTGAGGTGTTTTGGTTTGAACAGACCTCCTCCAGGGGAGAAATGGAAGCACTTTCTCCTCCATGGTAAGAGTTCTTGTCGATGTGAAGGACCTTTTTCCCACTCAGAGACATGAGGCCAGAGAGGACACATTCCTGAAAGAAGGAAGAGGGGACAGGAGGGGAAGTGGGTCAAATGCTGTTGGAATCAGCAGTTATCAGTTTGTGTAAAGGCAGATCAGCTTTAATGCCATGATGTCACACGATAAATCCCCTTCGATTGCCAGAAGGAGCTCAGCAGGATGACGGTCCAGGAAACTGAAAAATGTCCAAGCATTTCTAGAAACACATTAACTTTTAATTCTACTGGTAAAAGTTGAAGTTAAGGCAACAAATCAGTGTTTTAAGGTGCTGGATGCAAATATCTACAACTTAGTTTTGATTTGACCTTGAAGTGATTGCTAAAATACCCAACTCTACAGACAGCTCTCTTTTTAGGACTGGAAGTCATTGTGGTGCTTCTGTTTTCAGAAAATAATCTTGCAATAGCCATTTCTAACAAATAATGTTGCTTTTCCTGAACCTTTCAAGTTTGTAAATCACCATATCGGCAACTTACTAAAGTTCTCAAGAATCAAGGCTGTAAGTTTCTGACAGAAGAAAATGCTTGTTTCTCCACACTGCAGGCTGATTGTTTAAGAGAAACAACATAATGTCTTTTCTTACCTTAATTCCAGTTCCAAGCACTATCACATCATACTCCTGCATCCTGATTTTGTCTCTGATTCAATCCCAGCTGCTTCCCCTGAATGCAGTTTATAATGTCTGTGCAGAGAAACAGGTGACACGGCGGTCTGTGAGAGTAATTGCTTTGCAATAATCCTCTTATGATGGGCACATATATGCATACTGTGTGTCTGGGTGTAGGAGTGAATAAGACTGAACCTAAGAGGTCACGTTTCACACTCACACGCTGAAGATTAGGGTGTTAAAATCTAATTAGTGCTATACGTGAATGAAACAATTCATGATACATTTGAATAGTTTCACTGTATTTAAATATGCTATTTAGTAATCTCTTATATTTTAAAGCGTAATGTTTTCAGTAAGATGCTTATCAGTTGGTAGCAGGGGCGCAACTACATACTGTCGGAGGTGCATGCAAACATGTCATCATCCCCCTGCTATCCCCCCATGACTTAAACTTGTACAACTCATCTTTAATTAAAGTATCAATAATAAATGCACATACATGTGAATAAATAGCTGCCTATGTAAAGTAAAAGCAATACAAAAAAAACAAAAAAAAACAAATAACACACACTACCCAAATATAACTGGGTTACACCTACAGGGCAATTAGAAAAGAGTGAAACGATAATTATTTAACTGTTAGCCTGTGTCTAGTACCGCCTATAGGCTATAGGTTTATTGATCATAGCTTGATAGGAAGCCTGATCCAAAATGGCCACTCATATTAATAAAATGGTGAAAAAATAATATTAACCACAAAACATTGTATTCATAAAAGATATCAACATTTTTCCTACACAATCTTAACAAACGCTTTTAATGTTGAAAAAATATAAACGGTTTCTCTTCACAATATTTATTTTCTGTCCGTATTTTTGCCAGAGGTTTTATCTCTAGGGACGGTGTGGTGTCTACCGGGTGGACGTTTTAAAAAGACGCGGGTCGATAGCGGCTCACTGCGGCTGCGCAGTGTTCGTCTCTAAGCAACCGTGACAACAGCGTCAGTACACTGACGTTACTGTCTTTCAACCACTTTGAGAAGCTTTTCTTCGTCTCTCTAACATCTCTATCCCTCCCCCTCTTGTTTAGTGCCCGGAGTGAAGAGGTAGTTCTTCACCGCTATCTGAGTGTATATATTTAATCTGTATATTTAATCTTCGATTTTAAATTGTAAAAGTAGAAAGTCGTGTTTGTTGGAGGTGGAATACTAATTGGAATACCATCTTTTTAATCAAACATGTCAAATTCATATTAAAAATTTCTGCTTATCTTTGTATTTAACCGTAAACTGGCTGGAGGACAATTTTTTTTTCCTAACGTGAAACTAAGACTACATTACCCATGATTCTCGACCTAGAGCTATCTGTGCAGTGAAGGTCGCGGTTTTTCTAAACGGCCCGCACGGCTGGGCGGGAGCTGAGATCAAACATGACTCCGCCTTTCCTGGGCTGAAGGCGGGACATTCCGTGCCAATGCGTAAGCGAACCCCGGCAGGCTAGCTGTTCGTCAGTTTGCTAACAACTTTGTGATTCCTGCTTGCAGAGTTAACCAAAGTCAAAGAAATGTCTTCACAGCAGACAGTGAGTGATATAATTTACACGACTTTAGTTTCGCTTCATAGAGAGTATTTTTTATTGTTGCTTTTTTAACAAGGTACAGACTACTTTTTGCAGTTATGCTTCCTGTCCCTTGAGTTAAGCATTTAACTCGAAATGATCTTTTAGCATTGATCTCACAGTTAGTGGAGTTCTAACCATGTGTATAGAACTGTGCTAGGATATTAAGGTAAATGTTATCAAAAAACCGAGACATTACATGTAAGTAATGAAGGTGTATCAGCTATTGACGCCCAAACACCAAATTTAGACACAGTCTGATACTTTCACTTCTTCTATCAACTCCAAATTATCTGTATATAATATCAAAGTTGTAACTGACCCACTTCATTTGACTGAATTTGAGAATCCATTCAATTTCATTTGGTGCATTTGTTTTAAAATATACACACACACTAATATTTAAATAATGTGTGATGATTAAAAAAACCCCAACTGTTATACATTAGATAAAAGCGTAGCAGCTGTATCTGATTATATTGATGCTTTAACATATCAAACATTACGTGGTGCAAAGAAGCATTCAGCTTCAATGCACTTAAAGTTTGTAACAATCTTCTAGAAAATTGCTGAAACATGGAGATAATCCATTGGATTAAGGGTTAAAACCCAACCTGTTTAGAGTTGCCTTTGATCAATAGTAAGTGAAACATTGATCAACATATGTGATGTGTCTTTTGTTGATTATTTTGATGACATTTGATATAAAAAGTAATGTTTTATTGCTTAGTTTTGTAATCGGTGAATGTAAAGCACTTTGCCTTGTTAAAATGTGTTATACAAATAAACGTGACTTGACTAAATGGACTCTAAGGTTTGATTGGTTGATGTGTGAGTTTCTAATTGTCCATAAAAGAGTTGTGAAGTAACACAAAAAAAATGACATTCTTAAATCATTTTCACAATTAATTCTGTGTTTCATAAATATTTACTCATAAAACTGTCAAATTCAGTTTTTACTTTATATGTTTATGAACTATAGTTTTATTAAACTTTGAGCTGTGTCTTTTTATACGTTTTTTTTTTTTTAGTTTTCAAAACCAGAGCCTGACCAACACACTCGCATATCTGTAAAATCAAATCCTGGATTTCTGGAGCGTCTGAGTGAAACGGCAGGAGGAACAGTCGTCGGCGTTGGTCTGTTTTTTCTCTCCATCTACATCCTCTTCACTAATGAGGTGAGAAACAGTCTCTGAGCGAGAAAACGGTTGTTTTGAAGTGTCTCACATCGCGGCTGCTGCTGCCTATGTCAAATGAAGACACCTGGACAGAATTAAGAAGAGGTTTTTCTTGTTTCTCTCCTTAGGGTCGAGCTTTGCAAACTGCCTCTTCTCTGGAGGAAGGTCTCTCCCAGGTGAGGTCGCTGGGCTCTTATCCAATCCTCGACCTGCAGAACAACGGCCACTTAGTTCATCTATCTGCAGAGCTACAAACCCTGAAGGTAGGCTGTTGTTGTTTACACTCTGCACACCTCAATATCTTCCTTGTGGATATTGTGATCTAAACTCATAGCTGCACAAAAAAAAAATGGTTAAAACAAAAATCTGTGGAAATTAGTATGCAACAAATTGTAAATGAAAACAGAGGTTTGGATGCTGGGTGACCACCTGCCACGACCGAATGGGTATTTGAGAAGACGAGGCAGAAAGCAGAGGAAGAACCAGAAGAACTGATGTAGGGTTATTTTCAATCATCTCTGTGAAGGTAAAAGGTAGAAGAGAGAGAACTATGAGTTGATGGCAGCATTATATCAGCCGATGCCATAATCCAGGAAGGTATTGCAGACAAAACAAAATGCCAGACAAGGCGTCGCTTTTATGGAGTTTCTTACCTCCAATTTTGGTCACTTTTTACGATTATAGAAACCAAGTAGAGAAAAGTATAAATAAAAACCTATTCCATTAATGGCTATTGTATGCTAATTATCTCATTTAATGAGGAAACCGACTAATTTTGCCTGTGAAGCTGCATAGAATTCAACAAATAGATGTGCAGTAATCAAAGAGTGCATGAAAACATTTAGGGAAATGACATGCAAAATCTGTCACAGAAATGTTTCTTTAATGTAAATGGACTTTTTTTTTGAGTAGATTCCTTTTTTAATCTAATATGTTCTTAGCTTTTCTTCATGCCATGTGATTTTGATGGGCTGAATCTGATTTATTCCTGCCCAGCCCCTCTATGACCCCAGCTACAGGGTGGTGGTCCAGGCAGTGAAGCTGCGGCGGCAGGTGGAGATGTATCAGTGGGTGGAGCATAGTGAGAGCAGGTATGTCCGCTCCCTGCATATCAGTGCCCAGAGAAAGCATCAAAACCTTGACCCTGAAATCATTTCAGGGATTACCAGGAGAATGGAGAAACCAAAACTGAGACAACCTACACCTACAGTGAGTTCGCTTTTATCGTTTTAGTGTTCGCCTGTTGTTGTTTTTGCATCAACTCAACCAGCTTGTGGTGATAAACGTTGTTTTTTTTTCTTTAGACACTGAGTGGAAATCAGAGGTGGTTAACAGTCGTAACTTCGATAAGGAAATCGGCCACCAGAACCCGAGGTACTGAAAATGTTTGGAAGATGTTTCGTTTTTGTGCTGCACGGTTTTAACTCAGCTGCTGGTTCACAGCGCCATGCCGGTGGAGAGTGTGACAGTGGTGGCTCAGGAAGTCCAAGTGGGATCTTTGATTCTGTCCAAAGGTATTTGCTTCTCTGAAAATCTGTCAGTAGCTTTTTTTTCCATTACAAATATGCTCAAATCTTTGTCTGTATTTTGCTAATGCTGAAAGGCCTGGTGGAGCAGATCAACAACTTCCAGACTCTGAGTCTGAAGGATCTCTCAGCCTTTAATCTGGATCCTTTCCTCTCCATCCATGACAATTACTTCTATCACACTCAGTTCCCGCTTCGGCCACAGGTCAGCCTCTCGCACAGTATCCAGTATTAATGTTGATCAGACATGTGTTTTTATTATTATTATTATTATTGTTATTATTATTATTATTATTATCATTATTATTATTATTATTATTATTATTATTAATATCTTTCTATTTGATCAGGTCGGGGACGTCCGAGTGAGGTTCTCCTTTGCCGGACTGAGTGGTGAGAACAGCTACCTCGGACCGCCGCTAACAGTAGGTGGTCCAATAATAATAATACTAATATTCATAATGTATTATCAATAAGTGTAAAAGAGAATAATAATTATCATTTTCTACTAGCTCAAAAAGGAGTGCAATAACACCTTCTTTAATTCTTGAAGTAATTTATCTACTAAAAATAAAGGTCCTCATCCATCCATAATTATATTAGATATCAATATATAATAATTCTACATGAAAAGAAAATGAATAAGAAACTCCAACATTGTCATCCCTCACAGTTTTTCTATTTTTACAGTCAGAAAATATGATCATGATCAGAATCCATATTTTCTTATCTTTTTTCCTCTTTGACTAAATGTACTTCAGCTGAAGATTGAATTTAAAATGAATTCAATGTTTTGCTTCAATAGTAGATTATTTATATTTTAAAGCTGTTTTGACACATCTTTACCTGCAGTGCCAAAACATGTGATGGATGTTGTTGGAAATGTGCTTTTATTAAATTATATGGAAAATGCCTATTCATTAATTGCAGAAACAAATTAGCATTAGTAATTTTTATTTTATTAATTTAAGATTTTGTCACCATAGAGACTCATTTTTTTGATTCCCTGCAGAACGTAATCATAACTTCCTGCAGGAAGTCAGCGTAGAGGAAATGTTTAGCTGAAACAACAAATTCGATAAGAAGCCATGAATGTGATTGTGTTTGGATGGTGAGTATTGATAACATTTAAACTTTTTCCAGGTGAGTATCGTAGCCATGCAGAGAGGAGAGAAATTGCTCCCCTTTAAGACGAAGTCTGGAGACTTTCTGGAAATCATCTACCTGGAGGAGCTCACCGCAGAGGTCGGTGTGGATTCACGTTTGTTTCTTTTGGTTTAAAGTGTTCATATTTCCCTCCTTTTTTTCTAATGTATGTTTCCTAACTAATGCAGCATCTGTGTTTTAATGTGCAGGAAGTGTTCGCCAAGGAGCATCAGTACAACAGAATGAAGACGTGGGGCCTGAGGGCTGCAGGCTGGTTCCTCATGTTCATTAGTATTCAGCTGACCACACGCATCCTCCACACTCTGGGTAAATCAATGCTGACACTGCAGAACTCCATGTTCAATTCACATTTTTTATTCGTTATATATTTTTTTCTTGTTTTTGAGTGTTTGTTCATATTAGTATTATTATTAAACCTGCGTATTTTCAGCCTCGTTTGTCTGCTGTGAACGTAGCCTGGGTGTGTCAAAGCTCATCCCACGTGTGTTTTTGTTGCTCCGTTTCACTTGCAGTGGATTGGGTTCCTCTCCTCAGAGATCTGGTTTCTTTCGGCCTGAAGATCTTCGCCCTGTGCCTCTCCTGCTCGCTGTCTCTCCTCGTCATCGGGGTCGGTTGGCTGTTCTACAGACCCTTGGTGGCGGTCGCTCTGGGAGCCCTCGCTCTGCTTCCAGTGTTTCTGGCTCGATCAGGCCTTCCCCAGAAGAAGAACGAATGACTATCGCAGTGAGGATTCGACCTGGGTCCACCTTGACTGCAGCTGTGCAGCAGAAAACTCAGACAATGTTACACAGCTACTTTTTGAACTCCAAAGGTTTAGAATATTTCTGCACAAAATGAGTCTCGCAGCAGACGGAGGAGTTTGCTGCCTTCACTGGTCATTAATCTTCGACATGAAGCATAACAATCCCTCACTCTGCCAAATAAGACGCGCCCTACTTTGTTTTGAGTGTCAACATAACTCAGCAGGCAGGTGTTTAGTTATCTCACTTGGTGGTGGACGTGGCTTTGTATTCAAGTGTCACTCATGGACCCTTGCAAACGACAAAAAACTTTAAATTGAACTGGTTTCATACCCATTATTCTACGACCAAATTTGATACTAATCCCAGACTAAAACTGTCTCATTTCAGTTTTGGAAGTTTCTTTCCCCAGTAGTACAACCACTAAAGTTTAATTTGAAGTTTCTGCTGATATTTCTGAAAATATGACAGTCTACAAAAAACCTAAACTGTAAGAATGGATGAAGGAATGCATAAATGGATGGACTGATTGATGGACAAATGATTGAATGAATGGATAGAAACAAAAGGATAGATAAACAGACAAATGGATTGATGAATGAAAATTTGAATTTTGGAATTGATTGGAGTGGCCGATGGGACATGGACAAGAAAAGCCAGAAGTATTTAATATTTTTTTACTCATCCAGATTTGAAGGTGTATGGAAAACACAAGTTTTCTCCAGACATACTGATAGCATGTTTTGGCTTGTTTAGAGGATTTACTTTGTGTTGCTTTTCAATTAGATCACATGCAGAATATCCGCAAAAACATGGGGAAAAGATAAACAGTGTTTACACTCGGATGCCACATTTATAAGTTAAATTGTTTTCAGGGATGGGATTAGACTACTTATGGAAGTTGGTCTTATAATTAAGTTTGGATGTCTCTTAAAGATGCAGAATTTTTCTTGAACCATAAAACGTGGATGGTGCAATTTTCCATTTTTCTAGCTCACATAAACCAGAAATCAAAATCAATTAAATCAAAAGCTTTACCATATATTTTAGTTTCTCTGGTGCAGGTCTGATAATCAGGAAAGAATTTAGTCTACAAAAGTAAGCTTCACCATTTGCATCTGTGTTACATGTGAAACGTTACTTTGTGTGTTTGTTTACTGTATGCCTAATTTATAAACTGCAAAAATGTAATGGGGCGTGGGAGGCAAATTGAAGTAAACGGACACAATTCAGTTTACTTGTAAACGTTGCATGTTGAATAAATCCTTTCGGATGTTTGATAAAAGTCTGAACAGATTATTCACTGGAACGTACCAACACTGACTGCAAGAAGGATAAACAAACAAAAACAAAAAGCAGGCGCTAATTTTGTCCACCAGGGAGCACTGACAAGTTTATTATTTCAAACTGTTAACATCCTGATTGATACATATAATTTATATCCTACTAAGTAGTTCCCGGGCTTATCAAAAGTTGCTTCCACAAATATTAGTCCCTAGTCAGGCTCCACAGACGAGACAAAAAGCTAAAGGAGTGGCTTGTATAAATGTCTAATGCCCAGCGTATCTCCTATGTGCACCTCTTGCACTGTGGCTGAACCAGAAAACCTGACCAACATTGAAACGAAAAAAAAAAACACCCCAAACTGGCCAACAGTGAAAGTTTTAACCCAAGAAAACAAAACAAATCCACCTGAAGCCGGCGTTACATTTAAGTTCTGGTCCTCAATCAGCGTGTCTCAGTCAAGTCAAGCAAATTATCAAGATTCTTACAAAGTAATTTATTACACAAAACACTTGTGTTTTTAGCAAAACCAGTTTCCAGTATAGTAGTGTGCATTGGGTCACAATGCACAGAGGATTGTTTCTAATATTGGGAGGCACGCTGCCGGGTTTAGACTCGCTGCGTGCCTCAGTTTGTCAGAATAGTTAAAGGACTACATGTCACAGTGTGCAGGTTCTTCACCCTAGTTGGCTGTGGACACATTCCTCAGATCAGCAGGCAGGGCTTAAGCACTTAACTGTAGTTGGCAAGTATGACACAACAGCACCCTGGGGTGACCTTTACAATTACATACAACATGTTTAAGGAGCTTTCATTATGGCAAATTTTACTCATGTTAAAAGTACAAAAAAGTATTTTCCATAACCTTAAAGTTGAATACTGACGACCTGACTACTTTTGCTTAAGACAAAACAGTAGAAGCATGACACCTTTAGTAAAAACAGGGGAAAGCAGTCTTTGTGTGTGTTTATCTGGGGGTAGGGTTGACCTAATTCTCCTTCTTCTACCCCCTGCAGGAAGCAGTCCTCATGCCCCGGTTTACAGTAGGATGCATTTATTGCTCTTCTTTCCCCGCCTGGCCTGTAGTGCAGCCCTGGTGGCCATCTCGAACACTTCCCTCACGCCATCCTTTGTTTTTGCAGAGCACTCCATGTATCCGAAGGCACCGATCCTGTTGGCCATATCCCGGCCATCTTCTGGTTTCACGGGTTCCTGCAGAAAGGGGAGAACAGGGCGGCTTTTAGGAAAACCCACAGCTGATGTGACGGAAAGGATGTAAAAAAAATCAACAGGGACCAAGAAACTGATTGATGACTGAAATAGCTGATATTCAGTCGAATAAGCCCTGTTCAGTGGCTGGTCAGAAGCTTGAAAATCCAATCTTCAAATGAAAAAACGCACCATACTAAACACTGAAGCTACACAGAAAAACCTCTTCAGTAATAATGCTGCTGCTGACTGAAGAAGACTGAAAGTCAGCAATTTAAAGTGTTAAACAATAATATAAGAGGCTGTTTAATGTATTTTCTGTCATGTCAAATAAGGTTGAGCAAAGTACAACAACGTTGTTCTTTTTTTCTTCATTCGCCTCCACTTCCTGTCTGTCATGGAACATCCTGGATTTGGGAATGTTGGCAGGCTTTTTGAAATCTCAGCGTTAAAGGAGACCCATTATGCAAAGTTCACATTCTACATGTTTTTATGCTTCTGTTTGGGTCTCAACGGCTTCTAAAAAAACAACCCGGTGCTTTAAAAGACACACCCGGCTGGCTGTGTTCTGGGAAGAAGTTCATGTTTTTTGGCGTATGGAAAAAGAGCCGTCTCAAAAACCTCCTGATTGTTAAAACACAATGCATTGTTGCCTAGTAACCCCAGCTCGTCGCCTAGCAAACCCAAGCGGAGAGCCAGGATGTTTGGTCTGCTGATTTTACAGCTGTGTGTGCCGTACAATGGCTGCTAGAAGAGACAAGCGTTTTGTTGTTGAAACCACTTGCTGCATTCTTGTTGGTTGAACAGGAGGCTCTATTTCTGCTTTTCAAAGATGTATGGTTGTATAATGGCACATCTGTTTGCAGCCATTTTCATATGCGAGTATAAACTTTGAGTTGAGGGGCGTGGCCAGCAGCAGCTTAGAAGAATTTAAAGTGACAAGACACCACAAAACAGGTAGAACTGAGCAGATTAAAATCTCTATCTAGGAATAATTTTGTGCAAAAATGTAATAAAAATGTTTTGCGTAGCTTGTAGACCTATCCTAACCTCTTAAAGGAAGCATAATCAATCCCTTTTAAGGTAAGAATCGACATCCTATTGGCATTTGGATACTGTTTTGTAATACTATCGATAGGATTAGACCACATTCTGACTTATTGTAATATCAGTGTGCAGTATCGCAACCACAAAGACCTCTGGAATGGACTATATGTTGCTATTGTAGTCTAAGAATTATAAATTCATTTTTTGGATCCCAATTATACATTCAACCGGTTGGAGTCGGGTTGCAGTAAATGCCAAGAACCTGACAGATGACATGAACAGAGTGGATTTTTTTTTTACAGCTACTAAAGTGTTTTGCAGCCATTGCTAGTCACAATGACAGCAGGAAAGTAGAAAAATCATATTTTGAATGTTCTCATATTTATCTACAATAGTCAAAAGAAACTGGAATCAGCAGAAATCAATATTGGCGGGTCAAAGCTGTAAATCAGCAGACATTTCTGGTTTACCTGCTTCATTTTAGCTAGCTCCCTTCGAGTGTGATCATCGTTACGCAAGTCCTTTTTATTTCCCACCAGTATGATGGGAACGTTGGGGCAGAAGTGTTTCACCTCAGGGGTCCACTTCTCAGGGATGTTCTCTGAGTAACGGGACAGAAGACACCAGCAGTCAGATCAAAGACACAGCTGGAGCAAAAAGCATCATCACACAAAAAGAAAAGAAATAAAAACCCTTCCAACTCTGGGGTTTTACTCACGAGGGCACAATGTAATCAATTCACATGTTTAAGATTGTTTAAATGTTCTTGTTCTTCTGGGCAAGAGCACTCAAATTCTCACTGTCATTTATTAAAAATATGTGTGGAAACATTGAACCTGATTCAACAGGTTGCAGAATCATTTTTAATAGCATAGAGGTGTTTTCTGTATGGTTTTCCCTGTTTGAGGTCATTTTTCTGTCCTAATTCTGCACAATTTGAGGTTTTATTCAGAGCTTTTGTATATTGTTCAGGGAAATCTTTTCTTGACAGGCCATATTAGTGGAGTTTATTTCTGATTATACCATAATTGACACTTCACATGCAAACTGAGAAATTTAGAGTTATTTTAGAATATTTTGGTAATTTCTCTGTTCACTCTTGAAAATATTAATATTAATAATATAAACACATCTAATAGCTGCCTTCATACTCTTTCTGTTGCTATTTTTTTTACCCCAGTAAAGGTCAGAATATTTTTATTTATACACATAATAACCTTTCAAGACATCTGTACTTAACCATAACAATTTTGGATAAAGAATAATAAATGTCAATTAATAAAGATTCCCTATGCACTGATAACAATTATAAAAATCTATTGCTGGAAAACTACATCATAAACATGAACCACAACATTCACAGAGTCCCGTTTTTAACTCACCAAGACTGTCTGGGCTGTCGATGGAGAAGCACATGAGTATGACATCAGTGTCTGGATAAGAGAGTGGGCGGAGTCGGTCATAGTCCTCTTGACCTGCTGTGTCCCAGAGAGCTAATTCAACCTGCAAGGAGTTTAACGTTATCAACCGACCCCTAGCACTGAAGCTATCCAAGTGTTTACAAGCTCATAATGGTCATAAAGGTGTACTATTTTACTCTGAGTTTTCTCATTCCTCTACTCAAAACCCTGTGCACTCTAAATATTTCTAGCTCTTGATTGACAGTGTAGAAAAACAGATATAAATATGTCCTGCTTAAAAACAAACTTCTGTTAGCAAAGAGCCCAGGTGTCATAGTTTCTAAATTACATCAGGTCCATATGTGGTTAAAGTGGATATATTATGTTTTCAGATTATATTGAGAGACGCACCAAAACCAGATGATTTTATACTCAACTGATCCTAATGGATAATCTACTGGGCAAAACTAAAAATCCTCATCTATTTCCAGTCGGTGAATGCTTCATGCATGTACATGAGCTCTACCACGTCACTGACAATCTTCACTGTTGAAAACAGCTGCTGAAAGATGATACAACGGCTCTAAGTAACAGTGAAGAGTTAAAAAAAGAATAAGGACTAAAGTCGACTTTTGCTTCAGGCAAACGACAGGAAGTTAGGAGCCAGCTGGAAGTATTAGTCAAGTTACTGTTTTATCCTTTTCAAGAGTCCAATTTGTCTGTAGGAAAACATGAAGGAGTAGGAAGTGACTTGTAAATCTCACAGTTAAGATAAGTATCTGCTAACGCTACAGGGAATATCAACAAGGTGCTATTTGAAATGCTAACCACAATGACCATGCTAAAGACATGCTAGGATGCTAAAGACAGCTTAGAAATGGCAACTCTAGTCATTTTCTTATTGCTTTGTGGCAATAGTAGATTTCTGTTTATATTTAGAGCCGTCTAACACACAGTGTGACTTGGCTTCTGCCCTGATATGAATAATAAACATTTGATTCTAATAGAAAGGATGTTTGAGACTCATTTAAAGTGATAGTAAATTCATTTAACATTTCCTCGCAAAAATTTAATTGGATGACACTTATTTGAAAAAGTGAATATCTTAAGATATGGTGCACTCTAAACTTTGAAGTGTGCAAAAAAACAATGATATAGGCAGTTTTTCCTTAAAAATTTTATTTACGAGTACCTAAAATAAACTAGCAGACCTTCAGCTACCCAGAATGAGAGAGCTCTAAAACTTTGGCCAGTTTTAAGGAATTGCTTTGTTTTACTATTTTGTGGTTGTTTGTAGTGTATGACATTTCTATTATTTGTGAATGGGAGAAGTAGAAGAGACCTGACCAGCCGTCAGCTGCTGAAACCTAATAAAATGCTGTTTGACTGAAATGTGGAAGAGGAAAACAATCCCTACCTGTTTTCCGTCAACTTCAATGTCAGCGACGTAGTTTTCAAACACTGTGGGCACATAGACTTCAGGAAACTGGTCCTTGCTGAATACAATGAGCAGGCAGGTCTTCCCACAGGCTCCATCTCCCACGATAACCAGCTTTTTCCTAATTGCTGCCATGGCTAGAGAAAAGAGGGCATGACACACACACACAAAAAAAAAACCAACGGAGGTCAGTCACAGTACCAGAGGTTGTTATCTGTCTTTAACAGGGCGGGTCATTTTATTATGCAACTTTCTAGCCCCGCTGCGCCTGTGATAAACTGTGAGCACATCGCAGGTTCAGCTGTGTTGACACAACCCCCGACTAAAACCAACACTCGGGGCTAACATCCTGACTTTCTGTCACTGCATCATGACGGCTGAAAGCAGACCGCATCAAATACAACAAACAACAATGACAGGCATAAAAGTGGCTGTCTACATCTATCTGATTAATGTCGGATTTATTACTTTTTGGCCAAATTAGAGATCTCTTCTTTCCCGATTGTACATTTCCGCTGAGATTGTTAACCATCAGGCTCGGTTAATTATTCCTTTTGACGCACTTTGTCATAAATTACTGGCACATCTTTTTGCGAATCGTTGCAGAGCTTTGTGGCCTGGATAAAACCAGGCTAAAATAGTTTTCTGTTTACAAAAGACTTAATGTTAGCTGTGGAGGCTAACTAGCTACGACAGGATGTAGCGTAGAAGCTAAGTTTTTATATTATCTTTCCAATTCAGAAGGACTTTGGGGTTTATAAAAACAATTCTGAAACATCGTTGTATTAGTAGAATAGTTATATGAGCTAAATTGAACACAATTGGCTTTGAAGTCGCATACCGGCACGGCTAGCTGGCTAACAAGAATTAGCTTGGCATAACGGAAGTCGAGACGAGTTTTATCGTTCCATTAGCTAGGTGGCTAACATTGGCAAAGAGTCGGTAGAAAATCTACTTTAAAAAATAAACCTGATACATTAAACTGTACATTATAAACCCAGTGAAATAAATGTAGGTATATTTTGTTTGTAGGAATGGTGGACTTACGTATAGAAGTAGTGATTGGTTAGAAGATTATCGAACTGAAGTCAAAGTAGCGCTTTGTTAGCCTCGGTGTCTGCTGCTGATGCTACAGGATTAACAGGAGGGAAGTGAGGGGGTGGGGACAACTAAACAGTTCAAAACTGGATACATGCACGGAGATGTGTCTACATACATCAATATTATAACGGGTTGATTATCTACATTTTATGTAGTCAATATGGACGTTTTGTGTGTGCGTTTTAACTTGGGAAAGAGATAATCAGCCAGGTTTACTGGAAAAGGACAAAAGAAAACAACTATTGATGAATGAGATAGATAGATAGATAGATAGATAGATAGATAGATAGATAGATAGATAGATAGATAGATAGATAGATAGATAGATAGATAGATAGATAGATAGATAGATAGATAGATAGATAGATAGATAGATAGATAGATAGATAGATAGATAGATAGATAGACAATCTTTAGAGTAGGAAACATAAGAAAGAGAGGAAATCCTCTGCTTTGTTATTCAGATCAATGTTGAATTGTCTATTTATACAATGGGCACTGTGACAAATAAGTCTGGATGAGGACCCAAGTACAGTGCAGAGGACAGTAAGGAAGGTGAAAAATAAAAATCTCCACAGCAATCGTTAGACGGTGAGCTAACCCAGAGGTCTTCAATTCCAGGCCTCAAGGTCCAGTGTTCTGCAGTTTTTAGACGTGTCCCTGGATCAACACGCCTAAATCAAATGGCTGAATTATTTCTTCAGGATGCCGTCAAGTTCTTCAGAGTCCTGCTAAAGAACTTCTTATTTGACTTTCATGTGTTGAAGCAGAGACACATCTAAAGCCCTCTTGGGCTAGTTTTGAAAGTGTTCAAGAAAAAAAAAAAAACTCAGTGTGCTTAATTTTATTGGGACTTTGAGAATAAGATCAGCCTTTTACAAGGCAGTTGTATTAATGGTGGATTAATCATGAAGTGATTGTGGTGGAGGTATGGTGAAGTATGGTGGAGGATCTGTGATCAAACCTTTTAAAAATACCAGGAAATGTTAAATACAAATCTGGTGGCCTTTTCCAGAAAACTAGAAATGAATCATCACTGGGCTTTTTTTCCAATTCAAAACAGAAATATAGAAAGCAGATAAAGGACTGTCTGTGGTGTTAGAGAGGTTAACACTGGTGAGCTTGTAAAAATAGAACAAATTTGTATAGTGAACAAATATAATAAACTATAGACAGATTTTTCAAATATTTTTTGCTGTGAGCTTTTACTACTGCAATAAAATATTAATTTATTGAAATTGGTTCTAATAATAAAGGTTAACATTTGTGTCTTGACGTTTTATTCTTACATCTGATCTGGTATTTTACCATAAACCAAATAAAACACGTGCATTTAAGAACATTTGTGTTGAAGACGTGGTAAAAATAAAAATAAAAAATAGAACAGCAACAGGAAATGTGATCTTTTTTATATGGTGTACTCAGCCTTTTCAGATCCCATAATTGTTTGAAAAAGGAGGAAAAGATATTGAAGTAGAAATAATTATTTTTCAATTCTCGGTCGGTGCAGCAGCGCACTAATAGCTGCAGCTCTTATTCTAATCCTGATAAGAGGCTTTCTCGGTGTTGTTCAGCTGCAACTCCTGGAAACCAACTCAGATGCGTTTCCATGAAAACCTCTCATTCATCTGCGCAGTGAAGTGGTCAGCCATTAAAAAGGAAGAACATTTTTTCTTCTCTGAAATCCAAATGATGATGCCCTTCTGAGAATTAGCACAAAAAAAGTCTCCTCACAGACGTTCTTTATCATCTGCAGTTCTTCGTTGAAGTGGCCTCGGTTAGATGAAAATGAAAGGAAATTTAGTTTCCCATCTAAAAAGGAACATATTAAGAATACATGCTATTTATTCAATGTCCTTTATTTGGTTTGTAAAAAATATAAATTACTGCTGGAAAACACATCATTTTCGTAGCAACATAACTTTACTTACAGTCCTTTGCAAATGTGAATAATTCCAACTGCTTTCTTATACATAAACATCACTGTCATCTACAACAGAAAGTGCTGTATAATTATCAAATGAAAGAGGAAAAATGCAATGAATTAATTTCTTTTACAAAAAGAAACCTCAAATGTATGTTAATGTGCAGTAGTATTCAGCCCCCTCTGGGTCAACGCACCGTAAAGTCAGCTTTCAATGTAATTGCTGTATTTTGGGGATTTAAATATTTCCTCTCTTTCTTTGTAAGTAAGAAAGAGAGGTTCAATGTCGACTGCATGAACCACTTTGAGTGTGAGTCATTGCAACACACAACTGGTTACATAAATAGGGCTGTCTGTTGTTTGGCTGGAAGGCGAACCACCAGCCGAGTCTCAAGTGTTTTGCAGCCCCTGAAAGGTTTTATCACAAAATGTTTCCTTTATTTTTTTCCCCATAAATCTTGATGGGGAAGAAAATCTTCCTCACTTCATGACGCTGCCAATCAATAACAAAAATATGTATTACAGTAGACATGTGATCAACATCAATAGACTTTACATCCAATAGAATTTTCCACAATCCAGAACCGCACAGCATTCTGGGTGATGTAGGCAGAGTTGCTGAAATCAACAAACGCACTAACTCTTTGGTTACTGAGCAACAGCCTGCTGAGCAACAGACAAGATTTTGGCACTGCGCCTCATATTTGCTTAAAAACAAAAAACAACGGGGTGGAGTGAAAGAATAAAATGAGTACAACAGCTGGAGAAGGAGTTGTGGATAAACAGGAAAGGTCACACCACAAGTTTAGCAGTATTTCAGATATTTAAAACAAACAAACAAAAAAAAAATCAATGATTAGCGAAATATGAAACGTTTTGAGATACATTTTTCAGCCACACCATCCAGGCCTAATGCTGCCATCACCATGCCAGAGGTGTGATGTGTTCAGGGTAATGTGTAATGTTAGTTTTCCACCACACATTGCCAAAAAGACATTTTTAAATCCCAGTTTACCAGGACACATTCTTCCACATGTTAGCCGTGTCCCTCATGTGGTTTGTGGTAAACTGCTGAAGGGACAATCTCAGTTTTCTTCCAATAATAACTTTATTATCTTTTCTTGATAACAGCTCCCTGTGTGATGTTTAAAGGTTGAAATATTGTTTTTATAACCTAACTCTGCTTTATGCTTCTCTACAACTTTCTCCCTGCCCTCTTTGTTCACTAATGCTCTCTAATAAATCTCCGTAGCCTTCACAGAACAGCTGAAGCTACACTGAAATTAGATTACACACAGATGGATTATTCTATTAACCAAGTAGGCGACTTGTACAACTGGCAACAATAGATTTTTATTGGAATATCAGAGCACATGTGCATGTCATGGTTTTAAAGCTTTTTATTTATCTTTTTAAAATGAAACATCATTTTCATTCCACTTCATAATTATGTGCTACTTTATGCTGGTCTTGACTTAAAATCCTACTAAAATACATTAAATTAGGTAATGTGAAAAAGTTCAGGGGTAGAAATATTTTTGAAAAAGAACAGCATGTCCAACAGAAACGAGACGTAAATTGCAATCCTCAGTCCTGAATTTGTTCAGTTTTGCAGCACATATTTATCACACACTGCACTGTGTTCAGACCGACATAAACATGACGACCACTCATTTTTACCTTCTTCTCCAGTGTTAAAGTGATTAAAGTTCTTCAAACTCAAAAGCTCAGATAATTTGGTTTATTCTGTAAAATTGTCTCTGCCTCATTGCCAACCATTTAAAATCCACAGGTTTTCTTTTGCAGCTCAGAATAAAACATATTGGCCTTCACTGCATGTTTCACAGTTGCTAAGGTAAACATAGAAATCGGAAACTTATGTGGAGTAATGTTGCGGTTTCTCGTATTTGGGCCATCTCCGTCTTCTCTCCCTGTGCTCCACTGAATGTGATGCAGGATCCAGCGCAGCTCCGCATCCACAGGAATGTTCCTGTATCTTTGTCCCTCTGCGTCCACCGGGCTGCCATCTTCATATGAAGAAAGGGTAGTTCTGCAGGAAGCGCAGCAGCGGCTTTGGGAGGGGCAGCTGGTCGGAGCAGTTTGTGTGTTTGTTGATGGCAAGGCGTGCCAGGTGCTGCAGAGAAGGAAAACCCTGCTGCACGTTGTGCAAAGGACGCAGGAGCTTAAGAGGAACACCGCTGTCTTTAGCCGCGCGCTGCGTTGGGTCCGGCTTGGTTTGGGGCCGGACGGACTCCAGGTCCTGCGCCGTCTGGCCTGAGGCGGTGTAGTGCTGGACGAGTCTCGGAACGTCTGGGAAGGATTGTAGGTGAGGCAACTGAGGCGACGTGGAGTCCAGCCAGAAGCTGCCTCTGTTGTACTCGATGCGCACACTGGTGGGCCCACAGCGGGTCTTTACCGAAAGGGCCAGCATGTACTGAGGGTGGCTGCTGTCCCGCACCAGGAATGTCCCTTCGGGCTTGGACTGGAGAACTTCCCGAGCTTGGCTCGCTGAGATAGAACCCCAGTACCAACCTGGAGAATAGAAAATATTTCTAATGTCAGCTTCTGTCTTTTTTGAACCAACACTAATTGTGTTACTTCAACTGATTCAAATGCTAAATGTGTTTGTCTGTTTTACAGAGGCAGCATTAAGAACAAGAGCCCTCCACCCCATTTACGTTTGAACAGTGTCGAGTAATAATTCATTGCATTTACTCAGTTACATTTACTTTTGGTAAATTTTTGGAAAAAAAAACTTTTAGGAGTATTTTTACAACATTGTAGATTTTCTTTTACTTGAGTAACTTCATTATGAAGTATTACTACTCCTACTTTGGTAAAATATTTGGTACTATACCCACTGTGACTAACTTCACAGAATGAAGTTACGTAATTCAGACAGACATACATCTGCAATTTTTGTTAAAGTTTAATAAAAATATTTATTTGAAATTTTATGATTTCTAGATATTGTTTTCATCTGTCAAGTGAAGTTTATTTTCACAGCACATTTCAGCAACAAGCCAGTTCAAAAATGTTTTTAATCACAATTTCAAACAATACAGTAACTAATTATGAAACAGCAATAAATGTTGCATTTTGTGGAATGCCACCATCCAAATGATCAAGCCAACATACATCAAATATGGTGATTAATGTTCCAGTTACTATGAATAAAATGAAGCTTTAAACCAGTTTTAGCCTTGATTTAAAGCACACATGTAAACTCCAGGCTGCTGTCCTGCAACGTTTCGATGTGCTTCTGATGCTCCACACCTGAATAGAATGATTAGGTCATTAAGGTTCTGGAGCTCTGATCTACACAAGGAGGAGGTAATTAAGCCATTTCATTCCAGTGTTTTTATACCTGTGGCACATCTTTAAAAACAGTTTGATTCCCCTGATTTAAAGGATGTCTGTGTTTTGGCAGTTTTGAGGTTTTCTGGAAGTTTATTCCAGATTAGTAGAGCTGAAACATTCTCTAAGCTGAATGCTGTTTCTCCATGTTTGGTTCTGATTCTAATAGAGTAGAATGAAACTATCCATTTAAAGTTCATAAATACCTAAAATGCTGTACAATTTTCGGTATTGCATACCCAAAAGACTATTTATGGTAATTGCGCTGCCATCTGTACGTGGCGATGTAATATAGTCACTGAAATACACCAAAAACAAAGAAAAGTGTGTGGCAACGTAGTTGTGTGGTTCAGTTTGTACATTTTTTTTCCTAAAATATCTACTTGAGATGAAGCTAAATTCCATATGTAACCTTCATACACATTTTCTTCCTCCAACGTAACATAAGTGATGTGAGTTGGTGTCTTTCTGATCCAGCTGTTGGTTTACCTGTGGTCTGCAGATACTGGAAATTGGTGGTGATGCATTGGAGGTCCTGTGCCGGGTGCCAGGCTGGAGGCAAGGGTTGTGGGTAGCAGGAACTTTGCTGCTCCTCGTGATGCAAGATGGTCGCTGCACGGGCAACCATTACGGCCTGATGCTGGATCAGGGCCGGAAATAGAAAAGCGAGCGTCAAGAATCGACTTTCACAGGTGAGTTATTGTTCTGCAGGTCTGTTTTCAATCATCCAAGACTTTGCTATCCCTAATGCTCAGAGATTAGGCTGAATCTGCTGAATCATGTTTTGATTGCTCTGGGGCAGGAGTCTGCAACTTTCATTCCCTCAGCTCTGATAAACTTAATTTAGAGCCACAAATGTCACACCAACTTCAGAAAATAGAGCAACTATTTTGATAAAGATCTACAATGAGGAATTTGCTGTAATGTTTTAAATACAATTTTATTTCTATTTTTAGGTTTTAAAAAGTTATCATTCTCTTTCATCATTTCAGAAAATTTATGTTAAGCACACTCAGTTTCCAACCTAATGGCAAAAGAAAAAAACTAGATCTAAAACTATTGAGCTTAATTGTAGTTCTATCCTGGATTTGAGTGCAATTATTCTATAAAATAACCTGCATTGGTAATTATGTCTATATTTAAAAGAGTTTATTATTCTTAGCCAAACTGGAAAAGCTGCAGGTTTGCAGACGCTGCTTCAGTACTGGGGCTCCCTAAAGCTTTTAACCCATCAAATTACACACAAACTTGTGATCCACAAAAATAGATGGATGAAGTAATCAACATGTGAGCACATGGTAGTGGTAGCATTATGCTGAGGGTTTGTTTGCAGTCATTGCTAATGTTGGATTTCACAAGACATACTAGGAAATGAAAAAGAAGGATGCAAAAGCTTCCAGTTCCTCTCTAGATTGTTATGAAATTGACACAGTGAGGCGATCCAACAGGGCAAACACATTCTAGATGCTCTTTAAGCTGAAAACTAATAAAAATTTACAGGCTGCTTGAAAGTTTTGTCTATACTTAGCAAACCAGGCAATTTAAATAAATGTTTCCATCTCGGTTAAGAAAACTGATCAGATATCAAGAAAAAAACAATCTAAACAGAAGCTTGGTGGTGGTTACAAAGGTGTGCAGATTATTTTGCCAAGGGAATTTTTTTCAAATAATATAATATAAATACAAGGACTGTAAATAAAGTTGTTGTTGGAAAAACCTGCATAAGTTCAAATTTGTTTGGCCAGTTATTTCCTAAAATAACTGGAGCTTTATCTAAAGATTTTCTTTTAAGATTCAATTAAATTATTAAAGCCTGAAATGTTCAAGGCATTCACTCCCATAATGAGATTATGTACATATATGATTGCCACTAAATTAAATTAAAAAATAAATAAAGTCCTGAAATCACCCAGAGTGGATGGCATCGTATATTTCCACCAGAAAGCACAATAATAATATCAAATAGCTTGATTACATGTTCATTCAAAAACAGTATTTATGTTTTTGGAATCCACAGGAAAGAAGGAAACAATGCACGAATAAAAAACAAATAACTACAGCACATGCATTCCATTCAAATGTCCACAATTACTGAAGATATGTTTGACATAAACTTACCTGAAATCAAGGCGAAAGAAAAATAATTTCCACCACTAAAAAATAACCTAAATCCAGTGAATAAAAACCTCAGTGGCTCCAGAAGTCTGAACAGGTGAATTTCCTCTGCTTAAATGAGAGCACAGCTGCAGACTGAGCTCTGTGGAAAGTGCTGCTGCAGTCAGACAGCAGCTCGGTTCAGCTGAAGGTTCCCGGGAATCCGATTCCAGGAAAGATTTAGCGTTTCAGCGCCCGCAGTCACAGATCGTGGCGGTCCGTCAAGCAAACACAAACACACACTTACCGCTTCCTGCACAAATGTCAACATAAGATACAGTCACGATCAGGAGGCCTCGTGTCAAAAACTAGGGAAAATACTGATTCCTCCATACAGAGAGAAATACGCTTTATATGGAATACCGAGAGTATTCTCTCTGTATTTTATACAGCTGAATGATAACAACAGATTTAATTTATGACACTTTCAGAACTCCATAGCAGGCGATACATCGTGAGTTTAGATCTGAGTCTCCATTGCATCAGGAAAAACTTTACTTTCAGATCAGTATTGTTGATTTTTTAAAATTAGTAATCCAGTGTTATAATATATTGATTATGTAATAGCACATAATAAATACAATAATATATGTGAACAATCACGATAACATTATTATTATTATTATTATAATTATATTATATTATTGATTAATAAATAATAATATTAATATAATATATAATACTATAAATAATAATACATTAATGCAAACATGCATTAATGCATAATACATGTGCATTAATGTATTTATTATTTATGCTGTAGCTTTGACATTATAATCAAAGATTATATTTCGGCTGAAGTTTGAAGTTGTTTCTGTTTCTCAGGATTTGCCTGATTCAAGGTTCATGCAGATTTAACTAGGATTGATTTCTGCTTTTACTTTGAAGTCTGCCGGTACTACTTCCTGTACCGTCTGTAACTTGATCTGGATGAAATGTCGCTTGCTGTTATCCAGTTCAGTGACAACAGAAACACAAACATTGGCAGTTTTAATTATATCATGACACTCTCAACTTGACTTTTGAATGTTTTAGCTGATATATATATATATTTAGAAACTCAGTTGAATTTATTTAATGTTAGTTGCTTCTGAAAAAATAAAAATTCTTTCATGCCTTATCAGATTTTATAATTATTTATTATTTTATAATTATTATTATTTATTATTTCTAATCACTATCATCTTTCAGTCAGTGGTTGTTTGTTACTTGAGGTGCAGCTCCTGTTTTCTTGGAAATCAACTTCTTATCTGGAGTCAGCCCGTTTTCTAAGATTCATCTTAACCCGGCCTGTGTTTCCCATGTATTGAGATAATGACCACTTGAAAAGCTGCTGTTCAGCTCTATACCCGGTTTCCAAGAAGAAATGTTCACATCAGGCGTGTTTCCCGTGAGGCATGAAAGCAGCACAGCGCATGGCTTCTGGGTAGAGAGGCTTCTTGGAAAACAGGCTACCCTGTGACCCCTGCTGCTGCTGCTGCTCTCCCAGTGACTGTGGGATATCACTTACACACACGCAGTTAGGAGGAAGTCAGCAAAAACACACACACACACACTGGGAAATACAGAAAATACTTTATATTATGACCATGTAAAACAACAAGTTCAATTTAAATCTTGTTAAATATTGATTGGAGGAGATAATGTAGTTCATCCAAATTTAAAGCGGATAGGCCACGTCACAGTGTCAGAATAGCACAGAAAACATGACAGAAAATCCATTTTAAAACAGAGATTTCACAGTAATTTCTCACTGCTCTTTATGACCTGGATAAAATAAAAATTAAGCTGTAAAAATAAGTTTTAAGAAGTTTTGAATCCTTCAAATGCAGAACGCTGAAAAACACACAACCTTATCAATTATTTTTGGACTAGTGTAAATATCTTAGTACAACTGAAATAAGACAAAACAAATCAATTAATAACTTTTTAGCAAAAAATAGGAGCTAGTTTTAAGTCAATAACTTCTTATTGTTGAAAAAGTTCTAGTTATGAGTGAAATAACCTGCCAGTGGAACAAAACATTTCCCCATATTTAAAATAAAAAACATAACCCGCTAGTAAATCTAATACTTTTTCATCAATATTAAGGAATTTTTAATTCAAAACAAAACTATTTCTTGTTGAAAACTTACTTATATCTGAGTATTTTAAGTTTCAAGATATTTGCACTTCAAACTAGACCAAAATTATTTGGCATGAGATTGTGTTTTTGCATTGCACGCCTTTTTCAGTCAAAACACGTTTACATCACAGGAAAAATGCTCCAATAATTTAAAATTGTTTGCAGAAAGATGTTAAAAATGTGTGCTTTAGGTTGATTTTCTGGGGGTTAAAATAAAAGAGGAGAATCAAGCATTTCACCAAAGCAATAGGAAGTTTTTGGGGAAAAATAAAGAAAACCCCATGCAAGGTTTTCATTTTCATCAGATTGTTTATCCCAAATTTTCATAACAGCATTTCTAATTGAAGAAATCTCAACATAAATGTTTGTCTGAGATTTTAAATAACAAAGCAGAAACCACTGTCCTGTGACCAGCTTCTCTTCTTTGCTGCTTTTGATGCAGTTTTTCCAACTGGGAAAATCCCACTGGACTCACATCAGTGTGGCTCCATTAATTGAGATCAACTTGACAAGTGTGTGTTGAAACTTTGACGTCTGGGGTTTGAAAATACATATTAGCCATTAACAGTGCTGAAATTTTTCAACCAGAATCTGCAACAGTTTGCAATCTATTGAATGTGTTCCTGAAATTAAATTAAATTCAATTAAATGTAGATTTGTTTTATTATTTTAATACTGATCAGCTGTTAAGTAAACAATTTATTTCAAATGCTGCAGACAGAAGTTTCTGGATTTTGGAAATCACTGCAGCATTTCTTGTCATGGTTTGCTACCAAGATTAATTATTAATTAAACTAGCAATTGTCATGTTTTACAAAAATCTGTCTCATGGTGATGTGGACCCAGAGAAATAAATATTTTACAGCAGACGCAAAAAGTAGGACAAGCTTTTGGATCTACAGCTCTTCCAGGAAGGAGGAAAACTCAATGTGTTATCTCAATGTGTTATCTTTTCTTATTTTTCAGTCACCAGTTCTCACAACCCTGTTGTTAATCTTTGACCGTTCCTCTTTGCACAATCTTCATGATCCAGATCATCCATCTAGGAGCTGAAGTTACCAAGAAAAGGCAGGTTGTTTAGTGTCTTACAAACAATTTTTGTGTTGATTTGGCTCCTGAAGCTACTGAAAGATGTGATGACAACTAATTTAAACGTGTGGTTCTTATTTAAACTCGTCAAAGAGTTCATCTTGTTGTGCATTCTGAGAAGATTCTCCAGAATCCCGCAGCATCACAGGACTACAAAGTGTTTTTTTCTCAGCATGTCTCCCAAACCACCGGTTGGCATGCAGATAGCATCTAATGTTTGCCACGAAGATTTGGTGACCGCAACAGCTTAAGAGATTTATTTTTACCTTCCTTACCATCCTGCTCTCTGTGCATGATGACGAGATAAGACTGGATCCTCTTTCAGCCGTTTGCAGTTGTTTTAAACTTTTGTAAATTTTTATTTATGTGTTTTGATTTTAGAAACCAGTTAGATCTACAATTATGGCGACATTTTGACTTAGATGACAAGAAAAAAATGCTTTAGTGTCTGTAGGTTTGAAGTGAGGCTAAGGAAAAATGTACTTCTGTGTTACAATATATTTATACCAAAGGAATACAGGATGTTATTGATTGCTGATTAAAGGTTCCTACACATCTCGAAACATTGAGTAGAAAAAATGCTTTCATAACATTTATTTTACACAAGCAGTGTGGGGTTAGTGATCTCCAGCTGTGTTTCTCCACAGAATAAATGTGATAAAATTAAAGTTTGTTTGTTTTCTCCTGCTACTGAGATAAAAGATTAATTTGCTTCAAGGTTTCCTGCACAGTTAACAATAACTATTGAGTGTACTGTACATCTTCAAAGGCATTCAGATTTCCACAGAAATATGCTGTACCAACATTAACAGCAGGCCAAATTGGTGTTGGTCATGTAGTTGGCGGTAAAATTCACTTTCAGATGTTTGATGTGGATGTGTGAAAACCCTGGCTGTGTTGACTGACTCAGTGATGGATCTGAGATCTACATTTCATTCAATTTCACTTTAAAAACTTTGCTTTGAAATGAAAATAGAGAACCGGTGACCTGAAGGTTAGCAGTGAAACGGCAGATCATTTCTTCAACATTTCTAAACTTCTGTGGATCTGATTAGAGGGTCTAATTTTCCTCCCCGTTCTCTCCTGTCCCCTTGATGAGGCGCTTGTTGCCCCTCTTCCCTCCTGGGCCTCTGGGCTTAGCGAAGGCCTGCTTCAAGGTGTGCTCCATGGGGTGCACCTCCTCGTACAGGAAGTCTTCTGTCAGACCGTCGCCGCTGTCTATTTCCATCTGAACAAACACACAAACCAGGGGATGATGACTGATTCAGTGGTCGTCAATACTGCATATAAACCTGCTGGTTATGTGGATTAACTTTTACCTTCTTGGTGACTTCCAGCTGGTAGTCTCGCTCCACCTCGTCCAGTAACCGGTTCTTACAGCTGGAGTACAGCATCCGCTCCTTGATACTACAGGTGTAGCCAGGCATCGAGTATATGAACACTGGAGGAGGCATGAAGGTGATCAGAAAGGGCACAGCAGTTATAGCTTACTTTAAAGCTGCAGTGTGTAGTTTATATAAAAATATACATATTTCTTTTATATATTAGTTCAAAGTGTCTCTGTGTTGTGGCAGTTTTTATGAGACAGAGAAACTGTGAAAAGATTGATTTCCTTCACCTCCTTCCTAAGCCGTCTGATGAAATGCACCAATCAGAGTCAGGAGGCGGGTCTTAGCACTGTCAATCATCCTCATGTACTCGCTGCTCAATGTGCTAACGGCAGAGAAACAACTTATTGTGACTCGGTATGCTGGCTACAGCATAGCAGAGAGAAAGGGGAGCAGTAAGAAGGTGGTGGGATGAGCAGCACCACAGCAAGGGTGATTGACAGCACTAATGCCAGCCTCCTGGCTCTGATTGGTTGTTTCTAGATAGCATTTGGAACAATGGGAGAAGGCAGAGGAGCTTGATTTTTACACAGATTTTCTATTTCATACAATAATATAATAATATGTTGACAGTTTCAACAAATATAAAGAAAATGTTTTAATAAAAGTTACATTCTGCAGCTTTAATAACCAATATGACATCTTACTTACAATACTTACAAGGTACATCCTCATCAAGTTATTAATAATATAGAGTAAATGCAAAAGCCAAATGATGAATAATTTATACAAATTGATATTTAATTCAAGCAGAAGTTCATTTGCCTCTGATGTCGTAACATGGACGTTTGAAAAGCACAAAACTCAACCTCAAAACTTTCTAATTGCAAGTTTTCTTCACTGTAATCCAGTTAAGTAAAGACAGGTTGCAGGGCAACAGAGTCTTCAATTGTTTTTACAACATGTTGCCCAGTTTAGCCTGAGTACCATTGAATAAACTACCTGAATACATGACTGTTACCCTTTATGAAGTGTAAATTGGCTTTCTAAAAGCAACTAATTAGGATTCAAATCTAATTAAGATAAAGAAAATATCCCATATTTGGTTGAGAAAGTTTTTTGTCAAGAATTATTCACACTTGGTTTTTGAAACTGCTCCATCAGATTAAGCTTCCTTCACCACTAAAGGCTGACGAAGGAAATGAAAACACCAAAGCCTCCGTACAGCTGGCAGGAACATCCGAGATGAGTAATAACACTCACTGGGTGCGTCAGAGGAAGACATCCTTTTGTATTACGCAACCATTTAATTCAGTGTCAGAGGAAGCAACAGAACTGATCTGTAATGCTTCGAGCATGCGGTTGGTTTTCTGTGAGCTGTGGGGAAACACTGAAGCTGACGTGCTCAGAAAGGTCGTGGTTAACTCGACTCTAATCTGTACAGTGAGTCACTAAGACGTGATAGTTGTGATGAAATACCATTTTCACTGAAATGCTAAATTACCGTAATTTTATACTTCTAAATGTAACTGAAAGAGATAAAGACAGTCAAAACAGCTCAACCTAAACATCACTCACACAGGCATTCACAATAAAAAAGAGTTAAACCCCAAATTATTCATACCACAAAGAGTATAAAAGAACTCAATTATGCCAACATTGTCTATTCTTACTGGAGGTATTATTAATTTTGTTCGTCCTGCAGGTTAGGACAGGTCATTGGTCTATGCAAAACATTGCTAGGCGATAGGCAATGCCTGTTGATTTGTGACGTTACATTCTGGAGGTTTTTGAAACAGGACATTTTTCAGACACCAAGGAACATAAATTTATTGCCAAAAACCGACCAGGTGTTTTTTTTTTTTTTTTTTAAATGCTTAGGCTGTTTTTAAAAGGAGTCCTACTATATATATATATATATATATATATATATATATATATATATATATATCTATATATATATATATATATATATATATATATATATAAAAATTTGCACAATAAAATCTCCTTTAAGATTTTTGAGTTGTCCAGTCAACTTAGTTTTGATCAAAAATTTGTTACATCAAACAAATTTTAGTAGATAATTTGCCAAAAGTACGAGAGGAAATATTCAAAACTAGTCCAGTACAAAATCATGTTTGTGGTGAAATCTAAACACTGTCCGACCTCATTTATCTTTCTGCATGTTTTCATCTCGTCTCATGTATACTGACCCAGCGCCTCCTGCAGCTGGCCTTGATGGGAATGCTTGAAGACAAAGAAGTGATATCGAGGGGAGTCTGTGGGAATCCTGAAGGGAAGCTCGTGGGTTTCTGTGGGTTCGGTGTGAACCAGCTCGATCGTCTCTCTCTCTACATCCACCCTCTGGAGCACAACATATCCCATTTAAATCACTTTAAATGTAACTCATTATATTAAAAACGACAGTGTGAAACAAAGACTTCCCACTGATTGCACAGCGGTTTTGTTTCTCACCAGCTGGATGTAGTTGATGCGTTTGTGCTTGAGCTGCTGCAGAGCTCGTTGGGCGTCTTCCTGTAAAGGGAACGCGAGACCCTGAAGAGTCTGTGCTCTCTTGTCTAAACCAAACTCCATTGTGACCTGGAGAGACGAAACGCAGAGCGTTACGAAATCAGCTCTCTTACTGCAGAGTGTAAAATGAGCGAAGAAGCAGATGATCAGAGCTGACAGACCCTCGCTCGCGCTGTTGGGGTTCCAATTTTTCTCCGTTCCTCCTGCAAAATAAAGAGCAGTTGCTTTATTTGACTTTTGTTAATTGCAATGAACACGCTCGAATTCTTGTGTATTCTCCTACCCAGACAACTTTATCCTGAAGCAAAAGAAAGTAAAAAGACTATCAAGCACTAGCAATGAACACATTCTACATGCAGCACCTTCACATTTAGAGCACTTTAACTTGTTTGGATTTGTTTTACTTTTGCAAGGCAGATTTCAAAGTATTTTATTGGTATTTTGTGTGAAAGATAATAATCAATCTCGCAGATCTCAACATTTATTTTCGTTTTCCACTCTGATAAATTCAGTAGAGAACATTATGACACAAAAATATGTCGCTTAATATCTTCCTCTGTGTCTCTGCTAGATGGAAGCCTCCCCAGAGCATGATGCTGCCACCACCATGTTTAATGCTGTCTTTATGGTTTTCTCTTGACAATAGTTTTTTTTCTGCTTCTCCTACTGGAACTGTGAATCTCTGCAGCTCCTCCAGAGGAACTGATCAATCCTCTCTCTGCCTGGACGCTCCATTTGCCATTGTTCTTCCAATTTTATATAATGGACTAAATTGGTGCAGACGTTCGTAGTTTGTTTTTTTGTTTTTTTTTATAACCTATCCCTGCAGTAGACTTTGCAATTGTAAAATATTTTACAAAAAAAATGCATATTTTTTTCTTCCACTTCACAACGACTACTTTGTGTCACTTTACTCCTAAAATATCAGTGAGAAAACATAAACATTTGTGCTCATCACATAAACTTCTCATTAAAATATGCTCAGACACTTTTAGACGTGTCAGTAAAACCTCCAGACAGCTCATGTGATTTGTTCAGCACCTCTGTGATTTTGATTCGTTGCAGTTCCTGCTCGGTCGACGTTAGAGGAGCTGGAGAGGAGCAGGAGGAACGGTGGCGCATGTATCCCTGAAAGCACAAATCGTCCTGCAGACAGAGAGTCGACAAAACTGTCACTCAGGAGACAGCTGGCGGACCTCAGTATATTTTATTTTTTTCCTCACCTCGACTGTGCCGAACATTTCGCCTCTGATGTGACCTCCTCCAAACTCTTTCTTCAGTGTGGCACGGGTCGCAGCGTACATCATCTTCTGCCTCACCTACAAAACACACAGGAGGAATTTTCTGTAGCTTTTAAGTAAAATCTTTTTTTATTATTTTTTATTATTATTATTTTAGTATTATTACTTCATTAATCCGTCCATTTCACAATAAAAAGTAGAAAACAAACTCGACTGGTTGGACACAATCAGCAAAAGAATTTCTTTTAGTTCAACTGGAGATTATTTCTTTATTTTAGGTCCAGAATAGGTTTGATGTAAATAGCAGCAACAAAATATTGAGAAAATATTTCTTGTACATTTAGTTTGTGAACAACCATTTACACACCTCAGCACAATTCAGAGTATTCAATTAACCTAGCAGTAATGTTTGTGGATGATTTTCACTCTAATGCCTCTGAATAAAATGCAGCGTACCCACAGAGCTCATTGAATTAATAAAGTCAACGTGTGTAAATAAATCAAAGTTTCGGTCAGAGTAGGGAAACTTGAGTTCATTAAATGTTAAATGTTTCTGTTCTCCAACACTTGACTCAAATCCTGAAATTATCATCTCTGGCTCTGGTGACGTTCTGTAGCAGCCTGCTGGTTATTTCATCCTGAAACACCTGAACACATCATCTTTACAGTGAGACACGGTAGTAGCAGCATCATGCTGTGGGGTTTCGTTTTGTCAGCTGATCAGATCTGATGGGAGAATGGATGAGAAGAGGCTCCAAAAACTGTCACCGAATCCATGATTGGAATAATCATCGAGAAAACCATCCTAAAAACACAACCAGAGCTGCAACACAGCGATCGAGATTGAAGCATATCCATCTGGCCTAGTCAAAGGTGAGATCTACATTGAGTTCAAAGTCCTTGGAAAGACATAAAACCTTATGCTCACAAACACTAATTATATTTTACTGGTTTTGATTTTGAATTTCTTTGCTTAGATTACACAGCAATTCATGGCTGTAACACTTAAAAATCCTAATATTACATTTTTTTAAATGTTTTGCATTTGACTAAATCAAAGAAAGAAATCAAATTTGTTTTGACAGAATATTGTTAAAGTCATTCATTGAAAAGAAGAATTGATTATTAATTTAAGAATCTGTTTGCACCTGATTATGGATGACTTAAATGTCGTTTAAGACTCTTAATTCATTTCTCTTAAAAGTCAAACGAATTAAAAGAAAATAACTGAAGTCATTAAAGTGTCAAGTCATTTACTCAATGACTTAAATTATTAAAGTAAATGACTTAAAAAACAAACAGGAAGAAACAGTTAAACTAAAATGATCACTTGCGGAAATGAAAATAGAGGAAAAGCAGCAAAAATCCAAAGAAAAACATAAAAGGACTAGAAGAGAATCTGGCTGCATAGATTTGAAAGAAATAAAAATGTTTTGGAGCAAATCAACTTATTTTCTCTCAGATTCTCTGTAAAGTTCAAATTACTTTTGCACAGAAATTAATATCTTGTATCCAGACTTACTGGCGACTGGTCCGGTGACCATGAGATGAACATCCACTCGTATCCCTGTGCATTCTGGGAATCCAGGCGGTAAAGGATGTAGCAGGGCTCCTGAGGCGTGAGAAGAGGAAGCACAAACTGATCGTAGTCTTTGTCCCAGCTCTGCACCGGCTCTCTGAAGGAATCCAACACCAGCTCCTCTGCAGCAGAAAATAATAATTATAATAAGAGAGAAAAAAACAAAATAGGCCTACTCTTAACTCAACCAGGAGGCTTGTGAGCAGAAGACATGTTCACCATTGCTGATTATGATCTTCATTATTCTGATGGAGCCTCTTCTGGCTTGAGCCAAGAACTGTCTGAGCTCCGGTGCAGCTGCAGTAATCAGATATAAGGCAAAACAAAGTTAAAGAAACAAACATTGGTTCTGCAGGTGAAAGCCACTGAGACGGTTTGGTAAGTAAGAAGCTGTGACTCCACTGAGGAGTGAACATTTGATTCACAGCCAGGTATTCATCACAAACGGACTCAGAACTGACTCAACACGCCGGCCAGGCTCTGACCCGCAGCAGCTGCTGGACAAAACCGACTTAAGTTCAGAAATAAAATTTAAAAATATTCTGTGTTCCTGATCTGGTCTCACTGAGGTCACCAAACCCTGCGATCTCATGAAAGATGTAAGATCAGGTGAGAAAGAGGAACACTTCCGTTAACCAGTCCTCCCAGTGCTCCAGTCAATGAACTCCATTACACACACACTACTGCTGCTGGATGAACGAGTTCATTATCAAACAAGCAGACATTTCAGCTAAACATTTTGTGTGACTCTTTGTAATTTTAACATAACTTGAGCAATGCAAGTCCCCCCCCCCTAGAAAGCTCCAATCTAATGAGATTTGCCGCCTTACCATTAATCCCAGTTTGGTGTGACATCCTTTGGCAGTCGCTGTTCACGGTTTCCCGTTCGTCTCATGCAGCAGAGACCCCTTCCAGGTCCTCAGTGTCCTCTCTCTCTCTGCAGGTGAGCGGCCTCTCCTCCGAGGGCAGACAGAAACAGAAGCACGCACAAGTGACATAAACGCCTGGAGGATGACTCGGGAGCTCCCTAACGCCTGAAACACAATCTCCGGAAGTGTGGCCAATGAGTAATAATGTGCCTGTCAGTGGATATGCCTCCCCAATGGGCGATCTAAAACACTTTGCATATCGATGGCAGCAGCGGTAATGGTCTCGCCACAGGTGGAGTCTTAAATGGGTCGCTTGACTTCCCGTCTGGAGAGCCGGAGATGTTCGGGCCCGAGATCAAAACTGTGTTTCCAGAAGCTGCTTCTGTGTCCCGAATAATGACTTTTTAGCACTCCTTCACAAAGAGCGGACAATCAGGCAGACGCAACAGCGTGATCTCAAATTCCAGCCACCTGCTCACAGAAACGTGACACCAGGCCAGAATCTGATCGCCACGTTTGGACATAGTTCCCCCTTCCCACGAACCTGCAGTCCGTACATGTTGTGCCTGTGAGCAGAGAGTAGATGAATGAGGAGCTAAGAGCAGGACAGCTGCAGGTGCAACCTCTGAAAACTCACCAAGTGGCATTTTGTCATAAAGTCTGCACAACATTTTCATCATGCAAAAACCATAAACTAAAGTGAATTATTATACAAATCGAAAAACTGTATTCAGTAACTTTTACTACATTACCCATAAATAAAATGTAATGAAACATGTCAACCTTTGACACTTTTCCCACGGTAAAATTCAAGCACTTTTCAAGTTTCTTATTTTTTTTTTTTAGTTTTCCAGCACAATACTTTGGAGATTAAAATAACACAAACAAATGAAATAAAATGGTTTCAATTCATTAATATATATATGTGAAGCTATGCTATTAACAATGTCTTGTGATAGAATTCAAACATCCGTACAAACCCTGCATTGAGCATTTTACCAATTTATCCAATTCAGCTTTACAAAATGAAAACAGTTGCAGCTCAGAGGAAGCTTTGGAGGAGCCACAGCTCAGGTACAATGTTTGTCGATTGGACGACTTTTTATTGAGCAACAAAAAATATGCAGCAGTGGCAAACATGTGGGCTGCGTGAAAAACGCAGTGTGGCAGAAAAACAACAAACTGAGCAAACATCGGTGACCTTGAAACTTGGAGGTAGAGACAGGGATGCTGGTAAGAGTTCATGGGGAAATGAACTCTTACCAAGCGAGGCAATCCTGGGAAAACACCTCAGAAGCTGCAACTCAAATTTCTACTTGTAAAACAAAAACTAAGAAGAAAAAAATGGTTTCAGATTCCCACTACAGTTCTTCACAATGTTGTTTTGGTCTTTTACATGAACTCGTAATGAAGTTATTGAAGTTTGTGGTTGGAGTGAATGAAAAGGTGAAAAAGTACTTTAGTAAGGCACAGTTTGACATGAAACACCACACCGACTTTTATGTAAGAGGAGCTTCATAGTGATGTAAAATATCTGGATAGACGTCGGTATCACAATCGCCAGACACAAAAACGAGCTAAAGCAGAGAAGAGACACCAGAAGTACTCAAAGTTTAAAGAGAGTGAGAATAAATTGGTACAAATTTAAACTGCTGTGCTTGATTTTTTTCATTTATTCGCACTTGATTTGCTCGCACACACACATGCTCACACGTGGGTGTCGGTCAGAGACAGATTAGTGTGTGCCTGTGAGGTTACCTGTGATGGGATCATCCATTATTCACTCTGTGGTGAGTACACTACCCAAGCATGTATACATTATTCAGCGTGGCTCCCACCCCTCCCCTCTGCTTCAGGAAGACAAAGTTTTAGATGCACAAGGACACACCACTGTCTCTGATTCTCAGTTTTAGAGACTGACCTGACAGTTTTCAGGTCAGTACTTCAAATTATCCAAACGTTCACGATGACTATATGACATAATTATGGAAAATGTACCGAGAGCAGCAACCATCTCAACAAGCCAGTTTACGTTGAACTTCACCACAAAAACAACCCACTAAGTGAAATGAGGCTTATGTGTTTGACTAAGTGTGAATTTATGCAACTGGAAAACTTTGTGGTTAAGTATCACATATTTTAAGCTATAGAAAATTAACAGTGTTAAAAGCAAAAGTCTCCCAAAGCAGCATCCAAACTTTGCACTTAAGACTTAAAGTTAATTTTGTTTTGAAACACTCGCATTGCTGAAATACACGTGGCACGTTTCGACATTACTACATTTGTAGTAATGTTTGAACAACAGACATAAAAAATAAAAACTTTCAGTCTTTATCACATATGGACACAATGAGTCTCATTGATATATTTTCATTTTAGTGCTTTTCAAGGAAACTCGTTTTGCCTTTTGTTTATTTAGTTTCAGGTTTTGGAGTTTGTGAAATGTTGGACCGAAATAGACGGATGGACGCTTAGAACAAAAATGGCAAAAGAGAAAAAAGAAAGTTTATTATTAAAAACCTCAGTAAAAGCTGTCCATCGAACAGGTAGTACAAAAGACATGGTATAAAATTATGAGCACATAAACTGTCTTAAAAACATTATTTTTTTTCTTTACAAAGAACTGACACCATCTTTTAGCCTTTCACAGGATCCTGACGCAAAAGGAACAATAACTTAAAATGCAAAATTAACGGCATTTGAAAATACTTCTGAATTTCTTGGTTAACAAGTTGCAGCTGTGCCAAGGTAGAGTGCAACACATGAAGATATCCGACTTCACTGCTGGGTCGGAAGCTGTTTCAGCCCTCTATAAGTCATCAACGCACGGGAGCCAAAGAGACTGGAAAACACATGAAAACAGTAAAGATTAACAAGAACAGCAAAATCAGAAACACTTTGTCCAGCAGTGCGTCTCCGAGAGCGTCATATAAAGTGTTTGCTCTCACCGTGTTTGTGCAGGCGCTGGCAAACGTCATATATCTGGGGTTAAACTGCAGAGTGTTGATAGGGCCTGGATGTTTGCCGTCCAACACGGCCACCTTCATCCCACTTTCAGTACTCCAAACATGAACTCTTCCGTCCTCTGAACCTGCACAAGACAGAGTCTGTGTACAGCGCCGGCCCAAAGTGGTCAAACTCCTTTGACCTTTTCACATATTGCTTCGTTATGACCACAGACTTCAGTGCAATTTGTGTTAAAGAGCAGGCAATGCCAGACAGGTTGAGGAGAAAATGGTTGGGTTAGAAAACAGCAACCTGAGCTTTGAAAATCTCAGAGGAGAATAATTTTCATCGTCTTGTGAAACCTACTGTTTGACTTCCAGCATGACGACGACTGGCTGAGACCTAAATCTGCTTAAGATTTAACAGAGTTAACCTAAATCTGTGTAATTTGTGATCAGTTAAAGTAAGTTAAATAATTTCCATTTGTGTATTTTATTGGTTTTCTTTTCTCTCCCTCTCCTTCTACCAAAAAATTGGTGCTTTGATCTCAATTAGCCCTTTTTTTGAAGGACAATTTTCTTTAGAGAGACTTCATATTTCATTTTATTTGTTGTTTCTGTTGTTTTGTTTTTATTTTTGGATATTTTCAATGCCTTCCAGTTTAATTATCTTTTGACATTTATGCCACGTCATTATGCCACTACCTTTATATAACTGGAAACTTGTCTCAAAACAACAATATTGTCATTTATCGCAATAATTTCAGAGACAATTTATTGTCCAGTAAAAGAAGTAGTTCTGTTTCTTACCAATCATGACAAATTGTGAGTCTGGGGTGAAGCAGGCCTCCAGGGTGATGCCCTTGTTATTGTTGTAACCCTGAAATCAAGTGAAACACTGTGACACATCCAGCTATTTACCAGTCCTGTCTCTTTATTACATGTTAATGAGTCTCACTGAAAAAGTGTGCAGCACCGATCCACTGAAGGCATTCAGGATGCGAACGGCGCCTCCATTGGTGCAAATGAGAATGAGCTTCCCATCGTTACTAAATTTCAGTCCAGTCCAGTCACAGACGCGGTTTAATCTGGCCTCAAAGCACGCAAAGGGACCCTAACACAAACAGGAAGATCATTTCAGGAACTAAAATCAGACTGGTTGCTGCTTCACAAAGGTCAGGTCAGCCATCTGACAGTGATTTGTACCTTGTCAAAAGCACGAATGTCGTACAGTTTGATGGCCTGTGATTCCACACCAGCTGCAAAAACCAGCCCATCTGGGTCAAATGAACACACAGGTTTCCCCAAAGGATCGGTCAAACCCTGAGACACAAATCAACACAGAGACAAGACAACGGTATTTAATGAAACGCCACCATCCTACATATTTTTTTTTCCAATTTTCTTTGTTTTATTATCAAAGATAAAGTGGAGCTTGAACTAAACTCTCACTTGACAGTTGGGAGATCGCAGATCCCAGATGCGGATCGTCTTATCCAACGAACTGGAGATGAACGTC
Organism: Poeciliopsis prolifica; assembly: GCF_027474105.1. NCBI lineage: Eukaryota > Metazoa > Chordata > Actinopteri > Cyprinodontiformes > Poeciliidae > Poeciliopsis > Poeciliopsis prolifica. The sequence continues at coordinate 13,698,675 of NW_026562378.1, forward strand.
TCGTCCACCGGAGACATGGAGAGTGCCGTTACCCTGATTGGAAAAGTATAATTCACTTTGATCGTTCAGGAAGGAGCTGTCAGTTCATATAAAGCAAACACAACTTAGTCTGGTAATGCTCCAACATCCAAACTACCTTCATAGGAAACGTTGAAAAGTTTTCAGAAAATGCAACAAAAGTGAAATAATGGCACGTTACAGAGTTTTTACTGACAAACCCATTTGAATATAGATTTTCTTGAATTAAATCTAGAACTTCATCCTGCCAATAAAGGTTCAAAGTTTAAGAGAAACACATTTCTTAACTTTGTTACATAAGTTGATATTATGGAGATAGAAAGTGTTTGTGGATTATGAGTGACTCAGTTATTTTACTGGGAATGTCTGTGATAAACAAACACACAGATCCAAACTAACTCTGTCTGCACATCAACATACCATCTACACGAGGATGATGGCCATATCATGCAGTAGGATTTTTTTTCAGCATGAAACAGGGGAAGTTGGTCAGAGTTGTTAGGAATATACAGCCACAACTACAACTGAATGAATACAAGTGTATTTGAGTTAGGAAGGTCTAGTCAAAGTCCAGAGGAATTAGAAGTTTGTGGCTGTAGCTTGACAAAATGTGAAATAAAATAAACCCCCCCTGAAGGAAAACAAATGCTTTCTCAAGGCTGAACGTTGACTCTTTTGCGTATTACTTACCTTGCAGTGTGACCAGGGAAATATCGGATAAACTTGTTGTCAGTGAGCGACAGATATCTAATAGTATCTGGAAGACAGAAAACAATCTCTGATTAATGAAAACGAGGTTTGGAGATGACAACAGGCTGTAACATGCAGGTTCGGACCATCCAGCTTGTTGGAGCTGAAGACCACAGTCTGGGCTTCCCTCTGCGTGAAGCGGATCAGATCCACCCCGTACTTCTTGCTGTACAGAGTACTGAACGGCCTGGAGCAGAAACAAATCACAAGTTAACTCATATCCACACGGCTGTGGTTCATAAACATTGCCCGCTTACTTTCCCTCCTGGATGTCATATAAAACGATAGAGTCGTCGTCGCTGCTGGAGACGGCATGTTCTCCGTTTGAGCTGTAGTCCACACAGTTAACTTTCTCTGAATTCAGGCGGTAAATCCTGGCGACTTTAAAACTCCTCAGCAGGCTGTCCGTGATCTTCATCGCTCCAGAAGCCCATTAAAAACATGAAAACAAAGCAAGCACTTTCTGCTCGACTTAACCGCGTTTTAAAATCATTTCTGCTTACAAAAGCGTTGCATTATTTCTGATTACCGCTGACAGGCAGGTATAATTGGTTATATTTTATCATATGTGTCATATTATGTTTTTCTTCCTCTTCTGATTCTTCTTGGTTTTTTTAGTTCATTGGCAGGAAACGTTTGGTACGCGATACCGCCATCTACTGGAGTGGAGTGTGGCTAAAAAAAATTGTATTATATATTTTTCTTTTATTTCTTTTATTTGTCTTTTTACTCTTTTATTTTTATGTCGTGGAAAGTTATGCTTCAAAACATCCAGTAACTTTTTAGTCAGAAGCATTCTTACGTTAAACACAGCACCGGTTTTAATAAAAAAAATTAGATTTTTTTTTGTTGCTGGAAATGAACTAAATACATCTCAGATCATTCATATATCAAACAAATAAAATGACCAAAACTTTGAACATTAACACAGTAATGTGTTTATGTGCACTTTTTTTTCTTGTTGCACAAAACAGAGTAGAAAAACAATTGGCCCCAGAGGTTAAATAATAATAATTTAAGGCAAATGCAAAAGTTATTTTAAGGCAAAAGTTACGATTGGTAAAAACAACAATAAAAAAAATCTTGTCTAATTAATGTTGTGTAGGTAAAGGAGAAAGAAAATTCTAAATAATATTATTTTTGCAGTTTTTTTTTAATAGAGAAAGATACAAAAGTTTCACTTGCAAAAAGTTTTGACACCACTGAGCAACACGCTTGAATCCTTTTACTTTGAAAAGTGCGACCCGGATATGAACTCATAGTGTTTCCTGCACCGTTGTTTTCAATGGCTCGTGCGTTATTCCTCTCTTCACCTTGACTCGTAATGAGCTGCTGTAAAGCAGCGGCCGTTCTGGGCGACCAGATGCTTCTTTCTCTGGTTAAATCGCGGACTATCTGCCGCCGGCTCCCGGCCGCAGCTCCGGGCCTCAGCCGGGGTCAGCACACCGCGGCTCAGCTCTCGCCAGGCGGCTCGGAAACCGCTGACAAACCCCGGCTGAAGGCCATCGACCTGGCCAGAAAGATCCGACAGGAGAAGGCGAAGCCTCGGAGTGAATCTCGGACTCAGGAGACGGATCCTCCGGTGTCCGGCTCACAGCAGAGAGTGGCCGAGCTGAAAAGGTTCACTGCGCAGCTACAGCACGTCCATCCGAACGTGCTGGCCAAACATCTGCACCGAACCGCGCTGTACCGGGATGAAGACGTGGTCGTCCTCAACAAACCCTACGGCGTCCCTGTCAGAGGTAAACCAGGTTCCTGTTGGGTTCAGAAAGAGCGGAACCAGCAGCGGCTCTTCACAGGATCTTCTAAATAAAATATATTAAAATATTACTAAATTGAACAGTTTGGTTAAAGTAGGTTTCCCATCGTTACCATGAAAAAATGTAACGAGACATTAAGACATCAAAGTAACAATATATATATATATATATATTGTAATATGTGTATATTACTGTTGAATTGATTTAAAAAATGGGCACATTCTGCAAATTTTTCACTTAAACATTTTTATTTATTATAAATACATCAAAAGATGCGAATAAACAGATATTTCAATTCCATTTTTAAATAAGTAAATATGGCCTAAACCATGATCAATTGTAGCAAATGATGCATCTGCACATAAAAAAATGAATTAAAATAGCTAGAGCTATGCCTATTGTGGTGCTTTGGGTCAAACATCTTTTTTTCACATATTACATCTAAATGCAAAATGTATTTGTTTTTATGTAAATTTTTTGGTTTTTGCTGACTGTTGTCCCAGCAAGTGGCCTGTTTTGAGTCATGCATGGGGTGGGAGGCATATGTATGAGGTAAAGAGGGTTAACCATCCTCTGAGTTGTTCTCCCAGTGGTGTGATTTAAAACGTTTCCATTAATCTGGCATTTGGATTTTAATGAAGCGATACCAGGGCTCCTCATTGAGCAGCTAAGAACTGGAATGACTTTTAGAATTTGTAAAACTCTTCTCTGTCTTTTAGAAGAGTCTGGTGTCACGAGCGTCGCCTCTGTGCTTCCGGTTCTCTGTAAAATGCTGGACGGGCTGAAGACGAAGACAGACACCAAGCTGCTGCCCTCTCTGGGTCTGGAGAAGGACTCATCCGGAGCGCTCCTGCTGGCCAGGAGCGAAGCAGTACTGGAGCACATCCTCTCCCTGAGTAGAAATAACCAAGTGGAGAGGAAGTATTGGTAAAGCGATGGCTGTCATTATCATCAGCCGCATGTTTTCATTTTAAATGAAGCTCCTGTGTTAGTTACCAAGGTCTCTGCGTTTCCTCAGGGTGATCACAGTCGGTGTGCCTGTTCCGTCTGAAGGGGTGATCGACATTCCCATCATCGAAAGAGAAGTTACAGGTCCTACGCCACATTTCAAGGTGTTTCTTATCCTCCATTTTTGATTATTTGTTCAATGAGAATGTAATAAAGATGAGTCATAGCTGCACTTAAAAGCACGTACTATGCTGGTAGCGTTAGCTGTACAGCTGATGACAACGTGCACACCACTTATAAAAACAACCACATTTTTAAATGCCACTCTGTTCGTTTCAGTGCGAAAAGATAAAAATACAGATCCATCTTTAAATTTCAGCAAGTCGTCTTCGCTGCGCCTGGATGCTTAAATTCATTGGTGCCACATGATTCCCTTCAGTACAGACGGATTGGATCGTTTATAATTTATTAATCCCAGAAGGTGAATTATTACAAAACAAAATAAAAAAAGTGTGTGGAATTAAAACTAAGATGGTTGGAAAACACTTTAAATAATGAGAATGTCGTATAGCAGCTGCCTGGAACGACTTAATTGTGTTAAGCAGTTTGTACATAGTAAAGTGGTAGCACATGTAAAGCAACAGTTTAATAAAGTGATATAAAGATGTCTCCAAGTAAACACTGGATTGTGATCAAATTTAGATTATATTGAACCATTTGATTGTGATCTAATTTAGGTAAACATGCAGGTTTAGGAGAAAAGCATATTTTTTTTATTTTGGTTTTGAGTTTTTAGTATTGCTTTACTTTTGAGCCAAATGTTTTTCAAACATTTTGAATTTGATCTTTTTTTTTTTAATCTAAGACTATTATTTCAACTGAGCTGATGACCTGATATAGCTTAGGTATTTATCCTGTGTGGTGACGGGTCCTGCTAGATGGACCGTCCTGACACCAAATACTGTGTTCATCTCAACACGGCGTGCTGAACTGCTCAGATTTATTCTAGTAGAATAGACTTGATTACCACCGGTTTATGATTTGTGATGATTAAACTAAAGAGAAATATTGAAATGCAGGTAATCTTGCTGATGAACACGGGCTCTAGTTTCATAACATTTCATTTCAGATGACGCTGAGTCCGCTTTTCCGAATGAATGAGGCCGGTGACGGCGTATCCAAAGTGCGAAGCCACCGGCAGGCCCATGCTGCAGCCACCAAGTACCGAGTCCTGGACAGCGGCTACGGCTGCAGCCTTGTGGAGCTCCAGCCTCTCACCGGTTAGGCCACATTACTGCAGCCGACGTTACTTTTCATTTTTTCCTTCACCAAATCAGTTTTAGTTCCAGTTTCCCTGTTTTCTTGCATGTACAGCGGTGAAGCACCAGATGCGGGTACACATGGCGTACGCTCTGGCGTGTCCCATTCTTGGAGATCACAAATATTCCCACTGGAACAAACTGGCACCACAGGTGAAACATGTTAATAATAATAATAATAATAATATATATATATAACCAAGTATATATATATATATATATATATATATATATATATGTATTATATGTGTGTGTGTGTGAAGTTTTTACTGTTAGGCCACCTCAGCTTTTGCCCAAACTTGAAAAAGCTTGCTTCCTCCAAAGACACAGGAGCAACTCATCTCAGTGACATCTTTTATTTATTTTTTTTGTCTTTAGATGAATCTCATGTACAACCTATGACCAAACATGTGTAGTGAAGTGAATATTTTATCACTGAAATGTACTTTTTGGTGGTTTTCTATTGTCCTTTGAATATTCTTGTAGAAATGTAATTATTTGGTATTAGAATAAAACAAATGGTTGACAAAGCTTCGATGAAGGCTTAGCTTAGCTTTTTGTTTTCCAGAAATTACCGGAGCGTGTGCTGAAAAAGCTCGGAATGGAGCAGAGCAAGAGCCGGTACCTTCCTCTTCATCTGCACGCGCGTCGGCTGGAGCTCCCGGGTCGCAGCCAGTCCGATGTCGCCGTGTCCTGCCCCATGCCCAAGTACTTCATAAAAACACTCAACAGACTGCAGCTGATGTTCCCAGAGGACAAAAATGATGGATAATCCCTCTGTGTCTGCAGAAAGCTGGGTTATACCGAGAGGCTGCTGAATAAAGGAGAAATAACCATTTAAATTAAATGGGGACTTTTATATTAATACTGACCTGAGTTTATGTTTATAAGAATTTAATAGAGCAAAAGAAGAGTTTGTTTTGTAGAAAATGGTTGCATTTGTTACTGTACTGACCTATATAATGTCTTCATATTAAAGTGGATATGCTAAGGAACACCAAAGTGATTATTTTTTCTTCCCTGCATTATTTGACACAATTCAAGATACAAGAATATTTCCAACCGTTTCTCCTCTTTAATATACTACTATACACACATACATGAAGGGCTAAAGATGGCAAAATATTTGGTGGCTCTCCAATTGCTAGTTTTAACCAGGGAGGAAATCAAGTCTACTGAATAATTACAATAAAATCCTGGATCCTGTTGAAAATTGACAAGCCTCAAAACCAAGTAAAAAAAGAAAAAAAACAAACAAAAGGCACACATTCCTCAGATTTAAACATATCAATACATTGTTTGAATTGCAGTCAGAATACAAAACCGGAGCAATTGTCCCTGTAATCATGAGCTGCAACCTATCATAGCGAGAGCTTGGAGAGAAGTAAGACGCGAGAGTAAGATGTTCAGTATTGAATAATTTTGTATCGTGTCAATAAGATGTCTACAGGAAGAAAAGAACAAAACATCCACCTCCGCTCTAACCACCCGCAGCTCACTCAAAGTTCAGAGGTTATAGAGCTGCAGGAATAACTTCCCAACCCCGTCAGATGAGAAATATCTCAGCAAATGCAATCATAATGCTCTGCTCAGAAGAAAATGATTGTTTTAGAAGATGCCCCGCTTTATTTGATGACCTCAGAGGTGGCGTATAGTCTGGATGGTGCTGCATAGTCAAGTCCAGCCAGTCCGCCCAGCTTAGCTCACGCTCTCAGGAGAGGCGCCCATCATCTCCTGGATCTCTCTCACCACGATGATGCGGGCCAACATTTGCTCCACCTGCCGACTCGACAGCGGCTGGGACGAGTACCACATCGGGCTGTTCGGCGCCACAACAGGCTCGGGCGTCATGTAGTAGGCGTCGCTGCGACCTTTGACGCTTTGGGGACTGGAAGACAAAGCAGGCAGGTGAATTCGTTTTGAGGCGTCGACAGGACGTTTCACCTCGGCGGAGAGCTGGGATTGAGGAGACGCTCACCATTTGAAGAGGTAAAAGTCGTAAAGTTTAATGGGGCAGCGCAGAGGGTTTTCAGGATCTTCAATCTGTTCTTCATACATGTCATCAGTTCCTGAAAGAATCGTCACACGGCAGGTTAAAAACCTACTAATGAGTCAGACAGCTGTAGACCAATAAATCAATCGCATGATCAATTGAAATGATCTGAATTTACATTTGCATGACTTATCGTTTCTGTCTTTCTACTAAAAACTAGATGATAAAAGTTTTTAGTAGAAAAAAACTATTTTTTCAAAAGGGCTTGATCTCAACAAGCCCTGTTTTTGAAGGACAGTTTTGTTTAGACTTCATAATTCAGTTTATTGTTGTTTCTGTCTTCCAGTTCCAGTAAACAGATTGTGTTTCCACAAATCATAAAACAACATAATGTCCAAGTTGGATTTTGACAGCTTGTGATTAATGCTCTTTTGTCTTACAATTCCCCCCCAAAAAAGGAATTTGATGATTTCTTTAGCATCTAAACCAAAATCCACTTCAGGAACATCAGGTCCAGTTTATATCCCAGAAGTTATAGGATCTGAAAGCCAATAAAAGAGTTAAAATTGCACTTTTTTTTTTTATTCTTTAACTGCTCAAATACACAGAAATGTATCTGATATCCATCACTGAAATACCTACAACTGTTAAGAGTAATTTATTTTTTGAAGAAATTCAGAATTTCATCTTTAAAATTATGGGGAAAAAAGTTTTTTTTTAAGACCTTGGGAACCCTGAACCTGCTGTGTGTATCACCTTTTTGTCCAGAGGTGTGTTGGCTCTGCACTTTCAGAAGGCGAATACTGGTTGCCTTGTCCTTGGCGTTGGTGGGATTCTTCCTCGAGTGTCTCAACACCTTTGAAAAAGCCACTTTCATGTGGTGCTCGGGCGTTATCAGACGGAAATACCTGCAAAATAACTGAGTCCTTACAATCTGTTAGCAAGTGATTCGTTCAACTAATCTATGAGTGATTACTCACTTAGTGTTGAAATACATTAGTGTTGTAAGCAATGTGGCAGGAGAATGAGCACCAAGCTGTTTACACTCCCACAGCATCTCCTCGGTCACATGACTTGGAATGATATAACCTGAGGAAAACAAAGAAAATGACAAGTCTTCTTTTCAAGTATTAAGTAAAAGCTAAATAAGGACTCCTCCTCACCTAAGGGATGGATGCTCGGTTTCCAGTCCTGTAAGAGTTTGTGTAAACTCTCACAAAAGCGTGTGTAGTACGGATCAGAGAAGACATCATCCACACGTCCGTTTTCATACAGATACTACAAGAAAAACCCAAATATCAAAGAAGTTCTGATGCCATGCTGGCATCATTTTGCTTAAGAGTGGAGATGCTCACCTTCTGAATACACAAGAACACATAATATAGAACATCAGGAGCCAGCTCTTCTTCCTCTGAGCCCCGAGCTTCTTGAGTCATCAAGGAAAGTCCCAGGTTCAACTCAGCAACAGCGCTGGACACCAAGTCTTCCTGGAAACGCAGAGGCTGGCGACCTGAGAACATCGGCACAGCGGAGGGGAAAAACTGGAGTTCGAATTTGTAGAACAAGGTTTGCGCCCAGTTTTCCTCAAAGTACAACATAAAACATCAGAATTGCAAGCTAAGTAAAAACTATTTAGCTGCCAACTTAATTCTAGTCGAAGATCTGTATATTATTGTTTCAAAGTCGCTAAAATTAGATCTTTGAACTGTCTGCATTGGAGGAACAGTTGGATTGATTTTAGTTTTCACCAGGCGTGTGTCTCTCCTCCACTTGTGGCTGCAAACTGCCAGCCAGCTGGCTGAAAGAAGGATAACCTGTGTTCAGATTCCTGCTTGAATTTAGTTCCAGTCCATCTGACTGCTTTCTGTGTATGTATTTGTTCATAAAACAAATAAGGTTTAGAAAGCGCTTGGCTAATGTTTAAACTTCACGGCTTTGTAATAAACTTGAGAAAATATTTGTTACAAAAAGTGAAGTGATTATTTGTACTGTTGGTAAGCATTTAATGTTTCTTAAGAAACTGCTCTGTTTAATATCAAGAATATTTATTGATCTGGGTAATTGAAAGGTTGTCTTCAGCCAGGTGAATTTTCAAAACATAACATTTTGTACTTTGTCCCTGTGATGTAGAATATTAAAGATAAATGATGATGTTTACAAAACCAATTTGAATTGGTGCTGTAAAAGTTTGAAAACTTACCTTGAAAATGTTTGAAAAGTGCTTGAATTTAACCATATAAATATTTACTCTCTATAGGCGACTATATCTGAGATTACTTTGATTCGTATTACTAAACAGTCTGGATGGCAGTTTTTATGAAAGCTCTTGCATTATGTTACAGATCACTATTTTAAATATCTGTGCTAATGGCATAATAAAGTGAAACGGGGCTGTTTTTATAGCCACATCAGAATCTCAAACTCAAAGCCCAGGTCTACTTACGTCCTATGGGTGCGAGTTTGGTTTGTTCCTGCTTGCTAAGCTCAGCGTTTTTCTTCTTTGCCCAGAAGCGCCACACTTCCAGACCCTCCTCTGGTTTCAGAGACACAGGAACCAGAATCTCAGCAGGCGGTTCCACGTCGGCGCCCGTCTCTACTTGACCCTGTGTAGAAGGAAAACTTTACAAATGCTTCCTGGGAATGCGAGCTGGATTCACAGAGAGAGAGTATAATAATCCACACAGACTAGCATTCTTATTTTAACTGACATCCTGTGAGATGTCAGGACTGTTCATGTGTGACTGCAGCTATAAGAGGAATGCGTTTCCAACCTGCAGATGGAGCTGCTGCTCTGCGCCCTCGTCGCCGTGGCTCTGCTGCTGACTGGGGTCCCAGATGTGGACTGACTGTGTGGTGTTGTAAGTCCCTCCTACAGTCTGCACTGCCACCGGGATGTGGATGTTCCCATTCATGAACTGCGCAGGCAGCAGCGTCTGCACTATCTCCTCCTGGGTGGAGGCGACCTGACCGTCTGCGGACCTCGACGCGGCGCTGGCCGCCACTTTGTCCTTGCCGTTGGTAGTCGTGGTGACCTGCACGGTGCTGTATGCATCCTGTGGGATGGCGATGTGTGTCACGCCCTGCTGCTGTGGAGTGGAGTAGACGGGGATGGTCCAAGTCTCGCCTGTGGGACCTGTGATGGTTCCTGTGGTGCTGTACAGCTGAGCGCTGTCGACGGTCAGCAGGTCGGGTCGCAGGGAGACGTAGCTCTGCTGCTGCCCCTGAGGGATGGTCAGAACGGTGGCCACCTGCTGTCCCTGTGGCACAGCGTAGGAGACGGTGAGGGGAACGTCCACCTTGCGCTTCTTCGCCGGCTGGAGAACGGTCGCAACAGCGCCCGGCCGCCTCTCGCCCTCCCTCGGAGAATCCTGCTGCTGGGACGGAGACATGGCCTCTATGGTCTGGATCTGGATCTGCTGGCCGCTTTGCAGCTGGATCTGCTGCCCAGCCTGGAGCTGAATCTGCTGTCCGCCAGGCAGCTGAATGTGCTGCGTTCCTTGCAGCTGGATTTGTTCGCCGCTTGACAGCTGGATCTGCTGACCTCCAGTAACAGCTGCAATCAGCTGAGCCTGAATCTGTAAAACAGAAAACTCCAACGAGTCACGTTTACTGACCCGTTGGAGATCCTGAGCACCTGTTGGTGCACCAACAGGATTCCTGTACCTGCTGCTGCTGCTCCTCTGTGAGCTCGGCCTGCTGCACCAGCTGAGCTGTGGAGATTCCCTGCAGCTCCTGCTGGGATGGAGAGGACACCTGCAGAACCTGGCCCACCGCTTGGCCCGGCTGTTCCTGGATCTGGACCTGCCAGAAACCCACCAGTAATTACACTAATCAGAGGCAAAGAAATGTCATCTAACAACATGATCAAGGGTTAAAACAGGGACATTTTAAATGATTTAAACTGTTTTTGCTGCTGCATGTTTGATGAAAGTTGAATATAAATGGCCAAACAAAAACTATTTCTACAAAGAAAAACTAGAAACAATATTTTTATGGTTTTATACCTCACTCTCTACACTTGGTGTATTTATTTTGCCCTTTGTTGGCTTATGTAGTCGTATCTTTTAATATTACTATAATACCGTTTTTTAAGACAACAGATCTGCAAAGTATTCGTACTTCAGTCTAGCCATAATTGCCCTATAAACATCAGCTATCATATTACTTCCTTAATACATTTTTTCAATGAAATACTTTTCCTTTCATGGCGGCTCTTTTGTGTGTCAAAATTAAAAAACTAAATACAGCTGAAAAACATACAATGTTTTGCAAAGACACTGCATTTCAACAGCAACCATAAAGCTTTGTTTGCACAACTGTGAGTTGCAATTAATAAAAAAAGAACTGCAACTTAATCGTGCTGCTTATTCAGTTTATGAACTGACACTGAAAATGTCCAATTATTATTAAGTGGCTCAAATGCACCTACTGTTTAATATGTTCTTAGACTCGTCATCGGCAGCTCTTTTTTTTGCTGCCATATGCCTTGTTAACATTTAAAAAAATGTTAATAAGGCATGTATAAAATAGATCTGCCTAAAATTACCTGCACTTGGAGTTGCTGTTCAGAGCCTGGATGTACAGACATTTGGGGGGAAATCTCAGCTGAGGTTACCTGGACCTGTGAAAAAACAAACAAACAAAAAAAAAAACATTTATGTAAACTTTTTTTACTTGATCTTTAATGAGACAAAAACTTGTATTATTCAAGATAAAAAAAAATAAACATTTGCAAAATATAAAAACAAAATATACAAAGGAGACCCGGTGTTTTCATTTTCATTATCCAGGAGAAAATTAGAAGCAGGAAACTAGGAAACAGTACCATTGTATGTTCATTGTTTTTCCTGTTTAGACATCTGACATCTTTTGCTCTTTGCTGGTTTTGTTAAGAGTTTGACAAATTTAAGGAAAGTGCCCAAAAAAATAAGTATCAAACCAGAATGCATCACATTTACAGCACACTTATCCTAATATCAGACAGTTACAAATAAGTTACTCTATAACTCTGAGATTATACATACATTTTCTAAAAGTAGGCAACGCTCATAATCTCACTAACTTTATGTTTATAGTGTGAAAGACAAAATGAACAGCAAAGAGCATTTTTACTTGCATAGCTCAATTTTTTTTACTCAATTTTATCTGAAAGGTGATATTATGTTGCGAAAATAGATTAACAGACGTATGTCCATCTTGGATCAATTTCAGTCTCGCTGTAAAAGGTTTAAAGAGAGACATATTTTAGCTGTACTTTGATCCTTTATCTTGTACACGAATTTTGAGAACAAGTTGTGGCTTCTCCGGTTTAAAATAAACAATCCATAAGCATTAAGCTTCAATGACTCCAACAAAATGTCCAAAGCTAGTTAAATTTGTCTATGGAAATGCAGCTTGTGCACCTACTTTTTTTTATTTAAAAGATGAAATATAGGCAAACTGAATTTAGTTCCTTTGATTCTTGTAACTTTTATTTTGTTAATAAGGTATCGATGGTAACAACAGAGCTATGGGAAAAGGTTGATGGGAAGGCGAAAAAACGCATAAGATTTAAAATGAGCTTCAGTCAATAAGGGAACAAGATAAAGGCGATTGATTTTATAAATTATGTGATTGCTTAATTAATGATTAATGAAAGGCAAAGATTTGTGCTTCAGGAACAGTGAAAACAATTGTAATCTTTATTTTTCTTGTTTAGCTCTTATAGTGGCTGATGACATACAAGGATGGCTTTAAAGATCCTGTCATGCTATCTTCGCATCACTTCTGGCCTTCTCAAAGCTGACTGAATGCAACTACATGTGTATTTCCTTTAACAGCGACTGCAGCATAGTCTTACTGGGCAGGCCAGCTCCAGGAGGGATCCAGCCACCTCTGTGCTGTCTGTGTAGACACAGTTGGCCTCCTGCTGCTGGTACACCATGGTTGTGGTGGTGACCGCTGCTCCTCCTCCTCCCCCCTGCTGGTTGAACTCCTGCAGCACCTCTGGGCCCTTAGCAAGAGACTCCAGAAACTCCTTCATCCTATGCTGAGGCACGGTGCGGGCCTTCTGCCGCACATATTCGTCAAATGAGACCACCCCGCCCTCCTGCTCGTTCATCGTCACTTGACCTGAAATAATAAAGTTAAAAAAAAAACCAAACAAACAAAACAAAAACAACAACAAAACAATCAAACAAACATGCCAGCATACATAATGTTTGCAATCATTCGTATTTAGAGGACAATTTAAATGTAAAGCTGTTTAATAATGACTTAGTTTTTGAAAAAATAACAAAAACAAAACATCTTAGACAGAAAAAAAATCTGCTAAACTCCTGCTTAGGAACGTTTCACATTATGGAAAACAACTGAGGCTAATGCGCTAAATGCAACTTTTTCTGGAGACTTTCCGATCTCCTGGACACTATTACACGTTTACATTAGGTGACTTTCGATCACAAATTTATAAAATAATAACCCAATTAACTGCAAATGTGCTTACGTGGTTTTAATTATTTGAAGATCAAATGTTTTAATGGTTGAGGTAGCTCTTAGCATGCTAGCTATATGCTAGCAAGACCCTGCTAAGTACCAAACCATATGGAGAGCATTCTGACTTGCAAATGTTTAGCGTAATTGGTGTGGCTTTATAAGAATACAAGCATTATCACGAAATATACAATTAAGTTGCAAAGTTTGCCCCGGAGCGAACATCAAAGCCACCCCCATTCATTACAACAACAGGACGCTAAGCTAGCCACTGAGCTAATGCTAGCCAGCTAGCTCGACACCCTGAAGGATCCTGTCATGCTACCTTAAATAAAACGAAATCCTCTTCTTTCCGCCAAGGCACGGTGTTTAAAATTAAAAAGCCGATAAACGTCTAACAGCTACCACCAGCATGCCATTCGCTGCGCTACATAGCGCCGTGTAAGCAGCCGTGAAATCCCGCAAATAAGGCTGTGATTACACCGCGATAAAAATGTAACTGCAGCGGTGAAGCGGGCGAAGAGTCTCTGACGTCTCCTTATTTTACAGGCTGGGCTCCGGGGGCTGCCGCTGCTCTTGCTCTGCTCTGCTCTGTGAGTTTCCTCCAGCGCTGATGGAAATCCCAGGAAATATTTCTGAGATGCACACTGCGCTTATTGAGAAAACCCGCCTTCCTATGCTGTCCAGAAAGCAGTAAAAATGTCGGCGGTGTGGGCCCTGAACGCAACGCGAGTCAAACCAGAACCGAGGCTCCCAAACCAGCTGTGTGTCCATCTGAACCTGAAACCTGAGTTTGTGATGGCCATATTAAAGCATGGCACAAATACCGAGGCCTCTTTGTGGTTTAATACACGATCGTGCCAAGTTTGAGAAAAATAATAATAATAATGCAGAAATATTATGCAATTATACCTCTTTGTATCACCACATAGAAATAAACTGAAAGTGAAAAAGTGCAACTTATCCACATGTACATACCATAACACAACATCTGAAAAGAATTACAAAATCTACAAATCTCGTTTAGTAAAGCTCACTTAAACTGACATGTGTGACAAAAACAGATCAAAGATTGATTTGCAGACCCATTTAAAGTGCGTTATTGTTAAAGTGCTTCCCTCTATAGCCAATGTGAAGCCTGGTAAATATTTGAATGTGTATGCCTTTAACAAAATCTAACTTCCCCAGTCTGCCTTAAAGCGCCAGGCATGTGCCACTGAGGGCGTCCCCCTGCTCGCTCCACAACAAACTGCCCCGTGCTGCTCTTAAGGTGGACCGACGGAGATGCGCCCTTTGAATGGGCAGAGTCAGTCACTCCCTGGATAGGTAGGAGTTAAAATCAGCAGATTGTCTGATACTGCAAGGTCTCTGTTGAAGTAATAGCAGGCTATAATATTGCAGAAGTTGGTGGAGGACAACCAAGCATTGCTTCAACACATTTTTACCAGAGATAAAGTAAAAAAGAAAAAAAAGAAAAAGAAAAAGTAAAGTGATATGCAGGTTCTAGTGATTTAAAGACCAAAACAATACAAATAAATTTCAAAATAACATTTTTTGAGAATAAACAGTTTATCAAATCAGTTCTTTAATCAAACCAATATTTACAGCAGATAATATAATTACATACATTATTTATTCAAACAATAAACATTTAAGTTTTTTATTGTACTTTCACTTTATTTACAAATGGCACAACATGCTCAGCATATGGACAAGAGTGCAGTGCAGTTTTCTGTATTCATACTCCAAACTTTGCTCAATTTTATTTGGATTTTAATTAAATTCTATTCAATTTAGTTTACAAATAAAGCCCCAAATCACAATGTATGTTAAATTTCAGTTCAATCATACGTGCATTTTATACTTGAGACTGGAGCACAGGGTTCAGATTCCAGGAGAGCAATGACCCTGAACACGCAGCCAGTGTTACGATGGAAATCAAAACAAAACACGAGGTAGAATGATGCCGTTAATGTTCAGATCTAAATCCAACTGAGAATCTGTGACGAGAATCAAAAGTTAATATAATCAATTAGTTTCTGTTCCATCTGACTGAGTGTAAGTTATGCTGCGTCCCCTGAAATATTTGTTGTAATTGCAGCGAAATGGGGTTCTACAAACAGTTGGCTGGGGTTGAATGAAAATGCATGTTTCATATTTTTATGTGGAAAAAATGTTGAAACATTTGCAGTGTTTGCTTTCAAAATGTTCTTCTTTGTGTTCAAATAATCAAATAAAGGCCAAATAAAAATACATTAAAGTTTGTGGCTGGGACTTAAAACATACCATTAACATACCACGCAATTAATAATCATGTTTCATCGCACAACACACAGACCGTCCTCTGTCCACAGGTAATTCCAGGTGTGAAATATGATTCTGTGTGTATATATGTAAAATAACAGTTGTCATAAATTGAGCATGTGCTCGTGTCTTCTTGGCTTCACATCATCGCCTCATGTGACTCGGTGCCACTGTAAGGATCTTAAAGTAATCCTATGCAAAGGGATTTACCTTCAAACAAATGTTGCAAAAAGTCAAGAGAGGCTTTTGCAGGCTTTCCTTAATCAAAAAGAACGAAAAAAGCTATAAAATGTATTTAGAAAAAAAAAGAAGAAGAAGCAACTTTTTCAGCTAATTTTTATAGACTTTTTTTAACATTTCACAAGCAGCTGTAGTTATTGAGGTCAACCTGGATGGGAAAAGGCCAAGGAAGCAGCTGGTGCAGTAAGAGGACTAAGACGTCGGCTTGAAAGGTTAGACGTCTGTGAGCGTGCCTCTAAATCCTCTGTTCAGTAACTGTTCGGTGAGATGTTTATGTTCCTCGTTAGAAATCAATGAGACGCCCTGGAGCAATAAAGACGGAGCACAACCACTGAAACCCTGAAGAGGAAGGCAGAGGATTGTCAGGAGCATCAGGTACCTCTCCAGTTATCATGTAGGTTTATGTATTTTTAGGTTATTTTGTTCTTGCAGCTGAAGACTGAAATGTGTAAATAATAAATGTTTTGTTTCACATGCTGCTTTCAAAACACTATTTTGTAAATGATTAAATGCTGAATTGAATGGACAAAAAGCTCAGTATTTCTTTGGATAGTCAATATTTAATCTTATTCTACTTGAACTCTAAGTGTTGAAATTTCAATTCTGCAATCTCAATTCTGCTGGATCTAAAGGTCAAAGTACCTGATTATGTTACAGTAAGAAGACATAAGTTGTAAAAGCAGACATAGTCATTGTAGCGTTTACTTTTTTCACAAGTGATGCAAATGTCACCACAACATTTACACCAAGAACAGCACAAATATTTCTGACTCATTGTGAACCTCCATGTTTACTCCTTTTTCTATTTTTTTTTGTTTATTAGTATTTTTGCTGGATCAAACCGTCTGCAGATGCTGTGTGGTTTGTAAACCCTTTGGATTACTCAGGGAATTACAGGATTAAAACACATGATGATTTGGATATCTCTCTGACTCTTAAACGAGTCTTAACCTTTGAAATCTTTCTACTGTGAACACATTGGCAATTATCCAGAATAGTACACCATAAAACACTTATTCCTCATGAAAACTGGTTTTAATTAAAGATGTTTTCAAATACAAACTTTCTTAAAGATGTGATGACTAATCCCCAATCCTTTTTTGCTTTGTATCCACGGACAGTGGCTGTAAATCAACAAAAATGGGTCTCTCAACTTTTCTTTTCGTCGCTCTAACTGCATCTCTCTGTTCACTTGGAAGTCTCACTCAGACTTTGCATTCATTGGCTGCCTCTGACACGGTCGACATGCCTCAAAGTACAGGCGGAAGCACTGACAGGCTGAAAAATGTAGCCGGCAGAGATACATTTGGTTCAGAGAGCCTTGTGGAGGGCAGCGGACAGACTGCTGACGTCCTGACTTTACTGGAGCTCAGCAACGAGGAGACTGCCGTCCGAAAGGAGTCTGAGCGATTGAGGAATAAAAACCACTCAGAGACTGGAATCACATTAACCACAAGACCAGCACTAAGTGTCTTCAGCTCAGGAGCTCACAACCAAGGAGCAGAAAAATCTGAAGATTCAGTTACAGGACCTGAACGCCCCACTGTGATCTCTGACGGCGTCCCGTCGGATGGCGATGATGACTTGCAGAAAGGTAAACTTGATTTAAACTCAAACACATTATAATCTCATTTTATTCCTTCAGATTATTAGAGGATGATTGGCTGGTGCAATATACAGTTAAAACCAGATACTTCCATACACTGCAGTGATAATTCAGTAAATTAAAATATGACTGAAAATTTTATTTATTTCAGTAACTGAAGTCACTAAGTAAAACACAACATATAAATAAAATTTATATAAATATACATTTTCTGCCAAGTCAATAAAAACATGAGATTTAAGATTAAAATATTACATCAGACCAATAAAAAAAAACATTTAAATATAGAAATGTGAGGTACTTTTAGTCCAAGAAATTGGAATGGATTTTCTAATTTAGTAAATAACTGTATATTGAAAGTTATAACCTTTTTCATCACCATCTGACATGGACTCAAGTTGAATTAGTTTTTTATATTTGTTAAGATTACCAAAAATATTAGAATTTGCTAAATGACAGAATAATTACTTAAAAGTCAGCTTTATTTTGACTGTGTTTACATACAGTGTAAACCTTGTGGTTAGCCTCACAGACAACAAAGCAAAAGCTGCCAAATCAGTTCCAACGTGGTTTAACGTTTAAAGTGGCCGTCAGAGAAATCTCAATTCATTTGAACTTCATTACTGCCTCACTGATGCGATTTCAATAACATTTACCCTAATTTTGTGCCAAAGTTACCTTTGTTCAATAAACATGGTGGCTCCAACTTGCGACGGTCACGATGCAAAACTTTGTAAAGCAGTGGCACCGCAGGAAAGAAAAGGTAAACTGAACTTTTTTGCCAAAGCAAAAAAAATAAAAAATATCTGTGTCGATATACGTCACCTGGAGATGAAATTATGTACACAACTGTATCAGACGTGTAGAAAGTCAATGCTGGAGCTGCTGGTCTTCATACACTTTTGAAGTGCAAGGCTTAAATACAATATTATTCTTATTGCTGAATTTGAGTGAGTGAGGGTTTTTTGGCATCAGGGGTGCACCGATTTATCAGCGTTGATTTTCTTAATTTTGAGAGATCGGTGATACTTACATGTGAAGCTGATCTTATCCGCTAATATTATCTTCCTCAGCAAAGGTCTAAAAATCAACCACTGTCCTCTTCCGCTCTCCTGTCAGAGAGGACAGAGAGGTTTGACTGACACACCGGCCCACCAGGTCACATCTGTACGTTCACAGTTAACAATAGTCACCCTCAGCAACTTTGTTTCTGTATTTAGCAACGTTTCGGACGAATCAGCCAAAATTGGAATCGGTAGGTCAGGCTTTTTGAAGATCGGTAATCGGTGAGCGTCCAGAAACTGTAATCGGTGCAGCCCTAGTTGGAATGTAAATCAAACTCATGGCTGTGTAGAGGCCACTACCTGAAATGACTCTTTGTCTAATTCTTGTGTATGCAAAAAAATAAAACATCTCTCTGTTTCAGGTGAAGACCACTCCAGAATCCCAGTCCAAACCAGTGTGTTTACCTTCATGAATGATCCCAGCCTGTCGAGACCAGGAAGCCCCTGTGTGCTCGGCTTCTCGCCTTGCACGATCTTTAACAGCTTCAATGGCACCAGCCTGCTGTGGGATGACATGAGCCGCACCCTGGCATTTGCTTGGGAGCTGCATGTCTTTGGATCTGCAAGCCTCTTCGTGTTGATAACAGCTCTGGCAGTTTTGGGAATTGCTGGAGCGCATACTCTTCCTCATACCCTTTGTGATGCCCTCACACTTTCTAATAGTTTCCTTGCCGTAGCAGGTGCTATGCGCACAACCCTCCTTCTTGTCGATCCTTACGGTACCCGTCAGATCCTGCCTCATGCTACGCTGGCAGCTCTACATAATATTCCTCTGCAGCTTCTTCTGTGGGCGCAGACTGTCCTCGCTCTTGTAACGCTCCAAGGGATGAAAGTAACATCTTTCCCTTCAAAGCTGCAGTCCCCGTGGGTGGTTGGAGTACTTGGTGTATCGCACTGCACTTTCTTACTTTTAGCCGATCTGTACTCTTCAACTTTGCCCCCAACTTTTCCTCTTTTATTGCAGACCATCTCCCTTTGCTGGGGTATCCCTTTCTGCCTGGGAATCCTCACCAAGTCCCTCTCCCATTCACAACCTTTCTCCAGATCTGCTGTCCCACAGTGGGTTCCCTCTCAGAGGACAAAGAGGCTCGGAAAGCGAGTAACGACTGTGTGCGCCTTGCTTAGTGTGCTCTGCTGCAGCATTCAGATATACAGCGTGCTTTGGCTCTACGGGCTCCTGGGGAACTGGAGGCGCTTCAGCTGGGGTTGGTGGCTCAGTCAGTTCTGGGCCAGGATTTTTGAGTTAGCATGGGGATTCTCTGTCCTTTTTCTTGGATCTTGGGTCTTCTGGACGCCATCTAAAGGCCAAGCAAGAGGCGTTGATTTACAGGGTAGAGATAATGTCTCTAAAAAGGAAGTAAAGAAAGGCTTGTGGCAAAGAGTTTTGGTTTGCATGCAAAGAGGCCTGAGGGGAAAATCAGAGAAATCCTTGGAAGATTTGATGCCAAACAACATTGCAAAGCATAACATGTCTAGATCTGGTGTCAGCAACAATGCACTGCATGGTGATAAGCAGGCTCCCTCTAACCTGGACTGTAGTTCTGATCCTGTTAGCATCAGCAGCTCTGACTCTCAGACTGCGCTGCTCTGGCAGAAAGTCGGTGAACGAGAATGTGTCCTCTCACTCATCGAGTTCGACATGCGACCCCCGTCTCCCATCAACCTCAGGCTCAGCATTGACAACGCCCTTTATCAAGGGCAGCTGATAGCTGGGGCCGTCTTCACGCCTCCCCCTCCCTCTTGGACTCAAAGTTTGGGCACAGATGGAGAGAGGGGGCCAACAGCATTTCCTCCAGCCTACGTCAGATACGGGTGGATGTTGGATACAGAGTCCATTTCTGCATCTTTAGACCATTTCCAGGCCAAGGAGCCAGCACAGTCAGTAAATGCCACACCAGATTTTAATAGCAGGATTGGATCTCCAGCTGCTGAACCAACGGGAGAACAATTCACAGGAGTGATGCTCCAAAATGACTGGTCTGATGACGACGTTACCGATCTCTAGGCTCATTAGGGTAGAGCCTTTAAAAGTACAAAATTATTTTTTTTAAATCCACAATGTTGTGCTGCATTAAGTATAAAACTGCTGAAAAAGATATAAGTGTATAAGTGTAACTATTCAACTTTGAATTAAAACTTTGCTCATTTTTAGAAAAGGCCAGTTTGGTTGTAATTATAATCTATATCTCTATAGATTACTGATTTATTCTCTTGAGTCTTTTCTGGTGTGTATTTATTTTAAGACACAATCTGAAAGGAGAGCAAAGTACAAATGGACAGACTGGGTTTTTTGCATTAATATAACATACTTAAACAGTTTTAGTTGATGTTATGCAGAACGGAAGAGTTTTTTTTATTAAGGTCCACCATATTTCTACACTTTTTTGTATCAGATTTGCTTAGTTATAAATGCTCAAAGGATTTTATGTTATATTTGTAAACAAAGAAAATGAATTGAAAATGTCAAACCCGCTCAATCGCTATCAGTTTTATAGATATTAAGCTCTTGATATCTGTTTGTTATTCTGAGAAAAAAGCATCAGGGACTCTGACTCACATCTAACATTTCAAAACATTTGGCCTTAGCTTTTTCTCCTCAAGCATTTCTTTGAACAAGTTATTTGCAAATTTTAAACATTTTAAATAAACAAGATGGTTTGCACACTGACTCATTTGTTTCACCACTCCTTGGGACAAAAGAGACATTTCATTGACCTCGCTCGTTAACCAATAACAATCATGAAAAAGTTGGTGCAGAGGAGAAAATGTTAGCACTAATGCAATGAGTCTTCATCAAGCAAAATTTATTTATTACATAAGTTTATATTAAAAACTATGTCATGAAACTATGTCATCTGTAATTTTCATCAGTTAGATTTTTTTAATAAACTGTACATTTTTGAAAATTTTGTTTGGTCGATTGATTTTAAAATGTACAAAAGAAACAAAAGTAAATGTTTCTTTAAATTAACTTTGACAGTTCTGACACAAAGTCAGTCGACCTTGGAAAAAAAGCATTTTCTCCTTCATCCCACTGAGCCTGCAAGGACGTCAACACTGTGGAAACCCAACTATGTGCCCTGAATGAGTTAAACCTGATCATTTAAATTTGCAGATGATACCTGCAATATTCCTAGGAATATTGAACAAAAGTGTAGAGCAGATGTCAAAGAAATCAAGGCCTGAGCTGAATGAAAACAATCTGCTTTTTCATGAATAAAATGAAAGAGGATCACAGCTCATATGGTGAGAATGCAAGTAGAGGAAGCAATGTTTGCTGGAGTTTTCTCTGAGATGCTATGAAGATTTTGATGCTGTTAGCTCTCTTAAATACTTGCTCACTGCTGCTACAGAGTGTTGTGCTCAGGCTGCGACCTGCGGAGATTGAAGTGGAAGCTCAGCTGCAGTATGACAGCAAAAGAAACCGTGCAGAGGAAACTGTGAGAAACAGGGGAGGTAGTTCCCTCTGTAAAAGGGTCTGTTTAAATCTGTTGGATATTATTATAAAACACAACTGTTTTATTTTATATGTTTAACCTTTTGTGTGTCTCTGTTTTGCATGCTTGTCTGTTAAAGATCCCAGACCAACACTATCTAATGTTTCAATAAACTGATGACAAATTCATTTGATTGATTGGTTTCATTTAAAGTTAGCCAAACTATCAATGATAATATAAGTAGCTCTGTATATCAATTCAAAATATCTTCATAACATAAAAAGGCAATCTGCAAATATCATAAACGTGGATCATGTTTGGGTTGAATCTCCTTTTTAAATGTTATTTCTTAAAATTCAAGCAGATCTTATGCCAGCCGGTTAGACGATGATCTTAGTCTTGATCATCATCACAGCACTGCAATGCAGACAGGTGTGCTTTGTGACGTAGCGCTGCCTGATTGGTTAATTAATGTCACAGTATATGTTGGGTCGTTGGGCGCCACGGAGTCCCTGGCAATTAGCAGAAGTTATTTACGAACAAACGACCTGTACAATCCGAAGCGATGTCTCTGAGGAGCATTTTGTGTTGTTTTGCGTTGACCGTCGTCCTGAGGTCCTGCACTGTGTGTGATGGGCTCTCTGGTGAAGCGCAGGAGGAAAGAGCTGCAGCAGTCCCAGGCAGCCATCACCTCAGCCGGGTGGGGTCTGGTCGGAAAGGTGAACCTGGTTCACTCACCTTCACATATGACCAAAAGGGAGACTTTAATTCCACCACTGGTGAGTTTTATTAGCATATGCATATTTTCGTGCATATTTAAGCAATTGTGTTGGGACTTGACATGAAATGCTTGCTAATAGTGTAGAGATTTATGTGATGGCGATTTGTTTATTATGAAAAAAAAGCGTTCTTTAATCTTTTACCATAATAAATTAATGGTGAGAACATCATGTAAATTAACCTTGGCAGAGGAAATTTATCTCCTAAAATGCAAAACAAAACAATTTCTAACCTTATAATGCCAAATGTCTCGTTTTTCGAAACAAGTATCTTTTCAATTGAGTTACAGTTTGCTCAAATTTATGGACTAATTATATTTTTATAATAATTATTATTATTTATAAGCATTATATACTGCTGTTCAGTATGCAAAGAGAAGATTAACATCTTCTTTGAATTTCAAACAGGTGAGGAACCTCTTACTCCTCTGTCCCAGGTGCCCTCTACATGTAGCTTTTTTGTGAAGAGATCCCGCAGAGATGTGTAATATATGGTCTCCTATCAGGGCTGTCATGTTAATAAGCAGGTAATGCCGGACCAGATTTTGTTTTAATATCATTTTTTAAAAAAGGCCAACCTTGCCCTTGGGCTTCCTTTCCACAGGAGGATGAATATTCCTTACCGCTGCGATTATGGGGGGAACCGATGACCATGTCCTGCCCTGGTATGTTAACTCTGTCCTCCATTTTCTGCTTTCCAGACAAGATGGTGGAGACGATTCGTGGCGTTCCAGCCAATGAACTCAAAGTAAAATGTATGTTGTGTTTATAGTAGTGATTTGCAAAAATAGTTGTAACTTTTTGAATATTTTCATGTTTCAACCACAAACTTGATTTTTCAGGATGGAGGTTAAGTGTTACCAGTGATGGACATTTAGATGGATCCTTTTAAAATGTTCTCCAGCTATTAAAACACATTTTGCTAAAATTTCTTGTGTTACAACTGTTGCAGTGTCTGGGACATGGCAACCTTTGTCACCAGCCTGCAGCAGCTGCAGGCTGACTTTTAATGAGTCTTTTGGTGAGCTGACCCTCATGCACCTTACAAAGACTTGTGTGTGGAGATCAAGGTATGATGAGGCCCTCTTGTGGTCAAACATGGAAACTGAACTATAGATTTGCTTCTGATTGTGTCTTGTGTTGCAGGATGGGGAGTATTTACTCTCTCTTCAGTGGGAAGATTTTGAACTGGGAGCATCTTGTCCTCCAGTACCAAAGCCTGACCTCACCACAGGAAGAGCTGCACCCTCTACTGACGGCAACGAAGCTCCACAACTTCAGTTCCCTCAATTGCCAATATTTTCAGAGTTCCAAGAATCGCAGTCGACACAAAGTCCCGGGTTTGTGGCTCCGTTGCCCTTTTCCTTTGTTGCTGCAGATTTATCTGAAAACCAAAAGATGCCTGAAAATCAGAACCCTCCTTTCCTGCCCAACTTCTGTTTGTTTCCTGGATCTGAATCACCAGCACATCCCACTATAGATGGAAATAGACACACATGTCATCTCCAGTTACCTCAGACACCACTGTCTCAGTATCCAATTCCACTTTTCCAAGAATTCCCCATGATGACTGGAGTTTTTCTGCCAACAACAACCCCCTTACCACTTCCTGCAACAAGCGCAGGGGGTGATGTGACCACACCTACTCCAACAGGGAGTGAAGAGCCTTCCCTGTAGACAGAGTTTCCAATGCCGTTTCAGTATCCCTTCGTACCGTTTTCTAAATACCCACAATCTCCACAGGAACAAACTGCAGACAATGCAGAATCAAAACCACAGTACCTCCATCCTCAGGTCTTCCAGATCCCCATGTTGTATCCTTTCCGTCATCTTTCCCAGTTACAAAATGCTCCTGCTCCAGTGACCTCCACTGACCTGCCTCTTTCTGAAAAGCCTTTATACCAACAACACCCTTTTATACCCGTATATGTGGTTCCCAACCAAATCCTCCCAATCGCAAACCAAGGATTTGGTTCATCCTCCAGCAATGACTTCTTCACACCGAGCTCCATCAGGTCAGCAGGAGCATCAACCCTTCTACCATGCCATGCAGCCATTTTACCCCTTTCTCTCTGATCAAAGTCAAACTGCGCCAACAAACATTTGACCAGGGTTCTGATGGGCGGCAGAACGTCTCAGAGCATCATGGATCGGTTTACTGTCACCTCTGCTGACTACTAAACTACTGAATAAAAGTTTGAGATCAGACAACTTGCAAGAAATTAAAAACAAAATTTACTTTCCTCTGGAAAATAAAGACTGAAGATACATTTTCTACTAACCTTGTTTTTGTTTTGTTTTTTAAATAGAAATCCTTGTATTTTCTAAAGTGAACTTTTGCTTGCTTTGTTGTATTGGCAAGATATCCCAAAATTATTTTTTATATATAAAAGTACATCTATAATTGTACTGGAAAAAATTCATTCCAAAGTCAAATTTGAATAAAGTTCATCTATATTGGCACCAGTGCACAACAGATGTCATCTCAATGGCCAAACTGATCCAGTTTATATTCAAACTGCTGATTGTTGGTCAGCAGATGGTCATTGACACTTTCTGCAGAGAAGGGGAAACTACAAAAGGTCAATACTAAACCAGTGTAGGCTTCCTGGACGCCGCAGGTGTTCATTCACATAATGTTGATACTGTAAGTCATGCAAAACAAACACAAGTACTAATGTACATGATGCTGTACTGACATGTTTTAGCTGTAATTAAGATTAAGGTTTATGTCATTTTCACAAGTTTCTGGGTTGCTGAGCTTTTTGACTTTCTAATTTTTTGCAAATTACTCAACTATCAAAGCAGTTGATAGTTTATATACGAGTACTGCTCCATATATTTAACCCTTTGTACTTCTGTGTTGCTGATTTAGGTTATAACTTTAAAATCCAAATAAGCAAACTGGACAGAAAAGTTAAGATTGTTCAAAAGACCAAATGAAATGATGCTCTAAAGCCAAGCCCTTGCTTTTAATTGCTCACTTGAAAGGATACATTTTAAAAGCAACAATTTCTTTGTGTGTTAATGTTTTTATTTAGTTTTACCTCTGAGCCACCGTATTTATTCTCTGATTATTTTTTGTCTCACCAGGTGGCATTTGATCTTCCATGTGGAATATCATTCTAATAATGGTAGCATAAAAATGTTACTCCAACGTTTTTATTCTAATTAAGTGGAATGTATTTTCTTCCGATGTTTACTCAAATTTGTAATCCCGGAAAACAACCTGAAGGAATTCATATTTAATACCACAAAGCAGCAATACATCTTGTGAGCTTTCTCATAAAGTTAGTTTGAGGTAGTTTCACGTGTTTTAAAACTCTTTTGAAATCCAATGGCAACTTGAAAAAGTGCAACACCTGATATTTAATCTGTTAGAAAAATTAGGTATTCCAGAGCTATCTCTATTCATTACCTTCATTTGTAATGTTTCTATTTCCTTCTTTGTATCTCTTCACTGGTATTTATTGTGACAATTTATTACCTTCATCTGAATGTATGATTTACTTTGTAACACGGTAAGAATGTTGAAGAAAAGAAACTTGACTGTAACAATACTGATGAAAGCACATCCTGTAAACCTGCTCGCTGAGTTGCTCACCTTGGTGATTCATTAGGGATTATATGGCAAGCCATTTACTCATATAATACATAGACTTCACTGTTTCAACTGTTCAGAATAGCAATGTTTTAGCTACCTCAAGCATGTTCTGTGTAAGAGAAATGTCACTTTCCTATTCATATTTATTGGGCATTTACTATATATTGGTATAAAATTTTTAGCATTTTATGGCTCTACTTTTAAAGTTTTTTTTTTTTAAATAAATGCATGTTGCATTTAATCAATCAACAAATAGTTTGAGAGCATACGTGGTTAGGTCAGTACCGACCAAGATGTTACATTTTTCTTTATGTACCGCACATATTGGCTTGCCACCCAAAAAACATTTAGAAAAAACAGCATTACTGTTGGAGAATATCTCCGACCCCTTGCATAAAGCTGTTACTAAGCTGGATAATTCCTTCAGGGACAAACATCATGTCAACAAAGGTCCATGTTTACAGTTGCACAGTTTTTCTTTATTTCAAATGACATCACAATTATTTTTTGCATGTTTTCATTGTAAAAATCCTGTACGCAAAAATATACAGGATTTTGTCCATTTGTTAAAATGACTGCACTGTTTTTTTTTTTTTTTTTTACCAGAATATGCTATTCTTTAATAACTATACAGTATTATTTTCTTATGTTGTAACTTTGCCCATATTGCATAGTTTATATTTTTTCTATTTATTCACTGTTTTGAGTATGCATGCGAATATTTAACTTTGACTTAATGCTAGTTGTACTTTCCTCTTTTCTATTTTAAAAACATCAGAACTTCTTGCTGCAGTTTGTAAGCATTTTACAATATTTCCACAGCTTGTCGGCGGATTTCCTGCCTCGCCTTCCTGAAATAAAGGTCTGACTTTTTTTTATTTTTACTTTTATTTTTTTAGCGTATGGGTACTGCGTGACGTCACGATGCAAAGGGCGTATTGACGCAGAAAAAAAAAGTAATTGCAGCTGGGCTGATTATGCGTGACAACTGCTTGCCATACCCTGACGCCGAGCACGCTATTTGACGTCACCGCGGGAGTGTCGGCCATCGGGAGAAATGAACGGTCATCAACACAGCCGTCTCAGCGCCCATGTAAGTTGAAGCCTTTAAAATGCACTTTTATTGTGTAACGAACTGCTTTATGAATGAAATGCCTTTCCATATGCTGTCGCCCCCCCCCCCGGGCGGATAGGGTAAAAGTGGATTTGCGGTGTTTACCCTGCTGTCGCTCCCGCCTGGCGGTGTGCCATTTTCTTTTCTTTTTTTTTTTTTGCCTGTAGCTAACCATGGCTGAAGCCGAGGCGATGCGTGTGTGTTTTTTTTAGCCGGGGAGCTGACAGGCTGGGTGGACATGCGGCGAGTAAAGCGCCCGATCTGCCACCCCGGAGATCCAAGATGGGCGGTGTTAAGTGCGTTTAAATGTGATTAAGGGAGGCGGAATTAATGCTTATGGTAACAACTTGAGAAGGTTTAACTTTCGCAAACACACCCAGGCCACGTTCAGTTGTTACTGTTTGAAAACAGTCGTTCGTCTTTTTGTGTTGTGATTAAGTTAGCGCTCCCAAAGTGTTGAATGAGGAGCTTGAAGTAGCAGAGAGGAAGGTGTGATGCGGGGACGCTTGTGGGAGTATGTGACAGATGGCAACTCAATACCTCCCATCTAAACGGGGTTTCGAGATTTCAACACCTGCGAGGACCGTTTTTGGCCACTGCCTCGGTTTGCAGCGTTCCTGAAAAATAATGGGAGTTGTTTTACATCCCAATGTGTATTTAACTCCATATTTATGACTCATAAATATGGCGTTGATTCAAATCTTTAGGATATGTTAAAAATGGTCAGACATAAGTGTTGTAATAGAGCTGCTGCACTGATGCAGAGATGTAACTGCTTTGCAAAGGAAAGCGACTTTACTTCAGGAGGATCACGTTACAGTGTGACGATAATTTAATTTCTGCATTCAAATCATGTCAAGGTAGTCAGTGAAACCGAATACGAGAGTGAAACTAAGAAACCAGCTTTATATATTTACACAGCAACACCAGTAAGGGATGAGCTGCAGGACTGTTGGCATAGAAACTACATGTGCTCACCTTTGTTTGTGCAGTTTTTTTTTACATTAAGTGATTAGTAATTAATAAAGGCGTGTGTTTAGTCTGCTGGATAAAAAAAAGGCAGCTGTTGTAAATCATTTATTCTGGTTTTGCTGCTCTCATGAAGGTCTTACGTCCTCGCCCCGCACAGACGCACCGGTGTGCGCTCTCATATAAAATAAACGCCCTCCAGCGCACCACGTTAGCTTCCATTGCTACATATCAGTTGCACAGTCAAGCCGTATAAGTTGAAACAACGACGTCTTGGATTGAAACAAAACAAAGGGTAGAAAAACAACATAAGACACATACAAATGATACAGTTATTCTGCGAAAATTGTTCACAGTTTAGTGTTTTTAAAGGGCCCGGCCTGCGACCAATGGCTAGCAAGGTGCTAATGTCACTCAGTTATTACCTTGAGCTATTGGCAGACCTCAGAGTACTGACTGTAGTTTAACAGCTACACTCGCAAAACCTGCCGCACATCACAGTAAGGTAGTCACTAGATAAAACGTCCTGTTTTTATGGTTATAACAGGGAAAGTGCATGTGAAGACGCCAGATGCACCTGTAACCTGGTTGGCTGTTATTGAACTAGCAGCTATTTAAACTGTCACAGCTGTGGGTTTGCATAGCACTCTACTTTCTTGTAAAAATCAGTTAAACTGGCTTTAAATCATTTAGATTAGTAAAACATTAATTATTAGCTTTAAAATCTCACTCCTCCAGAACAACTTGTCAGTTGGTTTTGCTCATGTTTCTTGATATTTCTTGGTGTTTTTTAAATTTTTTTTATTTTATCAGATTTGTTTCTAAATCAAAGTCAAAATCCATTAAAAAATAATCTGTGCTATTGCCAGCGGATTAGCTTGATTGTTCTGGCACGTGTGAGGTTGCTGGCCAAAATTCACACAAAGCAGAATTAGCTTTTCTGTCTCTTTCAGTGTGATTGGATTTTGTGAATTTCTGCTGCTGAAATTCATGCTTTATTGCTTGACTGTGTTTTTAATCAGTGTAAATTAAAGAATATGCACAACTATAAGTAATTGTATATCGGTTTGCATAAAACTCCTTTAATATACAATAGCTACAAAATCTTTCATCCCAAAAACAAGCTTGTAAGCACACAAGTTAAAAGGCAGCTATAGTTTTGAGTTTGGTTAATTATATCTTTCTTTATGTTTCAAATGTAAATGCTTCTGAGTCAGCTCTTTATGTCAGTCGTCTCCTCTCCTTCTTGTCATAAATCTACAGGGGGAGTTTTATATTTTGTCTGTCAACAAAATTTAGACCCTTAGCCCCAAAAAATAAATATGTGTTTTTACAAAGTTTATGTTGAAATAAATTAGTAAAATTTTATATGGTCAGTGGAAACACTTCATTAAAGGAAAGGCAGTCCTCTGCTTTCCGTATCCCCTCACAGATGATGTAATGCTCTTGTCAAAGGTTTAGTTTGGAGATTTTATTGAGTAAATGTAGACTAGTTTTCAGGGTTTATGTTCCAGGATGCAGATTAAAGCAATCACAACCGCACAGGATTGTAAATCATTCACCCATTTGATTGGAGCTGCTGCAGAGGCTGTGTGTGTGTAGATGTGAGTTACAAGATGGTCGCAGTTCACTTAAAATCTATTCTATCTACACATTTTCAGATAGTTTGTGCATTTTAAAGCATAGCAGCTACAAAACAAGCTGAGTTTAATGCAGTCTGAGTCAGATTTCACGGTTTTATTTGCATTCTGGGCTTCGCTGCCGTTGTTACCGGATCTGTGTGTCCTCAGACCTGAGATGCTCCTCAATCAGACGGGAACCAGGTCTGAGTCAGGGAGTGAAATCAGATAAACGTCCTGGCAAAGACAGAGGATCGGCAAAAACCATGTAGTTACATATAAAGGTTTTGAGATGTTAAATCGGGGAGAAAAAATGTACATAAACCATATTGTGTCTGCTAATACCTCCAGATCGTCTCCATTCTTGTGCCTCTTGTGATGTCATTAACAGAAATGCACTCAATAAAATCTGTGTATTTTAAGAACTCTTGCAGTGGAAATTTATACATTATTAACTGTTTATGTATTGTCTGTCTATGTTTGTTAGTACATAAAATGGACGGCTGGATGGTTTCTTTAACCTCAGCTTCAACACAGAATAGTTTATAACATCACAGCAACACAGCAAAACAGTTTGGTTTCCATACCACCAGCAAATAGTTAATGTCTTGTGAGCATCCTCATGGGTCATTTATGCACTATTAATTAACATTTCACAGTTAATTACTCTAAATGTCCTCTGAGGCCCGCTCTCTGCAAAATGAAACAGAATGAAACGGATTAGGTTCTTTAATGTGAGGTGAGCTTTACCCTGTGGGGATTTAAAATTAAACCTGAACTTCCTTTTTTCCAGGCAATGAGGTCAAATTAGGGCCATCACTTTAACATAATGGTGATAAAGTTGTTGACTGTTCTTTCGATGCAGCTTTCAGACTAGCAGTGTGTTTTAGAAGTTCCTGATTTAAATGTTAAATGTATTAAGCGTGTAGCGCATTAAACAAACAAACAAAAAAAAAAGCTTTAAAATGTTTTATATACTTAAAGCACACACAATCACATTTCTCACATCAACTATTTACTGAGTGCACTCTGCTTTTTTTAATTTTTTGTCTTTCTCTTGTTTTGCAGCATGTGATTTTTCTAAATTTCCACGGAAGCTGTGGGTTAAAGTTCAAGAGCTATTTTATTTGGAAAAGTCACCCAGAGGAAGCCTGGCCGGAAATCGGCTTGGATTGCTAAGCATTTTATTCCCCTGTGTTCATAAAAGCACAGATCTGCTGCAAATGACCACATGTGAAGGTAAGTTGCTCTTACAGCTGTCTTTATTCAACTTATGCATTATGATCTTATATATTTATAATAAGTATATTTGAGTAATCTTCACTTGCAATCAAACGCTGGACAATAGAAGTTAAAATAATCCCTAAATGATGGCGTTAATAGGAAGGATTTGACATGGAAAGCAGCCTTTGTTGAAAGTCTAACACAAGTAAAATGTTAGCTCACTTGCACAGGACGCTGCAGCCGGTGTGACATCGGAGCGCTGCGTCCGCAGAGTGACAGGTGAATACTGGTTGACCTACTTTAGACTTCAGCCTGAAGGAGTCAGATGTCATTGTGTTCTCTCTGCAGATGCAGGATATGGTTCCACATCTGTGTGGAGCGTTTATTATCGCTTGGCTTTGATTTGGAGCTTACAATTTTGTATTCAGTGTTGTTACGTTAAGTACTGTATGCGCTCACAAGAGTATGTGTGTATTAACGAACCTGATGAAAGTTACTGTGTATCATAGATAAGCTTTTCAGAAAATTAAACAAATATTTTTTATGTTTTGGTCAAGACAGTCAAGATGATGGCCATTGACCTTACAGTGTTTTAGCAGTCAGTCACTGATAGCCTCCAGATGGATGGTTAAGCCGCAAAAGGTCAGACACTGGCTTTCAGAGTGCTGCATGCTGGAATATTAGGTGAAAGTTAAGTTAATTGAAAAACTGTTGTAGTAAAGGATGCACAAGCAACAGGTTTAAACACATTTTCCTTCCACTCAACTTTCCACCAATGTACTCAGACACAGTCATCTTCTATAGCAATTAACTTCCTACTAGTGTAGGAAGTCAGTGTCTGTAGCATAGCTTAGCATGAAGCTTCATTTCTTTGAAAATAGTTATTCTTCTGATGCAATGATCCAATTGTCAGAGAAGCTGACAGTTGGGTTTTCATTAGCTGTTGTCCATAAATTAAGTAAAAATGACCAGAAATAAAAGATTTAAATATGTTATCCAGTATTTATACAATAAACAAATTTCACTTTTAAAATTTAATTTTAGAACTTAATTAGATTTGAGTGATGATGCACCTGTAGATGAAGCATTTTTTCTCGTAGGATTCATATGATAACTGGAAGCCCTGTTATACAAGTCAGAGTGATGCATCGCCACAACAACCTGCATGCAGCTTTCAGGGGCTCCATGCTGTTCAACACAAGCAGCATATCATAACTGAACGCTGGTTTGCTTTATTGCTGCCAAACATCAACTTTAAGAGAATGTGGTTGAATTATTTGAATTTGTTTACGCCGACAGCTTCGCTCGGTTGGAGTTTTCATTTGTGCTCAAGTGTTGTTGAATTACGCATCAGTAGTGAGAACGCCAATAACAAGGTGAAGCAACCTTTGGATGCATCATGCATGGTTCAGTTAGAGAGAGTGTGCATATCTACAAACACCTCAGTGCTGTGGGATCTATCAGCAGAACCTGCATCAAATGAGTCACAGCTCAACACGAGTGGATTGGTTTTTTTTTGTTTTGTTTCTGGAAGAGCAATTGCTCTCTTGGCTTGTTAAGTGATACTTCATGGTTGTGCTGACTCAGAGGATTGTTTTTCTGGTTTTCTGGAAAGCAGTCTGTGTCCTAGGTAGAGAGAACCTATCACGTAAAGTTTGCTGTGCCTTTTTTCAGACTATGTGAAGCATGCAGTGTACATTATCCTCTAACACACCCTTTCAGGGTGATTCAAGATCATGCCTACAAACGAGGCTAACGCTGCAATTATGTGATTAAGAAGGCGTTCTGTGCACACAAAACATCCTTTTATGTTCACTGCTCGGTTCGCATCCACAAGAGGACTGTCTTTGCTTTCAATTTGCTTTAATACAAGCTTGCAGAGGCAAAATCAGCTGCATGATATTAAGAAAACGTGTAATTCCAATAATATTGACTACAATTAAGTCTGTTTCCCAACCCTGGTCTTCAAGCACTGAATTACGTCACGTTTTCCTGACTGTTTTTCTGTCTTTCATCTGCATCATTATCTCCTCATTATCTGTTAGGAGCTTTCTCTTCACAGCCACAGTAAACACAGATTAAATGTCACGTCAAGTCACTGAAAACCCATCGTTCAGGCCGATATTTCAAAATCTCACCATGCGACTCAAGATAATGTGCAACTTTAGTTAGAGTTATTCATATTTTTAGCAGTAATAAATTAGCAGTAATAAATTAGATGCCTCATTGATATTCCAATATTCCTTAAAGCATTTTTTAAATTGTGTGTAGCCTTAAGGCATAATCTTCAAATGTCTAAGAAGTTTGAAGTTATCCGTCGCAAAGCCAGTTTTAGATCACATTCTGTTGGAAAACCCGACTGCTTCAGCCATTTGTCACCATCAGGTAAAACAGGATCAATTGTTTGAGTAGTTTCAGCTCCTCCTGGTATTGATATCAATCAAAGCAGAAAGGCCTGAGCTTTTCACATGTGGATATTAGAAATATTTTTTAGCCAAAGATGCATCCTTTGCAACAAATTATCAAACACACTAAAGAAATGCTATATTTTTGCATTTTAGGCAATACAATGCTATTTTTTTATTTTATTTAAAAGAGGACGTTAATAGTTTATATATATTTTGTATGTTTTTCTAATATTATATAAAATATACTTAATTGGTTAAATTGAAAGTCTGCAGAAAATACCAATTTATTTTATTCGATTAATAGATGAATCTAAAATGATTGTTAGTTTGCAGCCCTATAATAGATCCAAAGATAAATCCATATTCCTCTTGTTAAAAGCAGTGATGGAGTTTGTAATAAAATTATGAACCTTGTAAAAAAAAAGGATCTAAAATTAACCTACATAAATTTCTGTCCCTTACTTAGTCTTGAGCTGAAATAACTCGCCGTGTTCTTTGAGTTTTTTGTTTCAGAATGAATAAATAAAAAAATAAGTGAATGAATTGTTTTTAAGGTGAATGGCTCATAACTCAGTTGTGAATCAATAATTATTCCAGGCTCAGCATCGTCACCCTGCGTGTGTCCTGAGCTCCTCAAAGCTGCAGCCGCTATGTTTTCATGTTTGTTTTAAGAGCTGTAAGTGCCGCTCCGATGACTTGTTCATGTTTTCATGTCGTTTTATGTGAACATCACGAGGCTGATTAAGCAGGAATAAACTCTTAACATTTTAAGCATCAGGTCTGCCGGGGTCGTTAGTGCCGTCATGTGGCCAGCTGCTTTGAAGTGGTTTGCTCCGACACTCTCATGTATCCGTTGCTGCCGTTCATTAAAGAGTGGAGGCTTTCATGAGTCAGTTTTTACCTTTCTGTTGCATGAAGGATCTATTTTTGTCTGTTTGTGCTTCATTTAGCTTGTCCTGAGTTGTGAGTCAGAAGAGAAGAGGCTGGGCTGATGGTAAGCTCTGCCACACTCTCTCCTTCTTGAATCCTTTCTGAGCGTGTCGTTACATCTTGATAAAGAGAATCAAATTGTTATAAACTGAAAGTGACACAAAGAATCGAAATGCTTGGACTGAACCTTCATATTACAGGTTTTAGCCGTGTTAGGTAGGCGATGCAGAGAGGAGGCCGCTGTGGATGGAGGAGGCCTGGATCACAGTCAATTTCCATTTTGTATTTCATTTAGAGCACAGTTTTCATTATTTAGTTTTTATTTTACACTCTGTTGTCTCTTATCATCTAAGCAATTAGTTATTTGCTCATTAGTTATTAGTTAATGTATTCATTGAATACTTTTTGAAATGTGTCCATTTATTCTCTAACATAATTGGGCTTGATGTTTGTAGAATTAGTAGAAAAGAGAAGACGCAAATAGAAAACTATAGTAAACATTTCAGAAACTATTCACAAGATTTTTTACTATCTAGAATTTGAATTTTATGCATTTCTGGGTTGACACTTTTAAGACATGCCACATTGTTTTTAACAAAAGTCGGAACTGGCTCTCAAAATTGTGCAAACTGGTTAAAATGTCAGCTTTATGTGATATAAGACCTCAGTTATTAATTTCAAAACCTTTATCATATTTCAATATGACAATTATTTAAATGAAAATCAAACAAAAATAAAAAAGCTGCAGCAATCCCTGTGCAAACCCTTATATTGATATTTGGTTGAACCTTTGTTGAATTTCAGACTTATTGAATTGAAACCACATTGAAAAATCACTGAAAGAACACCAAACCAACAGTGAAACATGGTAGTGGCAGCATCATGCCGTGGTTTTATGTCTTTTTTTTTTGGATTAGTGAGTTTTTTCAACAGAAGAATGACTTTAAGAGAAGGATATTAAAGTTTTTGATCGGCCTAGCCAGAGTCTAGAAGTGATTTCAGGATCTTGTTTACAGTATTTTGACAGTTGTTACACATGAACAGGAACATTTTTACAGAAACGTAAAAAGCAGGATATTCTTATAATGAGATGCAAAACTCGTTAAAACAAGAATCTTTCTCGTTAACAAGAAAATTTCTAGCAATGCTATGATCTCCTCGCACTGTTTCTGCAAGGCAACTCCTAAAATCCCAAGAGATGTTGCTGTTTTACTGTTACGACCCTTCTTACTTAAAAGAGAAGATATTTCGGTTTTAATGAGATATAAATCTCGTCGTTACAAGTTTACAAAATCTCGTTAAAACTAGAAGGCTTTGTAGTTTTAACGAGTTTGGTTCTCGTTAAACGAGAAAGTTTTCACTTTAAAGGAGTTGCTGCTCCTGAACTTATTTTCAAGCTCTAGTCTGTTAAAGACAGTAAATTTGACCAAAGACTAAATTCTCAAAAGCGCATTATTTAAGCCTTTGATGTTTTTAACAGTTTGACAATACTTTGTCTTTCAGTTCATTGGCTCTGAAAGTATTTATTATGGTCTCATTTTTTTTCATCCAAAAAGCCTGACATTTTAACAGAGTTAAACACATTTTTCAAATCCATTGTTCTGAGCATTCCTCTTTTTTTTCCTGACATAATAAATAGTAATTCTGGATCAAATTTGAAATAAACACGTTAAATGAAAGTGCATGCATGTGGTCATGCCATGTCAACCCAGTTTTTATTGTTTTTTTTGTTGTTTTTTTCTCTTCACATTGTGCTTCTGCTTTTTATGTTCCTGACAGCCGCATGTCATAATGCGTTTTATTTTCCTTTTTGTGGTAGACAAGCATGACATTGAGCCGAGCCACAGATGCATGCCCACTCTAAAGCACCAGCTGAGCGGCATCCCCTCTGCTTCCTGGCTTGCACCCGGCCTCTCAGAGGGGGGTGTGGACGGGGCGTAGCTAGTCCCCTGCAGCCCCCTGCATAGCGGCTCGCTGTGAAACTGGAGGGGTCTGATGGATCAGGGTAGTAGTGAGCAGAGTCCAGAGGAGCCGGACGCAGGAGGCCGAGCGGAGCCGGAGGTCGGCAGGAGGGCGTCGGAGTCAGAGCACGGCTTGTCCAAAATCACCCATAATGCCCTGGAGAACATGGGAGCGTTGGGGCACGGCCTGAAGCAGCTTTTCCAGCCTCAGCGCCGACGCTCCTCCGTTTCCCCGCATGACTCCGCCTCAGCCTGCGCGAGCGCCCCTCCCTCCGAGCCCGTCGACCTAGGGTCAGAAGTAGGGGACGTTCCGGGCTCCTTGGCCCCCTCCATGGATTCTGACAATCCTGCCGCTTCCGCCCCTCCCGCAGCTCTGAGCCGGGTTCTCCAGCAGATTCGAGGTCCGCCCATCATGAAACGAGGTACCAGCCTGCAGAGCCGCCGCAGCAAAGCGGGGAGCTCTGGGGAGGCCCCTCAGAAAGGAAGCCCGCAGATCCATCGGCGGAGCACCCACGAGGCCCTGCTTCAGGCAGGACGCCCACGCTCCTCCTCCACCACGGACACGCCCAGCAGTCCTGCGCTGGTGGACGTGCTGCTGACCTCTGGGTACCACTCCACTGAAGAACCTGACAAGGTGGGTGACTCCCTCTGTTCAGCGGGTCCAATTAAGTTACTTTGTTTATACCCAGAGAAGGTTTATTTTGCAGCGGCACAAAGGAGACATTTACAAAAAGTAACAAAACATCAACCGAACCAGAACCACTGTAAAAATCAAATTCAAATTGGATTGTTAGTCACTGAAAGATTTGAATCTCTGAGAACATCGATGCGGCTTCAGTTTGTTTATTTCAGTAACAGTTGCAGAAACGAAGCTGTTTGAAATGCATCAATCTGTCCCATGCAGCTGCAGACATTCAGATGTGGTCCAAAACTTCAGAGGATCAATAACAAGGATTACATTCTTCAAATTCCAAATATATTCAAATACAGTGCCTTGAAAACGTATCCATACCCCATGAACTATTTGTACATTTTAGCCACATGTTGTAATTTTTCTTCCACTTGAATCCTCAATAAAATACATTGATGCTGTAACTGTGGAAAATATTTCAGACTGCAAACACTTTTCCAAGGCACTAAATATAATAAAGAAATGAATGCAGAAATTAATTTAAAATTATTTTGCTATTCTTTGGAAAAAAAAAGACACAATATAGCTGTTGCCAGAGACCAAGCAGATGTTTAATTCAAACATGGGTTTTTATTTACCACAAAAGTATGAAAAATAATCAGCAACACCAACACTTTTACAGGCAAGTCAAAAGAAGAGGTGAACTCAATAACAATAAAATATTGGCATTGATTTAAGGTCAACATAATTTTAACCTTTGATGTG
The DNA here is from genome assembly GCF_027474105.1 of Poeciliopsis prolifica. Taxonomy (NCBI): domain Eukaryota; kingdom Metazoa; phylum Chordata; class Actinopteri; order Cyprinodontiformes; family Poeciliidae; genus Poeciliopsis; species Poeciliopsis prolifica. Next base: position 13,736,589 of record NW_026562378.1, read on the forward strand.
TCCACTCCATATAAACATTAAGGTTTGATGGAAAATAAAATAAACAAGCTCTTAGTGTGCTTAGGATTTAAATCCTAAAGCGTTCCTAGAAGATTTGCCCTCTGAGTATAAAACAGTCAGATTGGCTTTGAAAGAGTGTGTTCATTGAGGAAGCAGCAAATGGATTGTATTCAGCTTTTATTTGTTGTTATTATTATAAAAATAAAAGGTTAGAGGTGACTCATGCTCAAGCGAACTGGGAAATCATGTTAAAAGTCTCCCGTTGTGTCCTGGATGCTGCGCTGAGTGGGGAGATGAGCTGTCAGTGTTGGAAGGTCAGAGATTGCCTTTGACTGGTTTGTCACTATGTGCTTTAAGCCGCGCTAAATTTAGCTTTTGCCGTCTCTCGGTGTACTTCAGGTCAGAGAAAGCTCGCCGGGGTAAACAAACTAACGTTTCGCTTCGGGCCTCGCTGAACGTTCGAATGGGGGAAATAATACCAGAGAGAAACTGACTTGGATTTAACTGACAGCTTACATAAAAATGTTAATTATTTTCATTTCCACAAAACATTTTGGACTACAGGACGCATTTTGTTTCAGCCGCACAGAGACATTTATTATTTATTAAACATGGAGGAAGTGTTTTGGTCAGATTTTGGCCGTATCTCGTTTGTGCAAATGAGAAAAGTCTTTGTTAGGATCAGAATAATGTTTAACTGATGAGTTATCAATCTGGGAAGTTCTGATCTCGGCGGCAGAAGCCGGGCGTTTTCACATTGTGTGGTACCAGACCGCGCCGTTGTGCAGCCGGACCGAAGCCCAGGAGAACTTCACCAATCTCTGTTTAGTTACCTACTGAGACAAAACCCCTCAAAGGTTGCCGTTTACAGCTAGAAAATAATTCAGAGATTTGAAACATGCTCAGTGTTAGAGGGCTAAGAAGAAGTACATTATTAATTACTTCTATGCACTGGCTTCCAGACAGTGACTTTGTTTTGTTTTTCTTTAAGCTACAACATTATTCATAACAAAAAGATTGATTAAAAACATGCAGCATCAAGGCTCCACTCCCAGAATACCACAGAATGAATTGAAGTCATTACAACACAGCAGATAAAAAGATTTTCTTAAGGGAGATTCTCTGAACATTTTGCTTTTAAATTACAGCTTTGCTAGGAAATGGTCAAAAATGGATAATTATAAATAAACCAGAAGAAGCTACAGTATCGTCAATGCAGACCAGTCTGTCCAGGGATTTGCTGGCTGCATTAGTTTTATTTTCCTGCTTTTCAATTAACCATTTATTATACAGCAAATTAGTCATAATTGCTGCTGATTGCCTTTTCACCATTTGTAGTTTCAGCCATTATGTGCCAGAAGACTGATAGCTTGAAATATATTTCTATAATTTATTCATAGTCTGCTTAATGGTCAGGAGATAAAATGAGTCCAATTAATTTTATCTGCCAGCTAGAGGTTGCTTATGTTGTTCATTGTTTTTTTTATCAGGGGGAAACAATCTGTGTTTATGTTCCAAGAGTCAATTTTCCCAGTCGATACTAGAACCAAAATAAAAGCAAATAGAATTTATTAGGTATTCAGAAAACAACATTCCATTAAATGTTATAATATAGGAGATTAAAACATAGTTGTGATTACTTGCAGTGATAATTCAAGAAAATATTTGCTTACATGGTTTCAGTGCCTGCATTAATGGCTTTAATGCAGGAGGAAGAAAATGAAATCGCAATGTTCATAGTTTTGGGGGAAAAGTTCATCATGATGAGAATTGGGATTCAATGTGAGAGATTATCGATGTTTGGGAAATGTTTTGTGTTCTTAACCGTTTTTGAGCTGCTTTGGAATAATATCAATATATTTCAACCTATAAATGCACTTATTGTGTAGCTACACAATTTAATGTAGCTGGAGTTGAAATTGTTTATTTAATAATGTGTATATTATATTTTTAGAGCAGTTTAGTGTTTGTGGGATTCTGTCTGTTTGCAGTAATTTATGTTGTGATCAAAACAAGATTTTCTTATTTATTATATCATTATCCCATCAAATGCCACAAAATATGATGATAAAGTTCATATTGGCCATCCATAATGCCGAGGAGCAAAAAGTCAATTTTACATCATGTTGTTGACCTTTTAGACTGAACCCACTTATGATGGACAGAAATGCTCAAATTGATTAAAACCTAAATGCTTTGCTGTGCATTTTTTTTCTAAAAGGGACAGTTCTTATAGAGGAACATTATGATACAATTGTGGTTGACTTTTTGCCTCTTTGACTATTTCTAATATCAGTCGAGTTAGAGTGGAAAAAATGTCTATGTGCAGACTGAAAAGTTTGTATAAGATTAAATGGTTTAATTAATACCATACAATAAATTTGTGGGAGTTTTTATTCTGAAAAAGACCCAGAAATGTTTTTTTTTAACTCTGGACAATTATTCAATTGCCTGAACAATCTTTTCAACTTGTCACTTTGTTTGAGATTTTTCTCAGTTTTGCCGTTTAGTGTCAGTGATGATGCTGCATTATTTTTATGTTGGAAATCCTTTTGAGCTTGAAGAGTTGCTGTAGATAGATATTTTTTATGCAGTCTGGGATGTGATTTCAGTATTTCAGCTCTGAATGAGTTTGGTAGGAAGGTAAAAAGGATGAGTAAAATTCTCGGTTGTCTTTTTTAAAAGTTGTCCATATTTCTGTCCTTTTATGTTGCTTTTTTTTCTCCTTCCTTTAGTCTTCCTCTTCTTCATTTGTTTCTTCCCTTGGTTTCTCATGTCAGTTTTTCCATCTTTTATAATCCTTCCTTCTTCTTTCTTTATGTTCAGTCTTCCTTTGTTCCTTCTTTCCTTCCTACTTGACTTACTTGTCCTACTTTCTCTCTGAATGCGTCCTTCATTCCTGTCATTTTTCATGTGTCCTCCTTCCTATTTGCTAGTTTGTCTTCTCTTTCTTGTGTTCTATCTTCCTTCCCTATTTGTGTCCTTCCATCCTCTCTTGTTTCAGTTTCTTCTTTCTTTCCTTATTAGAGGAAATTTAGTGCTTTGTTAGTGAGCTTAATGTTTAGTTGTGAAGTTTTCTTAAAAAGAGAGTTTATTTATTTTATGTATGCTTGTTATTTTTCAATAGTTGGATCGGTACGATGGATCAGGCCCGGCGGTGTCACCCAACACCCTGCCTTACGGCGCTGAGGGGTACGACGTGGTTGACAGCACGCCGGACCCCCAGCGCACCAAGCAGGCCATTGCCCAGCTGCAGCAGAAGATCCTGAAGCTCACAGAACAAATCAAGATCGAACAAACGGCTCGGGACGACAACGTGGCAGAGTACTTGAAACTGGCCAACAATGCAGACAAGCAGCAGAGTGCGCGCATCAAGCAGGTGTTTGAGAAGAAGAACCAAAAGTCTGCTCAGACCATCCAGCAGCTGCAGAGGAAACTGGAGCACTACCACCGGAAACTCAGAGAGGTGGAGCACAACGGCATCCCTCGGCAACCCAAAGACGTTTTCCGAGACATGCACCAGGGTCTGAAAGGTGTTGGAGCCAAGGTTAGACCGTCACACTTCTTCCTCAACAAGGGAAACAACTAATTACTCTGTTTTGTTTTTAATCTTGGTTGATTGATGGCACCAATGAGTTCACTGACTTTACTTTGACTCAGTATGCAATAGTATAGAGTCAAACTGGAAGCGCTGATATAACAAAAACAAGGTACTGCACGCCTCATTAGTTTGTCTCTAGTGTTTAAACAGCAAAATGATGAAATATTTTCTTTAAAGCTCTTTACAATAAGAGCCCCAAACATGTTTCTGCTCAGACATTTAAAAATAAGAAGTTAAAGTCTTTGCCACAGCTGAGAATAACTTTACTGTCTTATTGCAGGCTGCAGACAGTAAACAGCCTCTTAAATTTGCAATTTAATCTGCTAGTACTATGAAAATTAATATAAAAACCCTAGAAACTTTGTTTTTGCCTGCCACACAGATGTGTGGTAAAATGCACACTGTACATTTTACCACACATTTCAGATTTTTGTTTGGAAAAACTAAGTTGAAACCATTTTTTTCCCTTTCACCTCACAATTATGTATTGCTTTTTGTTTAATAGATAAATTAATAAAAAAAAAATTTTTTGGCTTGTCATATGAAAATAAATTGCAAAAGTGCTCTTTTCCAAAGCACTACGGTGATTGCTGCATTCATTTGGTATCATCAAACCATCTGAATTCAAAGAAACTATTTTGAAGCTCCTATTTGTTTAATCCAGTTTATGAATGAGACACTGACTTGATCGCTGCTTTCCTCAGGTAACAGGAGGGCTGTCCAGTTTTTCTCAAGCTACTCATTCTGCAGCTGGAGCTGTGGTGTCCAAGCCCAGAGAAATCGCTTCGCTCATCCGGAACAAGTTTGGGAGCGCCGACAACATCGCCGCTCTGAAAGACTCGCTGGAAGAAGCGGCAGGAGAAGAGGGCAGCTATCCGGGGGGGTCACGACCTCTGGGAACAGGACAGTTACAATCCAGCCCCAGGTACGGCAGTGAGGACGACTGCTCGAGCGCGACATCTGGGTCTGCTGGAGCCAACAGCACGCCGGGGGCCCCAGGTGGCCCCCCCAGCTCCAGGGGGAATACTCTCGATAATGCACAAGGTTCAGGGTTTGATGCTTTCCTCCATGAGATCCATGAGCTTCGGGACAACCAGGGTCGACTGGAAGAGTCATTTGAAAATTTAAAATCCCACTATCAGCGGGATTACACCATGATCATGGAGGCTCTGCAGGAAGAACGATACAGGTATGTTTTCACCTGCTAAATTCAGTTTAATGAGGTTAGAACTGAAAGGTTAATGTTTACAGTTTGCCATACAAACTCACAACATTTTGAACTCTTCATGACGTTGCATTTTCAGTTTTCTCTTGATCTCTTTGCTCATATAAACTGTTTCAGTCTTGCTGCTTTTTCCTTCTTTAGTTGCTAGAAACAAAAAATAGGCTTTACTTACTGAGGTTGGAATTTCATGCATTGCCAGGTTGATGTTCCTCTTTATGTCTTCATTCTATTTAAACATTGCAGCCAAAAGCAAGACTAAAACAGTCTCTCACCTAAATGAAGGACTGTGTTGATTTTGCTGCTGATTAAATTTAAATTTCACCTCTATCTGAAAGAGAACTTTGGTCCACTAAACAACAGCCCCGTCGTTTTTCTCTTTAGTCGAGGTAAGACGCTTCGGATATTGTCTCAGGTTCTGGAATAGCTTCGCATAAAGGATGCAACTCCTTCATGTTATGAATACGGCTTGAACTTGAAGTTCTGACTCCACCTGCTGTCCATATTTTGTTCACACTAAACTCTAGAAGAGCTTTACAATCTTCTAAAGGTTGAAGTTATTCTTTTTACTTGTGCACATGTTTCTACAATGTTTTTTTTTTCTTCCACCAAACTTTCTACTAATATGCTTGAATATGGAGTTAAACAACTCAGCAGTGTTCTCTTGATTACCACTATAGCACATTTTCATATCAAAATATTTATTCTATTAGTCTTTTTTAATTAAAATGAATGTTTTTTGATATTCTGATATAACAAGATGCACTGATATTGGTTCTATATATAACATGTTTTGTTCCTAATTATTTTTTTTCCCAGGTGTGAGCGATTAGAAGAACAACTCAATGACTTGACAGAACTGCACCAGAATGAAATCCTGAACCTGAAGCAGGAACTAGCCAGCATGGAGGAGAAGATTGCCTACCAGTCTTATGAAAGGGCCCGAGACATACAGGCAAGCTTCGACTGAATGAACCTCACACCGATGCTTTGCCATTATGCATGTCTGACGCCTCTGATCTCCTCTTCCAGGAGGCGCTGGAGGCTTGTCAGACTCGCATATCCAAGATGGAGCTGCAGCAGCAGCAGCAGCAGGTGGTGCAGCTGGAGGGCCTGGAGAACGCCACGGCACGGACTCTCCTGGGAAAGCTAATCAACATCCTCCTGGCCGTCATGGCTGTCCTCCTGGTGTTTGTGTCCACCGTGGCCAACTGCGTCGTCCCCTTGATGAAAACACGCAGCCGCACGCTTTCCACGCTGCTCCTCGTGATCCTGCTCGCCTTCCTCTGGAGGCACTGGGAGGCTATTTCAGAGTATCTGCATCATTTCCTGCTAAACCCCAGATGACCTGCTGGGAGAAACTAATGAAAGCGATGAAAGGGACTGGGCGCTTCAAGGTCAACGGTTAAAGGGAAGACGTATATACTGAAGGTTGTGTCTTAAACGTCCAGTTGATCATATTTCTCTAAAAGCACTCAGGAGTGTAACAAAGGTTTGTCACTTTACCACTTTGTGAACTTTGTATCCGGGAGAATAAAATTAAGAGCGAGGAGATAAAAGAAAAAAAAAATCCTGGAAGTTGGGCATCGAGTTTGAATCACAGGTGCAATGGAGGCACAAGCACACGCTGCGAGAGTGAAGGGGGCGAATTTGAAGGAGGAGCTGAGAGAACTGCACACTGGATTTCTCTCTTCTGAGTGAATTTGTTTACAAGTGGAAAACCTTGCATTGTTTTTCACCTTAGTTTATATCTGTTGTTTATTCAAATGGTATTGTTTTGAAGTCACTGCTATTTTTAATCCAGCTTGCTCAGTTCTCTTTTTAAACAGTAATGATTTGACGTCGTTCTGCGGTTTTGGTGTCCCAAGGTTTTTTTTTTTGCAAGAAATTTCTCTTCGGTTTTGCGATTGTTTTTTTCTCTTTTTTTTATTTGCTTCCTCCTCTCATCATCTCTGCATTTCAGCTTATGTAACCAAGTCCTCCTTCCAGATCACTTAAGATCGGGTGCCTGCAAATCTGCATCAGTGCTCTGAGATCACATTTGTAACTGAATTAAATAGCTGTGGGTCGTTGAATTGTTTCCTTTTGATGTGTGGAGTCGATCACACTGGTTCCGCCACAAACGGGATGCGACTATCCAGAAATGTGACCCTCTCCTCCAACTGGACTACACTTTTCCTGGTGACTCTTTCACTGCAGAAAGAATAATCTACAAACTGAATTAACATACTTGAAGAGCGGCTGAATTGCTCAAAGACTTAGTGCTTCCGTACTGTTTCTATTAGTGATGATGAAATAGTAACACATTTTAGTTGATTTTTTTTTTTTTTTTTAATAAATTGCTGTTTTGAAAGGCTTCGTTTAAGGTCTAACTTGTATTTGTGTGCAATTGTCAAAAACTCTCTCCCGCAATACAAAAAAAAAAAAAAAACCCTTCTCTCTCTGTTTCTTCTTTTTTTTTTTATTGAACAAATGCATCCAGATTATTTGTCTGAAACGAACACATGGAAGCCTGGAGTTCATTTTCAAACTGCATTTTGATGTACGAGTGAATGATTTGGTCTCTGAGGTCGCATCGGGTGTCAATAGAGAGATTTAAAGGCCTTGTTTAACATATAATTAACAACTAGGACGTCATAAGCCTTGGACTCCGGTGTGATAAAGGTCAAAGGTCATATGTACTCCGACAAGGTCTCGGGTTTTCCCGTTTCCAGAGTGATGAGAGGCAGAAGGAGAAGATGCCCGTCACACTTAAACCGCCCGCAGCAGAAGCCGCCCTGAGAAAATGTCGCAAATAGTTTCATTTAAAACCAAAGTTGCGCAGAGTTGTTGCCCAGCAACGTAACAACCTGCGCGTTCGGAATCGATTCCGATTCTTAACGTCTCGCAGCCGCAACAGCGTCGGTTAACCGTTAGCTTAACTCTGGAAACAAGTTCTTTGATTAACGATAACCAGCCCAAACTCCCATCGATGCCTCGCAAGTTGAGTTTCTTTAAAGCCAGGTAGGTTATGAAAGAAAAAAAAGAAGAAAAAATCTAAATTCAGTGCGGCGTTTTCTTTCACGCGTGTCATTCATGCGGGAAAGAAAATGGTTTCTGTCGTGTAAAATTGTAGCTACAGTCCTGGACAAACTGTACGAGGATCCTCAGGTTTAAATAGGTCACCCCACGAGAAGTGTTGAGATTCCACTGTGTTTTACTTATTCAGTCTACTGAAACGCTTCAAGTTACCTAAAAAACTCCTTATTACCCCAAATATAGTGATTTGTTTTGGATTTGTATTTCCAGTATACTTTTGAAGCTTATTTTTTTTGTAAATGTAATTTATCTTCCATCAACACTTTTGTGAAATGCTCAATTAACTCTATAAATATGATATTTGCAAAGACTATATTACTACTATTGTATTAATAAATGAAAATAATTGAAAATGGCCACAGTTCTGCACTTGTTTACAGTAATCTCTGTCCAGTCCATATGATGGACAATGGAAGCATTATGTATTTTTGTGCTTCAAAAGTACAAAAATACAAAACAAAGAATAAAAACATTTGGCCTTTAAAACCACCTGATGAGCAGTAAGTGAAAAAGGCATCACAAAAGTCATTTCTGAAGTGGAAGGTGTTCAGGTTCGGCCCCCATTACTTTGGAACCCCTTATTAAAAAGTCCTGCTGTCTGAGTGGAAATCTCCCAGAGGGTGTAATGAAGACTAACAATCACAGCGGAAAGGTCAAGGGTGATGTTTTGAAGTTTAAAGGGTAATCTGTGAGGGTACATTTGTTCAGCAAAAGCTGTTCAAGAAAAGCTGTTAGTGGCTGCAAAACACCTGAGACTTTTTCAATTTATATGTGTTCATTTTGAAAGCCACAATGAATTATTTTTGTTCCTCTTCACAATTTTGCATGTAACAGCAATCAAGCTATTTGTTATAAAGGTATAAATTGTATTAGTACTTTCTGAATAACCTTGTTAGTGCAGAAAGAAATATTTTCCAGCTATCGAACTGCTGTTTGGTTGTTTTTATAGCTCCAACTGAAGAAATGTGAATAAATTGTATTGTGTCGTGATGCTGGTAACAAGGTGCCTAAAGATGTAATTTAAAAGAACTCTGATCAGAACCTCTGTTCATTTTTTGAGTTTAGGGGTATAATTTGTGGGTCAAAATGCTTTTTTTTAAATAAACAAAATAATTGCTTTAAAATCTAGACAAAAATGACAAGATCCCACATATCAACTCTGTAGAGGAGTGAGAGTTTCATCTTGAGAGATTGGACTTTAGACATAAATTTATCCCTTTGGAAGATACGATTTTTTTTGAATAGCAATTTTGGTTTTGAATTTTTAATATTGTTTTTATTAAACTATATCTATGTGATGGCGGACGCTCTTAAATGTTCCCTGGAGGTGTATACCTGTGGTGTCAATTCTTAGAAAAAATGTCTTTCTGTGTTCACAGACGGTACAGCGGATCTAGTACCCTTGCATCCAGTGATGCATCACTGGATATATCTAGTGATGTTTTCGATAACCAGGACTGCTTGTCGCTTAATTTGGAAGATGATCTGTCAACCGAAATGTGTAGCAGTAATAATAACAGCTCTGAGAAATCTGCCATCACGAAGGATCATCACAATGATGGAGAAGTGTCTGGTCCTGATGGCGCAATCCCCGAGCTTCAAGAGTTTAGAGAAACCCAAATCGAACAAGAGAAGTGCCTGCAAACCCTCAGAGCCAACTACCACAGAGATTTCACGATGATAACACAGACACTTGAAGAAGAAAAATCAAGGTAATTCATGCTCACTGCTATACATGAAAACGTCCTCATATAGTTTGTAATAAACTAATGGTTTTGCAGCAAAGATGTTTTAACAAAGGAACTTGCTGACATCACTGAACTTTATAAGAATGAAATGCAGAACTTGAAAGAGGAGCTGACCAGTACAAAGGAGATGATCAAGCATCTGGTTTTAAAAGCTACGACAGATATTCATGTAAGTTTTCATTGTGGTACATATACACTGCTAGCCAGAAGTGTTGGTGCTTTCTACAGTTTTACTGTCACTGTTGTTGTGAAATGTTTTGAGAAATGCACTGAAAATCAAAAGGCAGGAATATGAATTATTTGCCAAGTGCAGACAAAGTTCTGCACTGGTGTCACTGGATTGTTTGGTTGAATCTGTCTCTTGCTTGAGTCTATGAAGACTTTTTTTTTGTCACAGTTGAACCTCTCTCTGTAAAGATCTGAACTTTGTGTTTGATATAAGAGTAATGTTAATAGTAGCCATCTATGCCACATGGTAAAGAAAAATGTTACCTTAAAACATTACAAAAACCTAGAATTCAAATTTATACCACATAAACTGAAGATTGTGAAAAAGTAGACGATTACATTTGAAATGGTTAAAACTGCTTTCATAAGTCAGTTAATGATGCAAATTCTTAACTTGTAAAATCTCTTCTTGGTCTGTAGGAGGTGCTGGGGGCTCTTCAGTACCGTTTGGAGCAGCTTGAAGAGCAGCAACGGCAAAAACAGAAGCCTCTCCTTGAAAAAATTCAAAACGGCTCACTTGTCATTTGGTCGGTGCTTCTAGTGCTTCTCTCCATACTGGGCTATGTAGTCGTGTCCCTTAGAGTATAAGGCTCCAGACCTTTTTCTGTTTTGACACTTTAAGAGGATTTTTTTCTTGAATATGCTGACCTAGTCTGTAACTTGAGTCGTGAGATGCCTGTAATAAAAGCCATGTGATTAACAGGTCTGTGGTGTGCCACACCAGCCCTAAAGTAAATCTTTAAGAGGTCATTTGAAAGTTAAAGTTTGCATTTGATCATTGAAAGCATACATTTGACAGGTCTTCCAGTTTGACCTTTGTGCCATTTGCAGTCATGGCTGCTTACATGTCAGCAACTGACATTAAGAAAATCAACTTTTTTTGCACAAGATATGCAAGGATTCCAATTAAACCCATCATTGCCAAGCTTGTGGAGTACAAAGGTGAGTAACTTCTACATTAGAGGCAAAATGCTCCAAAGTTTCTCTGTGCAGTCAAGGTTAACTTAAGCCAAGTTTCATGTTCATCAAGTCAAGATTTTGCTTTTAAGCCTACCAATAGTCCTTTTACTGATATTTGACCCGTTCGTTCAAAATGGGAAATAGAAAAACCAAAACTTTGAAAAAATACACATTTATTGTAAACAAATCTAAAAAAATAAAATAGATTCCTCATTTCACACTGTCTTCTTCACTCGTTTGCCAGCAGTTTTAGATGCAGGGGCATCACTGCCTGACGTTGCAGCCTTGTTTTGGGTTTTCTTGTCCGTTTTTGCCCCTTTGGCCTTTGCAGTCTTATTTTTGGTTGGTTCGGAGCTTTCAGCACCGCTTCCCTTCGCCTCCGCTTTCTTAGCTTTTGGCTTCTTTACTGGAGGAACATCTGCCTCATCCTTTGTGGTTTTTGGAGCCTTCGGCTTCTGTGACAAAAGAAAAAAAGCCAAAGTCAGAATAGATAGAAGCCAGAAAGTGTAAACAGCAGCAAATGATTGGATACTTCTGTGTGGATTAGGAAAACTGATTATCTGGTCAGTTTCATCTCATCTTACCTTTGTAGATTTTGCCTTTTCCTTTGTTGGCTTCTTCTTGGTGGCGTCTTAAACAAAGCAAATGTTGGTGAGGGACTCCACCGTGAGGTAGAAGATGTGCATTTCGGGAGTCAATACCTTCTGTCTGGGTCTTCTTGGCTCCAGCTTTGGGCTTCTGTCCGTTTGGATCAGTGTTCTCGCTTTTCGGCTTCACCTCTTTAACTTTTGGCGCAAGCTTTTAACAACAAGGACAGAAAGACTTGAATCACGTACATTCAGTTTGGAGGCTTGTCCGTCTCTCTTCAGTGTCCTACCCTGAACTTCCCCAATGCGCCCGTGGTGATGGTGGCGTTGACGGGCCTCACCAGCGTCCCGCTCAACAAGCCGTTCTTCAAGACTCTGCGGACCAAGTGCTTCAGCCTCACCGGCTCCACGGTGGGGTACGTCTGTTTGATGTAGCGCTGCAGGGCCTGGGAGGAAACCCCTTTGCGTGAGTCCAGGGCCTCCAGCGCCTCTCTCACCATGGCGGCCGTGGACGGATGAGACGCGGGTTTCCGCACCGCCGCGGCGCGTGCTGCAGAGAGGTTTGTGAAGCCGCTTAAAAATATAGAAATACATTTAAACACGTATTGGTATTCTTCAACTTTTCCTCGTTCGTATACAAACCAGATGTTTTCTTCTTGTCGGGCTCTCCAGCAGAAGCAGGTTTTGAACTCGGCTGAGGATCTGCTGCTTGTTTTTTGGGAGGCATCGTTTTAAACAAAAGACAAAATAATACTAATGATAAAAAAAATACACACGCACATTGAAAACTATAAGCTTGACTTCATTTTTATGCAGGTGGACCAGGTGATTCACATCCCACTGATTGGCATTTGGTCAACTCCTTATGAGTCAGCCGGATAAGGAGCCGGAAGGAAGGGACGCAAACCGGAGTGGGAGGAGTTTATTCAGTGAAGGACAACTTACCAGTATTAAGTTTAGCAGATAAATTGTAATTACTGGAGAATCTTAAACGCTAAAACAAGTAATGTTTGTTTCAGTCGCATGCTGGATGCGGTCAGTGTTTTATCTGAATCAGAACAGATTATCTCACAATGCCCGCATGACGAGCCGTTCAGGAACACACCGGTTTTCCCACGGGGTGTAAAATGGTGCGCACTTGGCTCTACTCCATTTCTACTGGTAATTTAACCATTTCAGAACACCTGTAATTTAATCCCTTTTGTTTTTCAGCTCATAGCAATCTGAATATTTTTTGATAAATTCTTACAATCCGACCACGTTGTCAGTGCTGTTACATTACATATCGGCACTTACTTCTGCTGTTATGTACTAACTGTACCTGGATGAAAAATGAGCATTTGAAACCAAAGTGAAAACAGCAAACGGCAGGGAACATTTTCATGTGATTGAATGAATCTCAAACAACAAATTTCTGTGTAAAGTTAATAGGATAAAAGTTTGAATATATGTTATATGTAGAAAAGGAACACTTATTGAGGATAAAGTATGCGGTTAACAAAAGGGAATGTAAGCATTAGAGTTGTAACATTTAATGGTTGAATGTATTTTGTGTATGTGTGTAAAGTGATGAGATGTGAAAATAAAAATAAACTCCAGTGTTCACGATGAGACAAGGCCCAGCAGGAGACGAGTGAGAGGGAAAAAACACTAGAAGGAGAGAACAGACAGAGATACGATTGCTCTGTTCTCTGAACCCACGGCACCATGACCTGCACAGAGAAGGGGTTAAAAGATCAGGCAGACCCCAGGACACCTAACACAGCTCACAATGTACAAACCAAGTTAAACAGCCTTTATGTAGAAAACGCTCAAACTAAACTACGGTATATTTTAGTGTTGTATTCATAGCATACTGATATTGCAACTGGCATAATTTTTGTTTTTTTATGTAGATATATTTTCACTGAGGTCTATCAGATCTACTAGTTTTGAAAGGCTTTTACAAAGTGGTCTAAAGAGTGCTTTGTGTGTACTTATTATTAGAGATATTTATGACTATGTTAACAGGAAATTGCTACAAGAAATTGTTTTCCTGTTAAGACTTTCTGTGAAATGAAACCAAGGTTCAATAACATTTATAGAGATTCAAAATGTTATTGTGACTCATCGCTGTATTTTTCCTCTAAAAATTGTTTGAATTGTTTTATTATTTTAGTTTGTCTTATTTTATTTACGTGTGAATAAAATGGTTTCTTTTTGACTGAGCAGTTCTCGTTTTAATATTGTCTCTTGGTCACACTTGAATAAAATGCACTTTTTATTAATGCTTTGTTGTCTGTTGAGGTTCACCTTCACTTGGAAATTGTAGAGGTGAGTTTATAGAAAGTGTGGACAAAAACACTGGGTTTAATGATTACTGTCTCCAGCTGCATCCCCAGCAAAGATGAGGATTTTGCACTGCGGTAATCGCTTCCTCTTCCACACGCCAACAGAGGTGGATTCCAACATCTGGATACTTGTGATAAATGTGGAGATAAAGGCAATTTGACTCACTGCCTTTGGGAATGTCTTGAGATTCAGAATTTTTGGAAGGAGGATTTGGATAAAATTTCACTCTACTGATCCTCTCATATTTGAGGCAGGACTCTGACCTTAATGTTACTTTATGCATAAAAAATGTATTACTAAAATTAAAACACGACATTCAACCCAGGTTTTATGTATGAATAATTTTACCAGTAACTGAATAAGAAATGTTTATTAATGATCAACTCAGCCTTAATGAAAAAAATAAACAAAAGTCATCCTACTTTCTCCACTGGTGTTGTTGTGTTTGGGGTCAAGGTGGGGTTAATTACAGCAGACTGTTAACATGCATGATCACCATGGCCAGGTGGGAGGTGGTTATATCTCAGTTAAACTCAGGAACAATGGTAACTTTGAAGAAGGTGAAACAGAATTACTGTGCAGATAAGAAATGCATTAATATAAAGTGAAGATACTTTGTACAAATGTAAGGAAACATAAGTGACTGAACATTTAGACTTAAAATACACTGGAAGTTATTAAAGGTTGAACAAGTTGTATGTGATAGTGGGTTGTACCATTGAGTTATTCTGATGCTCTCTGTGGTTTTTCTGCAAGTATTGAACAGAAAAAGTCTCTCAGCTTCATGCAGTCAGACGCTTTTCTTCTCTGCAGGGTTTGATCAGTTTACGTTGGTTTCACCATGATAGGATGTCTAGTTTTTATTGTTCTTTTGGGTAAGTTAATTTTCCTCATTCTCTCAACATCAATGTGAGTTTCTACTGATAGATACATGCAACACATAATTTAATTTGGTTTTACTGACTGAATGCTACAGCTGTGTAGATTATTCTGCAGTTTTCAAATGAAAATATTTGCACAAATTGTTCTTTTTTATTCTGACTTTGAAATACAGTTCAGTGTAAATTTACAGTCTTTCAATTTATGCAAGCAAGTATTTTATTAAACTTTCTTTCATACAGGTTCCTGTAAAGAGTTGAAAGGACAAGGTCAGTTTTTGATGTTTCTTATGTCCAGCTGTGTTACTTTTTAAAAATGATTAAATATCTTAAACAAAGTTTAATTTGAAAGATCCAACTCTCATGTTATGTTGAGATTACTCTATGTTTGTGTTTGACTGTTTTAATTGTTGCTATGCTTTGTTTTATTGATCTATTTTATGATAGTTTCAGTTCTCATGAATATTTAAATCCAATCCAACACGTTTCATTTTATTACAGATTAAAAATAATTTCTCATAGGAAAATATCGTATTATTCATATAGTAACTGAACATATGAATCTCTGTTTTTATTTCAGCTCTTCTTCAGGCTAAGCTAACACCGACTTCATCATCAATCACAGAAACAGATTCAGTGACATTAAGCTGTCAGGCTCCAGCTCATGTTTCTGTGTATGAGTGTTATTTCTATGTGAATGTAGGAACTCCAACACGTTTCCCCTGCAAGAAAACGTTTACAGGAACTGAGTTGCTGTCGATGAGAAAACAAAGTTCAGACACTAAGGTTGAAGTGAAATGTTTCTATACTGTAAAATCTGAAGCTTTAAATTCTCCATCTCCCCACAGTGATCCATCCTATATCAATATAGGTAAGTTTCTGCTTCATTCTTGGACAGGTTCAAGTTTAGCTTAATTAATAAAAACTTATCAAAACTAAACAGGAAAAGTTTAGCGCTTTAATTTTATAGCTGGAATTGAATCATAAACTCAATGTCAAAGACATGTAACATATTTTACTTTTCCTGACACCAATTACTTCTTCTTTAGGTCTTAAGCCAGAACTGAATGTAAACTATCTTAAGGGCCAGTTTGCTGCCTTCACCTGCTCTTTGCCTGGATCTGTGAAACATGATACAACATGTAATCTGTACTTTGGAGAATCAAGTCGTCCAGCAGCAACAACAACAACATCAAAGACAAAGAGCTCAAGCACTAATCAATGGTTCTGCTTTACTGAGATTCAAGAAAATGAATTATTGAATCATTTACGTTCAACTAAGAGGAATGAGGTCAGCTGTGATTATAGATTGGAAAGAGATGGGAAATCTTTGTCACCTCGCAGTGATCCATACAGATTTACAGGTGAGTCAAACATGAATACAGTAAATATTTTAAAACATATTCATATATTTTCACAAATCCCTGTTGTTTTTAATGAAGTTATGAACGTCTCGGGGCCGTCATAGGTTTGGTTTTGTATCTGGCAGCAAGATGTAGGCAGTCGATGATTTAAGTCTTGTAAGATGTGAGGTTGAGCCTCCAGGATCAAAACGTCCCAGATTCTGGATTAGACTGAGATCTGCTGAATCTGGAGACGAATCCTCACCTCTCATGTTTTAGTTTTGCTCTGAATCATTCCTGTGTCCTTTTTGACTTTTAAAAGTCTGTATTTTTCTGACAGCTATTTATAAAATTACAAAGAATGTAATTTAAGATTACACCTGGAACACAGTGCTGACCTAAAACAAGAAAACTTTGGTCTGATTTACTTCAGACAGTGAGAAAAAAAAGTTATATGTGTTTTTATTCAGTGTAAGAAAACTTCTGGTTTCAACTGTGTTTCTGGCAAAAGTTGCAGTTATGAATAATATATCCTTCTTGTTTCCTTCACTTGTTTGATGTTGTTTAACATTTATTGGTGTATTTATTTATATATAAACTTTATAAGAAATCCAAATAATCCTTGAATGAGCTGTATCATAAAGATTATTCATTTAGTTGAACTTGAAACTGAGAACACCTGTTTTCTAATTTTAGGTATTGCAGAAGTAGATTTAACTGAGATCATCACAATACCAACAAGCTTTACGAAGACCACAGGCTCATCGAACGTTGTCTGGCCCATCCAGGGTAAAGATGAAATATACTTTAGAAAAATGTTGTTGTCTTTCTTTCTGTACTGAGGTCATAATATCAGCATCCTAATGTTTTGGTTTTCAGCAGGCTGCAGTAAACAGTCTAATAAAGCAATTTTTAAACAGCTTAATCGCAGATAAGTGGCACAGTGAGATTATGATCTCAGCATCCCAATATCTTATCTGCAGGAGTAAATAGTCTATTCAAGTAATTTCCTCTCCAAGGTCACTTCAAGGTCAATAGTGGGAATGAGAGAAATAAACATCGCACAAAATATTACTTAAGAGTTTATAGAGATTATTGAAATAAAAAGAGTATCTTGTAAAACCTTTTCCTTCTTTAATTTTTCTCATTGTCAGAATCATTCACCCAAACAACCATGACAGTCTTCATCACAGGTATGGTGAAATATTCCAAGAACATTAGCAGTAATATGGTGATACATTTTTTTTAAGTATGGCAGAGCTGACAAAGAATATCACAGGTGTTTCTCTTAACATTATGATAATTATACCAAACTTTTCTGCAGCAGCAGGTAGAAACTGGACATTTGCCCCACCCTCCACAGCTGAAATGCTTTTATGGAGCTTTGGATTCGGTCTGGCTGTGGGTGGCATCTTGTGTGGAGCAACATTTCTCTTCAGTCTCTGCAAAACAGGTGAAAATCTAATTCCTTCTTGGCTGTATTGATTTTTTTATGTTCGTTCAACTATATACTTGCCATGATTGTAGAAAATATATCAGAAGTCATTAACTAATTATACCATCTTAATACAAGTAGCTTCATTTTGTTTGTTTTTCTTGCTTTCAGGGAAACAGAAATCCAGGAGGTAAGAAAAAGTAGATTTATTTAAATTTAGCTATGCTACTATGGGTTTTTGTTAGTACAGGGAAGATTTTTGCTTTGCTTTCACGTAGTATTTATTTTGTCGTAATAAAAATATCAGATTTCATAATATTGTCTCACATTGTTCAAACATACATTCAATTTAAAATGTATTAGGATAAAGACTTTTTGCTAAAATATCCTTAATTTGCTACTTAGTGGGCTGTGTGTCTTTATGCAGGGAGATTTGTTTCTTTCTGTATCTTACAATTGTTTAAAGCGACGAGAAATATAACAGTAAAAAATGTTAGATGCTTGTTTACCTGCTTAGATAAATGATAAATATACATTTGCTGATGTTTCAAGTTAGTTGGAGGTTGTAATTAAATCCACACAATATGAAAAGTTGAAAAGCTTAAAGTTTCCAGACATTTGAGCAGCAGTGAACAATCAAAGATTTTGTGGAATACAAATGTGTCAAATAAAATTTTGAAAAAAAATTATCAGAATTGGTCAGAATTTTAATTTTAGTTGTCAGAGCACTAAGTCCTAAAGGATCAATAAAGTTGGTTTGATTCATTAGCAAAGACCAGAATTAAAATACAAATAAAATATCAGATCAATCACCAAAAGAAGAAATAGAAGATTATTTCAGAAATATGTTCTTATGTTGAGATTTTCCTTATCTAACAAAAACAAACTCTCCTAACTTTAATTGTGTTTTAGTTTCCTTGCAGAAGCTGAGATGATTACGGTGAGTTACTGATTATCTATTTTTATATCACTGAACTAGTGTGTCTGTTCTGTATTGGATTAAAACTATTTTTACTGTTTTGTTTGACATAATGTTTGACCATCTGCAGGCTGATGAAACCTTCACCACTGTTATCTATTGTGATCACAAAACTGATACTTGGGTGAGTTTTTACTAAACCTGTATTTATTCTAACTGAAGCAGCATTTGACATTCAAAGTGTTTGTTACTGCAAAGGACATTAGATCGTTTTCAAACTGAGCGGGTTAGAAAGTGTCACAGTGACAACGTGTGCAGATCTTATGAAAGCAAACAGGAAATGTGAACAACTCTGAGCAGATCAAACACAACCAGCCACTTGGTGGCGCTGTTATTAGGAGAATAAAAAAGTTTTTTCTGACTATAGGCAATAAATGTGATTTTTTAAATTGAAAGTTAAATACTAACTGTGTTTTATTTTTACAGGGTGATGATACAGCAGCTGTGAGACACCATGAATGCAACTCTTCAAAAACAACTGTTCTTTTTTAATATTATTAAATCTTACATTTGAATTATTTTCCCTCTATTTAATTTACAATCATCTGCTAATTTCTTTCAGCTTTAAATATGCCAGCATTTTAGCTCAATAATGATCTTCATGAGTCTCGTAAGCATTTCATTAGGCTGATGTAGAAATGAACAAATTGACAACAAGGTGATGCATTTTTATTCACTGTCTAAATCCTTAGAAAGGTTTATTAGTGATTGGAGATGGTTGATGAGAAATTTCTTCTGTTGAAATTATCTCAGTAAAAACCCTAAAGAGGTTTAAAACTGAAACAAATGTCAGTCGCTTTTTCCCTTGGAGAAGGAAAAAATCTCATTTTACAGAACTTTATATTAACTGCTAACTGAATTTCTCTCTATGTAAATCTTTTCTGCTTTATGGCAGGTTAACCTTCCAAGATTGTCAAACAAACTTGTTCCAGTATCTTGCTAAAATATTTATATCCCTTAAATGTTTTTCACATTGTGTCATTTCACCACCACAAATGTCGATGTATTTTCTGTAATAATGGAGAGCACAGTTGCACATAATGAAAATGATACATGACTCTCAAAATATTTTGGAAATTAAAATCTGAAATAAAAATATACACAGTTTTATTTTGTAAGAACTGCATGTTTTTTGGGGGGTGGGATTGTCTGAAGAACAAAACAACATTCTTATTGCTACTATTGAACTTCTTGTGTGTTTTCAGTCTTGCCGCAGATTCTTAGCCGGATTCAAGTCCAGACTTTAACTAGGCTGTTATAACACATTAACGTGATTCATTGTAAAACTTTCCTCTTCAGTTCTGGTTGTATGTTTAGGTGGAAGATGAACCTCTACTGGGTTTGTTTTCTTGCTCTTGATTTAGCTTCACTTATCTTTTTATCAACTTTGACCAGTTTCCATATCTCTGGTGAAGAAAAAACATCCCTAAATAATGATGCCACCACCACAGATGGGAGTGGCAAGGTACTGTTCAGTGGTAGCTTCCTTTCACAGATAACATGCTGCATGATGGCCAAAAAAAGGCCAAAAAAAGGCCAAATCGGAGCCTTTTTCTACATGTTGCTGCATTTCCTGCTCTTATTGTGATAAAATTTAAGAGAAAATATTTGAGGTTTTCATCTTGCTGCTGTTTTGTAAAAGTCTGACTTGTGGAGTGAACAAGTCATAGTTATCGTGTTGTAATGTTTCTGTAACTGAGCAGTTGGTCTTTGCAGCTCATCCAGAGTCATTATGAGCCTTTTGAATGTGCTTCTTTTCCAGCATGTCAGTTTTGAACAGCTGTTTTCCATTTCCAGACGATACAGATTCTCCTTCACCTATCTGCCGTGTTCCTTGGTCTCCATGATGCCGTTTGTTTGCTAATGATTTATAATAAACCTCAGATATTCATGGAAAAATTGAATTTATATTCAGATCATAATACCCACTGATGGACTCCAGTAGCTGCTTGACTTCTGAAAGCAGACGTTTAGCTCAAATTATTCATGCTACTGCATGATTTGAAATGAATCTTACTAACTTTAAAGATTATTTCTGAAGAGACAGACATTCCTAAAATTATTATAAAGTAAAATTAAATGAGCAGAAACTTTGAAAAAGTAAAAATCGTTTTTTAGTTACTTGTTAAAAATGTTGTGTTAGAAATAATTTCTTTCATAGTCATGTATCAACAGAAAACTCTTTATTACAGGAATCAATACTTGTGATAATTACTATTGATCTTCCTGAATGTTTGCACCAGTGTATTAATGATTAGTCTTTGTGACTAGAATGCCTCCTTGCCATCACCCTAATCTTTAGCTCCCTGATCCTCTCATATTTGAGGCAGGACTCTGACCTTAATGTTACTTTATGCATAAAAAATTTATTACTAAAATTAAAACACAACATTCAACCCAGGTTTTATGTATGAATAATTTTACCAGTAACTGAATAAGAAATGTTTATTAATGATCAACTCAGCCTTAATGAAAATAATAAACAAAAGTCAACCTACTTTCTCCACTGGTGTTGTTGTGTTTGGGGTCAAGGTGGGGTTAATTACAGCAGACTGTTAACATGCATGATCACCATGGCCAGATGGGAGGTGGTTATATCTCAGTTAAACTCAGGAACAATGGTAACTTTGAAGAAGGTGAAACAGAATTACTGTGCAGATGAGAAATACATTAATATAAAAGTGAAGATACTTTGTACAAATGTAAGGAAACATAAGTGACTGAACATTTAGACTTAAAATACACTGGAAGTTATTAAAGGTTGAACAAGTTGTATGTGATTGTGGGTTGTACCATTGAGTTATGCTGATGCTCTCTGTGGTTTTCCTGCAAGTAGTGAACAGAAAAAGTCTCTCAGCTTCATGCAGTCAGACGCTTTTCTTCTCTGCAGGTTTTGATCAGTTTACTTTGGTTTCACCATGATAAGATGTCTAGTTTTTATTGTTCTTTTGGGTAAGTTAATTTTCCTCATTCTCTCAACATCAATGTGAGTTTTTACTGATAGATACGTGCAACACATAATTTAATTTGGTTTTACTGACTGAATGCTACTGCTGTGTAGATTATTCTGCAGTTTTCAAATGAAAATATTTGCACTAATTGTTCTTTTTTATTCTGGCTTTAAAATGCAGTTCAGTGTAAATTTACAGTCTTTCAATTTAAGCAAGCAAGTATTTCATTAAACTTTCTTTCAAGCAGGTTCCTGTAAAGAGTTGAAAGGACAAGGTCAGTTTTTGATGTTTCTTATGTCCAGCTGTGTTATTACTTTTTTAAAATGATTAAATATCTTAAACAAAGTTTAATTTGAAAGATCCAACTCCCATGTTATGTTGAGATTACTCTATATTTGTGTTTGACTGTTTTAATTGTTGCTATGCTTTGTTTTATTTTTATATTTTTATGCTAGTTTCAGTTCTCATGAATGCTTAAATCCAATCCAACACGTTTCATTTTATTATAGATTAAAGAATAATTTCTCATAGGAAAATATCGTATTATTCATATAGTAACTGAACATTTGAATCTCTGTTTTTATTTCAGCTCTTCTTCAGGCTAAACTAACAGCGGATTCATCATCAATCACAGAAACAGATTCAGTGACATTAAGCTGTCAGGCTCCAGCTCATGTTTCTGTGTATCAGTGTTATTTCTATGTGAATGTAGGAACTCAAACACGTTTCCCCTGCATGAAAACGTTTACAGGAACTGAGCTGCTGTCGATGAGAAAACAAAGTTCAGACCCTGAGGTTGAAGTGAAATGTTTCTATACTGTAAAATCTGAAGCTTTAAATTCTCCATCTCCCCACAGTGATCCATCCTATATCAATATAGGTAAGTTTCTGCTTCATTCTTGGACAGGTTCAAGTTTAGCTTAATTAATAAAAACTTATCAAAACTAAACAGGAAAAGTTTAGCGGTGTGATTTCATAGCTGGAATTGAATCATAAACTCAATGTCAAAGACATGTAACATATTTTACTTTTCCTGTTGACACCAATTACTTTTTCTTTAGGTCTTAAGCCACAACTGAGTGTAAACTATCTTAAGGGCCAGTTTGCTGCCTTCTCCTGCTCTTTGCCTGGATCTGTGAAACATGATACAACATGTAATCTGTACTTTGGAGAATCAAGTCGTCCAGCAGCAACAACAACAATATTAAAGACAAAGAGCTCAAAGACCAATCAGTGGTTCTGCTTTACTGAGATTCAAGAAAATGAATTATTGAATCATTTACGTTCAACTAAGAGGAATGAGGTCAGCTGTGATTATAGATTGGAAAGAAATGGGGAATCTTTGTCACCTCGCAGTGATCCATACAGATTTACAGGTGAGTCAAACATGAATACAGTAAATATTTTAAAACATATTCATATATTTTCACAAATCCCTGTTGTTTTTAATGAAGTTATGAACGTCTCGGGGCCGTCATAGGTTTGGTTTTGTATCTGGCAGCAAGATGTAGGCAGTCGATGATTTAAGTCTTGTAAGATGTGAGGTTGAGCCTCCAGGATCAAAACGTCCCAGATTCTGGATTAGACTGAGATCATTCAGACGAATCCTGAATGATGTGCCTCAAACATATAGCGAAAAGTAATATGTGTTTTTATTCAGTGTAAGAAAACTTCTGGTTTCAATTGTGTATCTGGTAAAAGTTGCAGTTATGAATAATATATCCTTCTTGTTTCCTTCACTTGTATAATGTTGTTTAACATTTAATGGTGTATTTATTTATATATAATCTCTACAAGAAATCTAAATAATCCTTGAATGAGCTGTATCATAAAGATTCTTCATTTAGTTGAACTTGAAACCGACAAAATCTGTTTTCTAATTTTAGGTATTGCAGAAGTAGATTTAACTGAGATCATCACAACACCAACAAGCTTTACGAAGACCACAGGCTCATCGAACGTTGTCTGGCCCAACCAGGGTAAAGATGAAATATACTTTAGAAAAATGTTGTTGTCTTTCTTTCTGTACTGAGGTCATAATATCAGCATCCTAATGTTTTGGTTTTCAGCAGGCTGCAGTAAACAGTCTAATAAAGCAATTTTTAAACAGCTTAATCACAAATAAGTGGCACAGTGAGAAAAAGAAAAGTCACCAAAACCTGCAATAATTAAGTAAAGCTTCAGAATTTATAGCAATCATTGAAATAAAAATTATCTTTCAAATGCTCTTTATACCTCTGCTTTGAACAGCTAAAAAGCTTTAAAAAATCTACCAGATTATTTACTCTGGACATTGAATAACAAGATAATATGGGTAGTTTAACGGTAAATGTTGTAGTTTGGATGACAGCAGAATGAACATGAGTTTATAAATGTCAACAACTGCAATTCAAGTTTTCACAAATCCACTTCTCTTTGTTGCCTCAACAGAATCAGTCACCCAAAGAAGTGTCACAATTTTTACCACAGGCAAGGAGAAACATGGTAAGAATACCAGCAGTTGGTCTGCTGTGGTGGTGTAAGGTTTTAGCACAACCCACGTATGGAGGCCTTAGTTGGTCCTCGACGCGGTCGCAGGTTTGACTCCCGGCCCCGGCGACATCCCCTCTCACCACCCCTACTTCCTGTATAAAATACAGGCCAGTAGAGCCAACAAAAATCCTTGGAGAAAAATATTACAAAAAAATAAAAAAAGTAACAGCAGTGATCCAGAACATTGTGAATATTTTATAAATTTTATAGGTACGACAAAGCTGACAAGTATCCCCAGTATTTCCACTTCTACTAAGTCAGGTAGGAAAATGTACTAATGTGTAATAATCAGTCTTAACATTGAGACTATCTATGAAAATATTCATATTTTTGTTTATTGTGTTTTATTTCATGTTTATTGTGTTTTAAGCTGAAAAAAAAGCAAAGGATGCAAATGTGATGTGATTTTACTTTAAGGATTATGTAATTTATAAAAAGACTGAGAGGAATCTTTTTATTGGCAAGTTAATGTAAACTGGTGTAAAGAAAGCCTTGTCTGTCTGGTGTAACTTTCATTTATTTATTTGACTGACTGAGAATCTGTTTTCTAATTTTAGGTGATGTGGAAGGAGAATCAACGAAGACTGAAGGTTCGTCAGACGCTGTTCTGTCCACACAGGGTAAAAAGTCATTGCCTTGCTCTCTGAAATTATATCAACATCTCAATGTGTTGGTTTTACAACACATCGTTTTGTTTGAGTCGTTCAACATTTACATTTATATTGTTCTTACTTCTCAGGGTTAGCTCGATGTTTGAAATTTATTCTCTCTATAATCTTTCAACACTTATTTTCAGTCACCTTTAGCACTTTTTATGTTTCTTGAAAATTAGTTAAGATAAATTTAGATCTAATAGTTTCACAAATCAACTTCCTGTGAGCTCCCCAATAGATTCAATCCCTCCAACAACCGTCACAGTTTTCACCACAGGAATGAGTGAAGATGCCAGAATAACTGCAGTGACCCAGAACATTGTGATAGTTTCATGTTTTTTATGTTTAGGTGCCACAAAGACGACAAAGAGTGAGACCACTTCTACATCAGGTAGGAAAATCTATTATTGTATTAATCAGAAATAAAAATCATATTATATTCTGAAAACATGTATAAAAACATGCTTTTTGTCTAATTTGATTTGTTTCTTTGTTGCATTGTACTCTGACAAAAAGGTCTGGACCGCCTCCTCTCCCAGTACAAAATAAATATTATGAACACAAAGTGGTTCAGGTCTGTGGAAAGGAAGGAGAGCAATACATGACTATGCATTTCTATTTAGTGCCCAAAACACTAATGCCCCTAAATAAAATATGGTGTGACCAATGGCCTGAGCTACACTAATGAGATGCTGTTCACTGTTTGCAGTTCACTACAAACAATGACAGAAACAGCTGTTTGCAGCAAGATGTTTAAACTAAAGTGGTTAGTGAACACTAACACTCTAACCACTAGACTCTAAAGACGAATCTTGAAGTTTCTAAATGTTTCCGCTTTATGCATCTCTGTGCATTAAAGTCCTAACAACGTTGTTTTTTAAATTAAAATTAATTTAGTATTTTTGCTCGTGCAATTTATAAATATCATAATAATAACATTTTTGAGCTATGAAGGCAGAATGCATCTAGATGAGTGTTGCAACAACACAACGATTCCTGTGAGAAAGTCAAAGTGAAACTTGTTTATGATCTTTAAAACAGATCTGAGGACGTTGATAATTACAGCAGCGGTGGGCGGAGTGATCGTGGTCTTCATTCTGGTGGTGGGAGCGTGTCTCATAGCCAAAAGAGGAACTGGTGAGAAACAAATGTCCAGAACACCCAACTGAGTTTATAAATAACTTTGAAGAAAATCTGAAAACTTACACGACTGTGACAGCATGAAAGTAGGATATGGAAGGTGTGCAGAAGTTATTTTTTCATTTTAACTGTTTATAGCAGAGACATGTTGGATTTCTGGTTTTATGCAGTGAATACAAAGGTTTTAGATATTAATGAATGCAGATGCTTTAATAAAGCATAAAAACAGAAGTATGAGCCATGAGTCATAGAGTGTGAATTGCTAATAAGTACAACAAAATAATCTACTTCCTGTTTCCAGGAAAAGGATTGTCCAACAGGTAAGACTGTCTTGTTCTCATCAGATTCTCATAAATGAACGCTCACTAATAGCTGGGATGAATTTGTTAAATGATGAAAAAAGTTTCATGCAAGTTATCTAAATGAAACTTTAAATATTGCATTTCAATGATTAACACAGACATTTTGGGGGTCAGTGGGAACAAAGGGCCCCTTCTGTCACTCATGGAACCACCAACTGCTTTAGTAGTGTGAGATTAATTCAACAATATCAAGATTTCCACATAGATATTTCAAACCAGTAGCCATCTGGTGTCTGATGTTAATGTCCACCTGGGAAAAGAATCAACTCAACATTCAGCCTGAAATTGAACTTTGAGTCATATTAGAAACTTGCTCTGTTTCCTCTTTTCACACAATGGGCACAATGTGTTTGTCTTGACCGCATTGATCAATTTTTATCTTTAATCTCAGAAATCAGAAGGTTTTATACTTTGTATCTGCTGAAATATACTTTTGTTTAGTTTAGTTAAGTCTAGGTCATATTTTGTTTTCCTGCTGAATGTAATGCACACAGTGACTAAATAAATCTGTTTTTGTTCATCATTCTGCAGAAAAAAATCCAACCTTAAAGGTAATTATATATTTGCAGTGTACTTAAACACCAATGTTTGTTGTTTTTATACAACAAATTTTGTTAAATTTATGTTGCAGATCAGACTATGTGGGTGAAAACAACTGATAACACAGAGATGGTAAATAAACTATATTTTAAGATGAGTATTATCTCATTATCTTGCTTGGATTATTTTCTCTTCATTTTCCCTTTTCCTCATATTTAAAGTTACCAGTAGATGAAGATGGCGTCTACAGCGTCATCACATCTGGACCTGCTGCTCATCGTCCTACAGGTGAGTTTATTTATTTTCACTTGAAATTTATCTGAACATATATCAACAATAAAACGTTTCCTAAATAAATAAATAAACAGTAAAATTAGTTTTTTAAGGTTTATGTAAAGGTTTTCTTTTAAGCCTTTTGAGACACATACACTAAATATGTGATTATTACTTTTACTGCTTAGTGATATTTAAAAGAATTTAATAAATTCATCCAACTATTGATCTTGAAGTAAATATATAAAATACTTACTGTCTAAATTTTGTAGAAATAATGGATTCACACAAACAACAAAGATATTGACTCATATTAGTTATACTTCCTTATTTTTCAGGTCCTGGGAAATCTGCCACCGGAAAACCACAAACTGAAGATGTACGAGAAAATTTTCTCCAGAAAAGATGTTTGTGAAGTTGGCAGGAAATGTTGTAAATGTAAGTAGTTCTCACAGCTGCTGTTTTTCTTTTCCAGTCTGACGTCTACCACGTCTACTGCACCATCCCTGATTTCCCTCCTCCACCAGCACAGGGCGACGGAGAGTACTGCCTCCTGCAGAGTCACATTTTCATGGAGAAAAAATTAATTCCCTGAAGATAATCAGTAGTTATATTATAACTACTGATTATATATTTTGTGCTGATTTATTGTTCTGCAAAAGACTTTTGTTACAGAAACCCGATGAACAAACAGAACATGTTAAAGATTTGGATATTCATCCCAGGGGATTTATTTTACTCTCTCATCTCAAGTATAACTGGTAGATTTAATTGTGTTGTTTATGTGAGCTCAATATCAACACTTTTTAGACATCACATTGTTTTACAAAGTTTAGTGTTTTTAATTTCTGAAATAATTTGTGAAAACTGTTTTATTCAGATCTCCTTTGTGCTTGTGTGTTTCCGTGGATGTTGCTCACATCAGGAGTGTTTGACTCGAGTTGAAAGTTTAACAGGAAATGCGGTGGATAAAGCTTCAACCTCACTGTCAAACAAGCCAGATTATACAAGATTTTTAAAAAAATGTCAAAGGCTGTAATATAATGGAGGTGATCCAAAGTTGACCAAGTGTTTGGTGAGGCAGTGACCTGCAGGAAGCCACCATCGTCTCCACATCCTGGAGCGAGTTCAGCTCCAGGTGGTTCTGTTCAGACCAGCCGACTCTCCTGCTGTTTGGACGCTTCGCCGTCCAGGACCAGACCAAACTCTGCTGTGTCGTTTTCAAACTTAAGGGCTTCATGTTGAGCTGTTTCTTTACATTTAAGAGAAATAAATGAAAAACACCCCAAAATGAGATTTGTTTTTCAAAAGAGATTTTTGAAAAACAAAGATTAACTTTGTACATATTCCGAACTTGACCTTCAGCACAAAGAGTATTTGAATATTAAAGCCAAAGCTTAACAAACTTTCACACACTTGTACCTCTTATGTGGTCTTGTGATGCTGAGGCGAGTCGCTGCATCGCAGGCGGATTTCCTGAGAGCTTTTCTGAAGCTTCTTACAAGTGAAAAAGTCAAAGAAGTGAAATGAAAAAAGCTGTTTCAGAAAATTCACATTATCATGGCTGCATATCTGCTATTCATCTTTTATTTCATAATGTTTTATTCTTATTTTAAGCTTCAAAGTTAAGCATGTCACAATTCAAATCAATGTTTTACCTTTTTATGTATTTTGGATTTTATCTGAACATAAATAGTCACTTTTAACAGAAGTTAAAACACTGTAAAGGTAAACTATATTGCATGAAGATGATCCATAATGAAAGAAAAAAAGTTGTATAAAACATTTTAATGCATATTTTTGGATGTACTGGTGAATTTTTGTCCATAAGTCATTTGCAGACTAATAATATCCTTAAAGGGACAGCTTTATGTAAAGCTCCTCAGTGGCCGTGTTGTTACTGGAACGCACCGTCAAAATAAGAGTTCCTGGATCCTGTCGCTACAGGAACCGACTCAAATGAATCCCTGCCTCTGTTCCTTATTGCTCTAGATATGGATCCTACGTCACATGCTTTTTACAGAACTGCATTTCATCCAATGCAGGATTGCAGATTATTTTTTCCATTTCAATGGGCAGGTGGGAGGCAGAAAGGGTCAGAGTGGCTTTCCATACACACCCTATGGGAGGGAAGCTGGAGAGGTTTCTCTCTTAATGTGAGACAGAAACTGAGGATTTGGGTTTAATTTTTCTATTAAATTTTTGATTTAAAAAACTGAGTCTGTCATTCTTAAATTTCTATTCACAGATAAAAATACAATCACATTTCTAGATGTGAAATAGAGCAGACAGATTTACATTCATTGAAAAGTTTTTTTATACTGAACAACTTCTCAGTTCAACTTGACTTTTTTTGCTGTGGTATAAATACTTTCCTGAGGCTGTTAGATGTAACTTATATTAAAATTTGTGATTAAAAAAGTCAACATGATCAGCCACTTGATGGCGCCATAAAGTAACTCTAGTCTGTACAGCACATAGAAAAGAAATTATAGTAATTAAATGAGTATTTTCAGAGAATTATATATACATATATTTGCACAAAGTGGCTGTAAATCATAGCCATAATCCAAATATACATTTCTATTGTATTTACCAAATTTACTTAAACTTTGCAACTAGTTCATCAGACACCTTGAGGCTTTAGATAGTGCTGAACTGATGTTCTTGAGTGGAAACCTGAAGTGAGTGACCCTGACACCAGTTAACAGTGGTTTATTTGGGGATGAATGAAAAACACCCACTTTGCTTTTCAGAGGCAGGTTGTGGATATTTCTTCTAGAAAAGACACCAAGGTTTTCTCTCACTTCTCTGTGTGCATGCATAGACGCTTACACTGACGGCTCTTTGATGTGTACAAAGAACCGACCATGCTGCAAGCATCTGCATAGTCTGAGATCTAATCTTCACCTTAGAGAAACAGCAAATGATTGCATGGGTGCAAGCATTTGCACCCATGATTGCATCACCCTGCTTTTTTTATTTTATTAAATTTCTGAAGCTTCTCTGTCACAGCACAACATGAAAGCTAGTTGTAACTTTCCAGATTAGAACATGCATTTAATCTGTTTCTGGGTCTTTGCTATTGCTACCAGTTCATTAAATCAGTTTATGAAATTCATTTTATGTTTTATCTGCATGTCCAGTAAAAACATATTTAATTTTTTTTTAAATTCTAGATTATCTCTGCTCTCAGAGACATAATCAGAACGACAGAAAAATGTAACTACATCATATATTTTTTGTCTCTTTTAGCACTTGCTTACTTATCCATAATGCAGCAAAATTCAATTTATAAAACTAGATTTTTCTTTAATCTGTTTCAAAAGCTAAAAATGTTTTCTGAAACAAAAACATTGTGCAATGTGTGAAGCCAACTATCTTGCATTTATCAAATCTAAAGAGATGAGTTTGGACTTAATCAGTGAAGAATAATAGTTTGCTGCTAATTCAAAATATGACAATTAATTAGATGATCATTGTCATTACCTTCAGCCTGAGTAATTACCATTGAAATGTAACAAATTGTCATAATAATCAGCAAAAATTAAAGTATTTGTCCCAGATTTTAGTCCATTTGCACTGAAATCTTCTCTGATGTTGCTTTTGGAGTGAAACTGTTTTCCTGTCAGTCATATTTGTGGGTTGTATCTTTGAGTTCTTCTGATCTTTATCTTTCTTGCTGTCAGAAACGTATCTTCTCTCAAAGGTTATGACCAGCTGAAGTCTGCCTTCATCATGGGGAGATGCCTGCTTTTTATCGTTCTTTTGGGTAAGTTAATTTACCTCCTTTCTCTCAACATCAGTGAATTTACACTGATGAATATAAATACACACAAATATAACTTTCTTTGTCCTCACTGGCTTTGCTGTGCAGTTTATTCTGAGAATAATCTGTTGTTAAAGTCACAGCACGCAACTGTGACTTTATAATGTACCAGTTCATTCTATCTTTAGAGATGATAAATCTTTAGAGATGATAAATATTGTGTTACATTTTTCTTTCAAACAGGTTCTTTTCAAGAGGTGCAAGTCAAACAAGGTCAGTTTTTGATGTTATCACTGTGCAATTTATTACTGCTAGTAAAGTCACCTAATATTTTAAAGGCTCAGCAAAAAGCTTTTTGTTTTATTTCAGATGAAAGAATACTTTACTATTGGAAATGTTTTAATCTTGATTCATCAATACTTTACCCTGTGTCTCTATTTTAGCTCTTCCTCAGGCTAAACTAACAGTGGATTCATCAATAATCACAGAAACAGATTCAGTCACATTACGCTGTCAGGCTCCAGATCATTTTTCTGTGAATCAGTGTTATTTCCATGTGAATGGAGGAACTCTGACACCTTTCCCCTGCATGAAGACATTAACAGGAACTGAGCTGCTGTCCATGGCAAAGCAAAATTCATCGTCTGTGGTTGAAGTGAGATGTTTTTATATTGTGAAGTACGAGGACAGAAATTCTCCATCTCCTGACAGTGATCTGGCTCATATTACTATAGGTAGGTCACTGCCTCATTTTTTAAATTATTAACGATTTTGTTTATGAAAACTTGTCAAAGCTTTACAGGAAAAGTTATCAGCTCTGGTTTACTGCCACAACATATAACATATTTTACTTTCCCATAAATGATTTCTTCTGCAGGTCTAAAACCACAGCTGAGAGTATACTATCTTAAAGGTGTACACGCTCTTTTCTTTTGCTATCTGCCTGGATTGGTGAAAAACACCACGTGTAACCTGTACTTTGGAGAATCAAACCATCCAACTGAAACAATAACGACATGGAACAAGACGAGCTCAGAAACCCATCAGTTCTGTCGGATTGTCATTAAAGAAAATGAATTAGTGAAGCATCTACGTTTGGTTCAACAGAAGGAAGCCAGCTGCGATTATAGGTTGAAAGATGACAGGAAAACTTTGTCACCTCGTAGTGATCCATACAGCTTCACTGGTGAGTGTACATGTACATAATTATAAGTATGAACATATTACAATTATTTTTTCACCTAAATATTTTTGAGATTTTCCACTTTGAAAATTCAGTCATGCACAAGTCTAAGCAAGCTTCTTTTAAACATCCTACATGACAGTAAGTCAAAGACAGGAAAACAAAATGAAATGTTGAATAAACACACAGCTTCTCAAAACAACAGAGGAAACAGATTGGATGCAAGATGAACGTGTATATTCAGCGTGTCTCACTGCAGGTTCCAGCAAATCAAGGGTTAAAAATCCCTCAAAGACCTTAAGAGATTTAATGAAAGAGACCCCGAAAATTAAACAAAATCAAATATCTTCTCAAAAACATTAGTTAGATTTCCTAGTACATACTATTATTTCCAGAGGCAAATTAGAAGATAAATACTTTAACCACTTGGTGGCGCTAAGTCTGTTGACATTTTTACAACTAATCTGTAAAATGTATTTTTTGTGTGCAGAAAACAGGTTTATGTATATAAAGTTCATTCTATTTGACTAAAATTACACTTCTTAGTGCAGAAAGCTGAAAATATACAGAAAATATTCTGGAGCCAGTTTTACAAAAATTATTAGATTCTTTATTTATATAAACCTGTTTTCTCTTTGTAGATGGAAAAGTAACTGATATCAGGACGAGACCAACAAGATCTACAACGACCACCGGCTCAGCGAACTCAGTGTTTTCCACCAATGGTAACGATGAAATATATTCTTATAAAACTGTTATTGTCTTGCTACCTGAGATCACAATGTCAACGCAGCCAAACAATGCACAATTACTTAGAAATTTTTTTGTTATATTTCATTTAAAACCTGTTAAAATGTGTGTATCATATTTGATACTGCAGGTATTTAAGATGTCTGTCAAAAGCAGATAATATCGTGTATACATTTGATTAAACTGAGATGAGTCTTCAAATGTCACTTCTAATTATAAAGTGGCGGACATTACAGAAAAAGCAGGAAATCATGAACCTACGGGCAAAAATCTGGGTGAGATTCTTGTTTTACTGTCAGTATTAAGATAGTCTGTTTTGGTTTTATCCTTATTTTATATATTTTTTAATACACCTGTTTGATATTGCGCATTCTTCAGTAAACTATTTAAACTATTTTAAGGTTTATAACCTTTTGAATCTAAAGAAGCTGAAGTTTTCTGAACGGTTTCTGCTGCATGCATCACTCTGCATCACAATATGAATTATAGTTATTTTCAACTTGAATCATTAATTAATATGTGTGTAGTATTTTTGTTTTTGACGTTTATGTAAAGCTTAGTAGTGAAATCTTAGCTGACAGATGTTTGAGATTTGGAGTCAGATGGTGAGTGTTGCAGCAGCACAAAGCGATTGTGGTTTGAAAGTCAAAGTGAAACTTTATGACCTTTAAAACAGACACGAAGACTTTAATAATCACGACAGCTGTGGGAGGAGTGATTGTGATCTTCATCTTGGTGGTGGCAGCGTGTTTCAGAGCCAAAAGGAGAACTGGTGAGAAACATTGAAACCTTTGTTTAGTGAAGGAGATCCATTAAAAATTTTTGTCTCTGGGGCTCTGCTGAGAAATTTTTACAAATAAAATCCAATATAAAATAAATAAATTACAGCTATAGTGACATACTGCAAATATAATACGCTTGATGAAGGTTTAAATATAGTAAGATTTTTCTAAGTTAAGCTTATGTGTTGCTGAACATAAGATTTTTAAATAAATATTAAATTAGTGATGTTTGTCAGCATAAAAACAGAATCTAAAGTGTTGATTCTTGTGGAGTGTGAATGGTTAAGTACAACTAAATCATCTGATTGATTCTACTTTTTATTTGTTCAGAAAATGGATCACACGAGAGGTAAGGCTTTCTGTTGTCAAGACTTTCTATTATTGTTCTTTTATCAAATTTTTAAAGCAAATTTGACCTCAGAAATCAGAAGGTTTTGTACTTAGTTTTCTCTGAAATGCTCGCATGACAGGAAATAAACTCTTAATTTGTCTAAATCTGATTTTGCTTTGCTCCTCACTAAATAAATCTGTTTCATTTTTTTATTTTTGCTTAGAAAACAAACCAACATTACAGGTAATACACATCTAGGATCCTGAAATATCTACTGTTTTTCCTATTAATGTATATTTAGTCTTTATATTTGTGTTTAGGAATCATGTTAATGCCTGTTGAAGATCAGTCTGTACAGATGACTGATAACACAGAGATGGTAAATAAACTATTTTTTAAATCATTCACATTGCATTATCTTGCTTGTATTTTTTGTTTATTTTCCATTGACATAATCTTTTCCGTTGTTTCAAGTTACATAATGATGCCATCTACAGCATGATCACACCTGTACCTGCTGCCGACTCGTTTACAGGTGAGTTTTCTTAATTTGATACCCACTTGAACTTGATCTAAAAATACATTTGCAATAAAATATTTGCAAAAAATAATTTATTGTTTTTATATTTACGGAAATCGTAAATTTGTTCTTCATAATCACAGAGAAAGTGAAGAGTCAAACCTGATACTGTTAATTGTATTTTCTACTGTTTCAGATTCTGAACAATTCGCCGTTGAAGATTCTTCAGCTGAAGACGTACGAAAAAATGATCACAAAAAAAGATGTTTGTAAACTTAACTTATATGATATAAGTGTAAAAAAATCCTGGTGTTTTTGTTTTCCAGTCTGACGTCAACAGCCTGTACTGCAGCATCCCTGATTTACCTCCTCCATCATCTGCGGGTTACAGGGTGTAGAGTGGTGAACTCCGGCCCCAAAGGGCCCGAGTTCTGCGACTTTTGGACGTCTCTGCTTCATCACACCTGGCTCTGTCATCAGCAGAGCTCTGTGGAGCTTGATTGCATGTTAGTGAGGAGGTTTTGCCTTTTAGTTCAAATGTGTAGGACAGAGAACACATCTACAAGTTTCAGGACTCTGGCACTTAAGTCCACTCATGTAGAAACTCCTGCAGAAGCAATGAAATACAAATGTTTTGTTGAAAAGAAACAATAAAGTTTGAAGATAATTAACTGTACTGTATCACAGTCTCACATGTCTCACGTTAGCTCAGAGCTGTCATTCTGTGAAAGGATTTTTGAGAAAAAGGACCATGCTGCTCCCCACAAGATGCCGCCCTGGGCAGTGGCCCATATCAGAAACCGCCAATGCACAACCAATTTATTTCAGACTTCTCATGCTCATATTTTATGAGGGTAACTTGTCTTTCTGTCTCTTTGTAGAGCACATTGGTCACAGGTCTACAAATTGTGTGAAACGTTATTGTTTTTTGTGGTTTCCGAAGAGCAGTCACCAAGTTGGCCGTCCATGACATCTGCTGCCCTCTTTGTGAGCATCGTGCTAAGACTACGGCAGGGTTAAACAGTGAACTCTAGTTGAAACTTTGCCAAACAGAATAGAAATTAAGCAAACATTATTGCTCCACGTCCAATGACTCATACTGTACACGCACATGTGGCCAAGTAGTTCATGTATATCTAAACTTTCAGTTCAGTTCAGTTGTGGTTCTCCAAACCACAATTGGATTGATGTCTGAATTACTATGGTCAGTAGGTGTGTCCACTTCAGATTATGTGGATTTTTCTCCCCCCAAACAACTTTTGAAACCTATTGTGGGTGAAGGCTAAAACAGGAACACGTCTGTGTCGGTGCATTGGTAGCATCATCATGGCTGTACAGCTGCTGTTCTTCATCCTCTTCAGTGAGTATAGGTTTCTTTAGCCTGCAGTAAATTACTTTATTATTGAAATGATCCATAGCACTTTGTCATCAAACAAGGTTAATATTCTCATGTTTAAATATTGTTGCTTCTTTGTCTCCTTTTCAATAATTTTTTTTATCAGATTCCCTTTATGGGACCAAAGCAGGTCAGTGTTGATATAAATTTTACTGTTGTGAAGAGATTACTGCTTAATCAACTATTCTGAATATCAACTTTCTTTCTTTGTTGGTGACAATAGTTGATATTTAAACACCTTTTGAACTTTCAGCTCTTCCTCAACCAAACCTAACAGTGGATCGACTTGAGATGACAGAAACCAACTCAGTCACATTGAATTGTTCGGCTCCACATGTTTCTGTGTCTCTGTGTGATTTCTACATTGAAAACAAAGAAATGTCAGCAAATTCATCCTGTGAGGAAACACTGACAGGATCTGAGATGCTGAGGCTGTTAAGCAGAAGATCACCAGCTGATGTCAAAGTTAAATGTGTCTACACTGTAAAGGATGGAGCTCTACAATCATTAGACAGTGCATCAACATTAATCACCATAAATAGTGAGTAAACAGATACGCAGTCTAATTTAAAAGGGGGTCTTATTCTGATTTGTGTTTCTGTTGATGAATGGCTATGCTGGATATCCATCATGTGTATAACTTTACTGTGATCATATTTCCAGATCTTCTTCCCCCCACACTGATAGTGAATCCTCTGGTGATCACAGAGTCAGACTCAGTCATTTTAAACTGTCACCTCCATCATCTGTTCCTGTGAAAAATTGCTATTTCTACTTTGGGAGAGAAAAACTACCACAAAGCTTTTCTTGTCTGAAGATGCTGACAAGAGCTGAACTTCTGTCTTTAACCAAACAAGTTCACCAGCTAACATTGATGTAACATGTTTTTACCTGAAATTACACCAATCTCCAAAGAGTAACCTGCTCACCATCATCATACAATGTGAGTAAATACAGCTGTGATGAACTAATACAGATGACTGATTTTAAACTATTTGATCTTGTTTATGTTTTCAGTTCCTCCACCTGAACTGACTGTGTATCCACAGCAGATCACAGTTTCAGACTCAGTCATAGTGAACTGTGGGACTCCTTCATCTGTTTCTGTGGAGAATTGTTTTTTATATTTCATAAACTCAAAGATGTCCAGAAGCATTTCCTGTGAGCAAACACTGATTACAGGAAGTGAGCTCCTGATGATGACACATCAAACTTCACCTGCTGAGGTTGAATTAAAATGTTATTACATGGTGAAGCGTGGAGGACTGCATCAGTCTCCATACAGCAAAACGTCTACAGTCACCGTCCACAGTAAGTTATTAACTCTCTCTATGATCAATGACCTCTAAATATGAAATATTTGTTAGTCTGTCAATCCTATTTTCTTAATATAGTTTCAGCTTCATAAAGTTTTGTCTTCTGACCACCATCATCAGAAAACAATGACATTAATGTCATTGTCAGAAACATTGTCATTGTTTTCTGATGATGGTGTAATGAAACATTATTGTTTAATGCTAAACAATAATGTTTTAATGCTAAACATAGTAATGTTTAGCATTATTGTTTGTAATGCTAAACAAGGGTGATACCAGTTTATCATCACACATTTTTATTTGTAACAAATGTGTGAAAGGTCTAAATGTTTCCTCTGCCGTTGCAGATGTTCAGGAAACAGAATCGACCAAGTTTCAGAGAGTAACGACTGTCAGTGTGACTGATGGTAATATCTGCTTCTAACACCAATACCAGACAATTTTAAACACATATAATTATATTTACTATGTACTTTGACTTTATCCATCAGGTCAAACATTTAGGACAACAGTGGAAACAGAAAGTCCATTTTCTGATCCCCCATCATCAGTGAATCCTTCATTATTTGGTACAACAGGTCAGTCAAAACTTCAGAAACATTGTCAGCTTCAACCTTTGGACATGAAATTTTGAACATTTTTATGTTTTTCTGTGTTTTCTTCAGATACAAGTGGAAGTACCACAGTCAACACTTTAGGCTCAGTTTCTACTTTGTCAACGTCACCATCAGAGGCACCAGGTCATTTTATACACTTGAAAATGTTTCATGATTTTGATACTTTTTTCTCATTTGAAAACATTAATGCAGAAAAGCTGCTGTATATATTACACTTTGCTATAGTTTACACAGGAATATTGCTGTGAAAAAGTATTTTTCTTCTTCCAGATGTCTATTTATTACTTTTCTGTCATGCCTAAATGTTTAGAGCATCATACAAAGTTTAATATCAAAGATATTGGAAACCAGATTTTTACATAGACTTTAAAATGACAAAGCTCTCTCTTCCTTATTTTACTTTTCTTAGTGAGTCACATAACTGATGTAAGTGAGTCAGATTTACTCACACAACCTTTGACCCCTGCCCAGAAAGACTTGACGACCTCCCAGACCATCGTCCCAGTGTTCCCAGTTTCCACTGGTAGGATCTGCGTCTGAACAACAGCTTCAAAACTTATTACATCAGGATGCAACTTTATTTGTTTCAATTTAAAAGTAATCTTTTTATCAATAGTTGGAAACAAATCAAGTATCTGAGCTTCACAATGAATATTATAAAAATAAACAGTACACATCCTAAAAGAAACAATACATATTAAAGACATATAGTAAAAATTTTGTGTCCTGTAATATTTAAATATTACTTGATGACAAAGATGTGATTATTTCTACAATAAGTGCTGAACTTTCATCTCTTCATGCAGTGATGATGATCTGGAGGTTCATTGCAGTTGGATTGATCTCTTTAATCCTGATTGGATTGACTCTAAAATGTTGCATAAGCAGAATGGGTAAGGATGCAGATATAGCAATAACTGAATTTAAATACCCTTTTAAATACAAGTTACATCTACATCTGCTTAAATATTTACTACATTTAACAAATTCTTTGGCATAGTTCTTTCCCAAAGAAAGTTAATAAAAAAATATGTATTTCTCTTTTTCTTCTAGAGAAATGTTTTTCAAAAAGGTAAGAAAATGTAATTTTCAAATAATTTTTAGAAATTATTTAAATGTTGGTTGTTTTTTGAAAATCTCAGTTATTATTATGGTTTACATTGTCTTGGATATGGACAGTAAAAAACTCTTGTTTAAGTCCACTAGCATAAACAATGTTAACTACACACCGAAAAGGTATAAAATCAACAATCACTCTAACATATCAGTCAAATGTTTTCTGTGAGCCTCTGCTTCTACTTTAAATCGTTAATAATGGCTCCCTGCAGAAAGCTTAGAGCTTCCAGTGTGTTAAAAAAACTATCAAAAGTGAACAAAAAATATGGTTTGGTGTGCAATAGTTTATTTATTATGTTGAAAATAAAGATGGACGCACAGCTTAAGTTAGCAAGGCTGCATCTTTCTGAACTAAAGTAAAAATGCTTGAGGTTATTGTAAATGTGGTGTGTGTTTTTTTTATTTTAAATTAAACTCCGGTTATTATTAGTATAAAGCCGTCATAACAAGTATCAAACCTTGTTGTGGAGAGGTGATGTTTGGGTTTTTTCTGCTGATTTTTTGTAGACTTTTGTTTGGATTCAAATCATTTTCAAACATTTTTTATGTCAATTTTATTAAAAACACAACAGATTAATTCTTGTCTGTTGCCACAGATCAAAAGCTGAAGTTTCAGGTAAAGAAAATAAAACGTTTTGCTCATCAACAATAAATTGTGTTATGATGCCTTTACCAGACAGCAGTACTATTAATGGTGATTTTTCCTTTTGGTCATTTTCCAGTGGAGCAGATCCAGATGTCTGGTCTGAACAACAGAGATGGTTTGTTAAATTTCTTCTTCTGTTAAAACGATGAATCTCAGAGTCATTCTGTCTCAGTGCAGACTGTCCTGCGTCTTTCAAACTTATTATTAAAACATTTACAGGCAGGATGTGACGATCCTACAGCGCTGCTGCCTGCAGCTGTAACTCTGAGTTTGTCTCTGGCAATGATGTGTAATGATCACTGATTGGTAGTTTGGCCACTTGATGGCGCTGTTCTGTTGAATAAGGTTGAAACATAAAAACCTGTTTCTACAGATATTTGCAAAAGAAAAAAGAAATCACATGTTTTCTTAAGAATAAAAGTAAAAATCTTAAAGTTTAACAACATCGGCATGATATGTTACCAATGCTAAAACAAAACTGAATAAGAGTTTTACAAAATGTTTCTTTGTTTTCACAGAGTGACGACTGAACCTCATCCATCCAAACTTGTTTTATCTCATGTAATTTTAAAATACAGCAGCATCTCTATAACAAAGCTGTTTGAATTTACCATAATTTTTTTATATGTTTTCATTAAAAATACGTATAAAATCTGTTAAAAATGCCATGATGAATAAAATGTAATTTGCTCATAAATAATTATAAAAAATGTACAAACCTACAGGAAGAGAACGACTTCACATCTCTGACCCATTTCTACTGCCACATATGTTGAGAGAATACATAACGACCAAAAAATAATAATTTCATTTTAGGTTTTTGACTTGAAAGATTAACTCACCGTCATATATTTTGTGTTTTATTTTATCTATATTTGTTTTTGCTCCAGAAGCATAAGATCTATTTTGTCTTTTTAATGATTGCTTACTTTGTTGAGTTCAATCCTTGTGAATCATGTTTAAATTTTGTTCTATACAAATAAATTTTGCATTTGTTTTTATTCTGCTGTCTTTTATTAATGTTAGTCCGTTTTACAGGAACATCAGCGTTTGGCTTTTAGAGGAACTGAACCTTTGATTACCTCATCTAGTCTGATAAACGCAAACAAGTAACCAAAGTGTTTGGAAAAGATTTAGGAAATATGTTTTTGAATTTAATCTGGAGCTGGAAATTTACCACCTCTTCAGTTTTGTTGAGGCTCATATGAAGCAAGCAGACAATAAGCTATTGTACAGAGGGCTAAATATAATAAATATATCAACATGTTACTGAGACCATCTGTCTTTACCAGTTTAAACAGCGACTGGTTCATATAAGACTGAATCACACAAAACAATGTAGATAGTTTTACTGATATGTGATAGTGTTTTTGCTATTTTTAGATTTGTGAACAGATACCTCTCAGTGAGGGCTTTCAATAGAAAATGACGATTTAAACCACAAAACTTTATGTACTGAACTTGTAAAGTGACTCCATGCAGCGGATCCAGAACCAAAGCATTAAACTTTACTAAAATATCAATGTCAGTAAAATGATGATAGTGAAATGGTTCATGTTGTAGGTTTAGGTGGTGTAAGATACGGATGAACTATTTATATGTGAGTTTTTGTTCCTGTGGTCAGTAGGAGGGTCCTCTGCTGATCATGTGGTTTATTTTAACGTCTTTTGAAACCAAATATAGGTAAAAGTCACAGTAGGAAGACATTCACTGCTTCATCATGGCTTTACAGCTGCTGTTCTTCATCCTCCTCCGTAAGTTTAGTTTATTGTCATTGATATTATGTTCTACTCTTTAATATAAAGTCTGAGTATTTACTTTTTGCTACAATTGTATTACATTTTACTTTCCAGTCAGAAAAGATGCAAATGTTGTTTCTTTGTCTCATTTTCTATAGATTTGACTCATGAAGCAAAAGCTGAAGGTTAGTTTCAATTAAGTATCTTTGGATAAATAAAATGTTTCTTTTCTGATAAAAGTTGATATCTAAACACCTTTTGAACTTTCAGCTCTTCCTCAACCAAACCTAACAGTGGATCGACTTGTGATGACAGAAACCGACTCAGTCACATTGAAGTGTTCGCCAAATGTTTCTGTGTCTCGGTGTGATTTCTACTTTGAAAACAACAAGAAGTTTTCAGACTCTTCCTGTGTGAAAACACTGACAGGATCTGAGATGTTAAGGATGTTAAATAAAAGATCACCAGCTGATGTCAAAGTTAAATGTTCCTACGTTAAAATGAATGATGCTCTCAGTACCACATTGTCAGACAGAATCAACAACATCACCATAAACAGTGAGTCATCTGGTTATCAAAAATTGTAGCAACATTGATTAAGAACATATTGGAAATCCATCATGCATTAACTTTTACCTGTTTGTTTCTGTTTTCTTTACTCATATTTCCAGATCTTCTTCCCCCCACACTGATAGTGAATCCTCTGGTGATCACAGAGTCAGACTCAGTCACTTTAAACTGTCAGCCTCCATCTTCTTTTCCAAATTGTCATTTCTACTTTGGGAGAGAAAACATACACCAAAGATTTTCTTGTCTGAAGACGATGATAGGAGCTGAACTTCTGTCTTTAACCAAACAAAGTTCACCAGCTAACATTGATGTAACATGTTTTTACCTGAAATTACACCAATCTCCAAAGAGTAACCTGCTCACCATCATCATACAATGTGAGTAAATACAACTGTGATGAACTAATACAGATGACTGATTTTAAACTATTGATCTTGTTTATGTTTTCAGTTCCTCCACCTGAACTGACTGTGATCCACAGCAGATCACAGTTTCAGACTCAGTCACAGTGAACTGTGGGAATCCTTCATCTGTTTCTGTGGAGAATTGTTTTTTATATTTCATAAACTCAAAGATGTCCAGAAGCATTTCCTGTGAGCAAACACTGATTACAGGAAGTGAGCTCCTGATGATGACACATCAAACTTCACCTGCTGAGGTTGAATTAAAATGTTATACATGGTGAAGCGTGGAGGACTGCATCAGTCTCCATACAGCAAAACGTCTACAGTCACCGTCCACAGTAAGTTATTAACTCTCCCTATGATCAATGAACTCTAAATATTAAATGTTAGTCTGTCAATCCTATTTTCTTAATATAGTTTCAGCTTTATAAAGTTTTGTTTTCTGACCCTTGACAGAAATCAAGTGGTTACCAGTTTGGCATCACACATTTGTATTTGTAACAAACGTGTGAAAGGTCTAAATGTTTCCTCTGCTTTTGCAGATGTTCAGGAAACAGAATCGACCAAGTTTCAGAGAGTAACGACTGTCAGTGTGACTGATGGTAACACTTCTACAATCTCCATCCACAATGAATTACTAACTATTCCTCCTCTTTGTTCCAGATCTCTAAATTTACTGTCCATTTGTTCATATGATTTCACCTTCATATAAGTTGATTTTGACATATTAATTAGCTTGGTATTACATGTTTACATTTATCACATAAATGTGAAGGTCTTAAATACTCTATTATTCTCTGCCATTGCAGATGTTCAGAAAAGAATCGACCACGTTTCAGAGAGTAACGACTGTCAGTGTGACTGATGGTAATATCTGCTTCTAACACCAATACCAGACAATTTTAAACACATATAATTATATTTACTATGTACTTTGACTTTATCCATCAGGTCAAACATTTAGAACAACAGTGGAAACAGAAAGTCCATTTTCTGATCCCCCATCATCAGTGAATCTTCATTATTTGGTACAACAGGTCAGTCAAAACTTCAGAAACATTGTCAGCTTCAACCTTTGGACATGAAATTTGAACAAATTTTTGTTTTTCTGTGTTTTCTTCAGATACAAGTGGAAGTACCACAGTCAACACTTTAGGCTCAGTTTCTACTTTGTCAACGTCACCATCAGAGGCACCAGGTCATTTTATACACTTGGATCATGTTATGAAAATATTTAATGATTTTGATTCTTTTCTCATTTGAAAACTTTAACACATAAAAGCTGCTGTATACATTACACTTTGTTATAGTTTACACAGGAATATTGTAGTAAGAAAGTATTTTTCCTCTTTCAAATGTCTATTTGCTGCTTTTCTGTCATGCCTAATAGTTTAGAGCATCATACAAAGTTTAATATCAAAGATACAGTCATTGAAACTTTAAAATAAACTTTTTCTTTCACATTAGATTAACTTCTTACAGTGAGGCAGGATTTTGCTAAATACTTCCAACTGCTAAAATCTGAAAACATAAAAACTGTATTACTATAAAAATGTTTGATGACTTTTTCCAGAGGAGCTTGCAAACATAATTTAGTATTTGACAGAATTCCCTTTTAAACTGTATTACTTAAATGATTGGTCAAGGCTTTGATCTAAATGTTTCATCTTTCATTGCAGCTGTTGAGAATAA
The DNA here is from genome assembly GCF_027474105.1 of Poeciliopsis prolifica. Classification (NCBI taxonomy): domain Eukaryota; kingdom Metazoa; phylum Chordata; class Actinopteri; order Cyprinodontiformes; family Poeciliidae; genus Poeciliopsis; species Poeciliopsis prolifica. Next base: position 13,780,261 of record NW_026562378.1, read on the forward strand.
GGATTTTCCTGCAACCTCTGGTACGATCTGCCTCTAAACTACTGTTTTTTGTTTATTAATGGGAGTTTTATTTCTTGGTTTTTGCATGTTGTGATCTGGAAAAGTTCTTTCTTCCAGATTTCTTATTATTGGTTTTTTTGTCGCACCAAAGTGAGATCATGAAAGAAAGTTTTTTCTATCTGACAGCAGTCACTGAAACCAGCCTAAATTTTTAGAGCATCATACAAATTTCAATATAAAACATATTTGAAACCAGATGTTTATGTAGACTTTAAGAAATCAAACGTCTCTCAACCTGATTTTACATCAGATTTTACTTCTGTTAGTGAGGTAGGATTTTCTAAAATACGCCTCAGTGCTAAAAACTGGAAACTGAAACACTTTATTATCTCAAAAATATTGTATTAATTTCTCTTCAGAAGTTGACATAGACATTTTATTATTTAATATAAATGCCTTTTGTACTAAATTACTTGAGTTGAACGGTTTAGCTTTTCATTCCTCCAGACAGAGCTGATGTGAGTCAGATTTAGTAATTTAAATATTACTTGATGACAAAGATGTGATTATTTCTACAATAAGTGCTGAACTTGTTTCATCTCTTCATGCAGTGATGATGATCTGGAGGTTCATTGCAGTTGGATTGATCTCTTTAATCCTGATTGGATTGACTCTAAAATGTTGCATAAGCAGAATGGGTAAGATGCAGATATAGCAATAATGAATTTAAATACCTTTTAAATACAATTACATCTACATCTGCTTAAATATTTACTACATTTAACAAATTCTTTGGCATAGTTCTTTCCCAAAGAAAGTTAATAAAAAAATATGTATTTCTCTTTTTCTTCTAGAGAAATGTTTTTTGAAAAGGTAGGAAAATGTAATTTTCTAAATATTGTTGCATAAATGTTGGTTGCTTTTTCAAAATCTCAGTTATTATTATGGTTTACATTGTCTTGGATATGGACAGTAAAAAACTCTTGTTTAAGTCCACTAGCATAAACAATGTTAACTACACACCGAAAAGGTATAAAATCAACAATCACTCTAACATATCAGTCAAATGTTTTCTGTGAGCCTCTGCTTCTACTTTAAATCGTTAATAATGGCTCCCTGCAGATGACCCTGTGAAAAAAAAACAAAATGATGGTGACAATATGGTTTGGTGTGCAATAGTTTATTTATTATGTTGAAAATAAAGATGGACGCACAGCTTAAGTTAGCAAGGCTGCATCTTTCTGAACTAAAGTAAAAATGCTTGAGGTTATTTTGAATGAGGCGTGTTTTTTTATTTTAAATTAAACTCCGGTTATTATTAGTATAAAGCCGTCATAACAAGTATCAAACCTTGTTGTGGAGAGGTGATGTTTGAGTTTATCCTGCTGATTTTTTGTAGACTTTTGTTTGGATTCAAATCATTTTCAAACATTTTTTATGTCCATTTTATTAAAAACACAACAAATTAATTCTTGTCTGTTGCCACAGATCAAAAGCTGAAGTTTCAGGTAAAGAAAATAAAACTTGTTGCTCATCAATAATAAATTGTGTTTTGATGCCTTTACCTGACAGCAGTACTATTAATGTGTGATTTTTCCTTTTGGTCATTTTCCAGTGGAGCAGATCCAGATGTCTGGTCTGAACAACAGAGATGGTTTGTTAAATTTCTTCTTCTGTTAAAACGATGAATCTCAGAGTCATTCTGTCTCAGTGCAGACTGTCCTGCGTCTTTCAAACTTATTATTAAAACATTTACAGGCAGGATGTGACGATCCTACAGCGCTGCTGCCTGCAGCCGTAACTCTGAGTTTGTCTCTGGCAATGAAGTGTAATGATCACTGATTGGTAGTTTGGCCACTTGATGGCGCTGTTCTGTTGAATAAGCTTGAAACATAGAAACGTGTTTTCTACAGATATTTGCAAAGATACAAGGAAATCACGTTTTCTTAAGAATAAAAGTAAAAATCTTAAAGTTTAACAACATCGGCATGATATGTTACCAATGCTAAAACAAAACTGAATAAGAGTTTTACAAAATGTTTCTTTGTTTTCACAGAGTGACGACTGAACCTCATCCATCCAAACTTGTTTTATCTCGTATAATTTGAAAATATGTCAACAGCCTTTCAATAACAAAGCTGTTTGAATTTACCATAATTTTTTTTATATGTTTTCATTAAAAATATGTATAAAAACTGTTAAAAATGCCATGATGAATAAAATGTAATTTGCTCAAAAATAATAATAAAAAATGTGCAAACCTACAAGAAGAGGAGAACAACTTCAAATTTTGTATCATATCTTATTTATTTTATGTACTGAACTTGTAAAGTGACTCCATGCAGCGGATCCAGAACCAAAGCATTAAACTTTAACTAAAATATCAATGTCAGTAAAATGATTATAGTGAAATGGTCTGTTCTTGTTGTAGGTTTAGGTGGTCTAAAGTACTGATGAACTATTTATCATGTGAGTTTTTGTTCCTGTGGTCAGTAGGAGGGTCCTCTACTGATCATGTGGTTTATTTTAACGTCTTTTGAAACCAAATGTAGGTAAAAGTCACAGTAGGAAGACATTCACTGCTTCATCATGGCTTTACAGCTGCTGTTCTTCATCCTCCTCCGTAAGTTTAGTTTATTGTCATTGATATTATGTTCTACTCTTTAATATAAAGTCTGAGGTTTTACAATCGTAATAAATTGTACTTTCCAGTCAGAAAAGATGCAAATGTTTCTTTGTCTCATTTTCTATAGATTTGATTCATGAAGCAAAAGCTGAAGGTTAGTTTCAATTAAGTATCCTTGGGGAAATGAAATATTTCTTTTCTGATAAAAGTTGATATCTAAACACCTTTTGAACTTTCAGCTCTTCCTCAACCAAACCTAACAGTGGATCGACTTGAGATGACAGAAACCAACTCAGTCACATTGAATTGTTCGGCTCCACATGTTTCTGTGTCTCTGTGTGATTTCTACTTTGAAAACAAAGAAATGTCAGCAAATTCATCCTGTGAGGAAACACTGACAGGATCTGAGATGCTGAGGCTGTTAAGCAGAAGATCACCAGCTGATGTCAAAGTTAAATGTGTCTACACTGTAAAGGATGGAGCTCTACAATCATTAGACAGTGCATCAACATTAATCACCATAAATAGTGAGTAAACAGATACGCAGTTTAATTTAAAAGGGGGTCTTATTCTGATTTGTGTTTCTGTTGATGAATGGCTATGCTGGATATCCATCATGTGTATAACTTTACTGTGATCATATTTGCAGATCTTCTTCCCCCCACACTGATAGTGAATCCTCTGGTGATCACAGAGTCAGACTCAGTCACTTTAAACTGTCAGCCTCCATCTTCTGTGAAAAATTGTCATTTCTACTTTGGGAGAGAAAACATACACCAAATATTTTCTTGTCTGAACACGATGACAGGAGCTGAACTTCTGTCTTTAACCAAACAAAGTTCACCAGCTAACATTGATGTAACATGTTTTTACCTGAAATTACACCAATCTCCAAAGAGTAACCTGCTCACCATCATCATACAATGTGAGTAAATACAGCTGTGATGAACTAATACAGATGACTGATTTTAAACTATTTGATCTTGTTTATGTTTTCAGTTCCTCCACCTGAACTGACTGTGTATCCACAGCAGATCACAGTTTCAGACTCAGTCACAGTGAACTGTGGGAATCCTTCATCTGTTTCTGTGGAGAATTGTTTTTTATATTTCATAAACTCAAAGATGTACAGAAGCATTTCCTGTGAGCAAACACTGATTACAGGAAGTGAGCTCCTGATGATGACACATCAAACTTCACCTGCTGAGGTTGAATTAAAATGTTATTACATGGTGAAGCGTGGAGGACTGCATCAGTCTCCATACAGCAAAACGTCTACAGTCACCGTCCACAGTAAGTTATTAACTCTCCCTATGATCAATGAACTCTAAATATTAAATGTTAGTCTGTCAATCCTATTTTCTTAATATAGTTTCAACATTATAACGTTTTGTCTTCTGACCCTTGACAGAAATCAAGTGGTTACCAGTTTGGCATCACACATTTGTATTTGTAGCAAACGTGTGAAAGGTCTAAATGTTTCCTCTGCCGTTGCAGATGTTCAGGAAACAGAATCGACCAAGTTTCAGAGAGTAACGACTGTCAGTGTGACTGATGGTAACACTTCTACAATCTCCATCCACAATGAATTACTAACTATTCCTCCTCTTTGTTCCAGATCTCTAAATTTACTGTCCATTCTGTTCCTACGATTTCACCTTCAATAAGTTGATTTTTGACATATTAATTAGCTTGGTATTACATGTTTACATTTATCACATAAATGTGAAGGTCTTAAATACTCTATTATTCTCTGCCATTGCAGATGTTCAGGAAACAGAATCGACCACGTTTCAGAGAGTAACGACTGTCAGTGTGACTGATGGTAATATCTGCTTCTAACACCAATACCAGACAATTTTAAACACATATAATTATATTTACTATGTACTTTGACTTTATCCATCAGGTCAAACATTTAGAACAACAGTGGAAACAGAAAGTCCATTTTCTGATCCCCCATCATCAGTGAATCCTTCATTATTTGGTACAACAGGTCAGTCAAAACTTCAGAAACATTGTCAGCTTCAACATTTGGACATGAAATTTATCAACAAATTTTTGTTTTTCTTTGTTTTCTTCAGATTCAAGTGGAAGTACCACAGTCAACACTTTAGGCTCAGTTTCTACTTTGTCAACGTCACCATCAGAGGCACCAGGTCATTTTATACACTTGAAAATGTGTCATGATTTGATACTTTCTTCTTTTGAAAACTTTAACACATAAAAGCTGCTGTATATATTACACTTTGCTATAGTTTACACAGGAATATTGCAGTAAAAAAGTATTTTTCCTCTTCCAAATGTCTATTTATTGCTTTTCTGTCATGCCTAAATGTTTAGAGCATCATACAAAGTTTAATATCAAAGATATTGGAAACCAGATTTTTACATAGACTTTAAAATAAACTTTTTTTTTACATTAGATTAATTTCTTACACTGAGGCAGGATTTTGTTAAATACTTCCAAGTGCTAAAAGCTGAAAATATAAAAACTGTATTACTATAAAAATGTTTGATGACTTTTTCCAGAGGAGCTTGCAAACATAATTTAGTATTTGACAGAATTCCTTTTTTAAACTGTATTACTTAAATGATTGGTCAAGGCTTTGATCTAAATGTTTCATCTTTCATTGCAGCTGTTGAGAATAAGGATTTTCCTGCAACCACTGGTACGATCTGCCTCTAAACTACTGTTTTTTGTTTATTAATGGTAGTTTTATTTCTTGGTTTTTCCATGTTGTGATCCGTAAAAGTTCTTTCTTACAGATTTCTTATTATTGGTTTTCTGTCGCACCAAAGTGAGATCATGAAAGAAAGTTTTTTCTATCTGACAGCAGTCACTGAAACCAGGCTAAATTTTTAGAGCATCATACAAATTTCAAAATAAAACATATTTGAAACCAGATGTTTATGTAGACTTTAAGAAATCAAACGTCTCTCAACCTGATTTTACATCAGATTTTACTTCTGTTAGTGAGGTAGGATTTTCTAAAATACGCCTCAGTGCTAAAAACTAAAAACTGAAACACTTTATTATCTCAAAAATATTGTATTACTTTCTCTGGAGAAGTTGACATAGATATGTTATTTAATATAAATGCCTTTTGTACTAAATTACTTGAGTTGAACGGTTTAGCTTTTCATTCCTCCAGACAGAGCTGATGTGAGTCAGATTTAGTAATTTAAATATTACTTGATGACAAAGATGTGATTATTTCTACAATAAGTGCTGAACTTGTTTCATCTCTTCATGCAGTGATGATGATCTGGAGGTTCATTGCAGTTGGATTGATCTCTTTAGTCCTGATTGGATTGACTCTAAAATGTTGCATAAGCAGAATGGGTAAGAATGCAGATATAGCACTAATTGAATTTAAATACCTTTTTAAATACAAGTTACATCTACATCTGCTTAAATATTTACTACATTTAACAAATTCTTTGGCATAGTTCTTTCCCAAAGAAAGTTAATAAAAAAATGTGTTTCTCTTTTTATTCTAGAGAAATGTTTTTTGAAAAGGTAGGAAAATGTAATTTTCTAAATATTGTTGCATAAATGTTGGCTGCTTTTTGAAAATCTCAGTTATTGTTATAGTTTACATTGTCTTGGATATGGACAGTAAAAATCTCTTGTTTAAGTCCAGTAGCATAAACAATATTAACTGCACACCGAAAAGGTTTAAAATCAACAATCACACTATTAACATATCAGTCAAATGTTTTCTGTGAGCCTCTGCTTCTACTTTAAATCGTTAATAATGGCTCCCTGCAGATGACCCTGTGAAAAAAACACTGAACAATTATGGTTTGGTGTGCAATAGTTTATTTATTATGTTGAAAATAAAGATGGAAGCACAGCTTAAGTTAGCAAGGCTGCATCTTTCTGAACTAAAGTAAAAATGCTTGAGGTTATTTTGAATGAGGCGTGTTTTTTTATTTTAAATTAAACTCCGGTTATTATTAGTATAAAGCCGTCATAACAAATATCAAACCTTGTTGTGGAGGTGATGTTTGAGTTTATCCTGCTGATTTTTTGTAGACTTTTGTTTGGATTCAAATCATTTTCAAACATTTTTTATGTCCATTTTATTAAAAACACAACAAATTAATTCTTGTCTGTTGCCACAGATCAAAAGCTGAAGTTTCAGGTAAAGAAAACAAAAAGTTTGTTGCTCATCAACAATAAATTGTGTTATGATGCCTTTACCTGACAGCAGTACTATTAATGTGTGATTTTTCCTTTTGGTCATTTTCCAGTGGAGCAGATCCAGATATCTGGTCTGAACAACAGAGATGGTTTGTTAAATTTCTGCTTCTGCTAAAACGATGAATCTCAGAGTCATTCTGTCTCAGTGCAGACTGTCCTGCGTCTTTCAAACTTATTATTAAAACATTTACAGGCAGGATGTGACGATCCTACAGCGCTGCTGCCTGCAGCCGTAACTCTGAGTTTGTCTCTGGCAATGAAGTGTAATGATCACTGATTGGTAGTTTGGCCACTTGATGGCGCTGTTCTGTTGAATAAGCTTGAAACATAGAAACGTGTTTGTACAGATATTTGCAAAGATACAAGGAAATCACGTTTTCTTAAGAATAAAAGTAAAAATCTTAAAGTTTGACAACATCGGCATGATATGTTACCAATGCTAAAACAAAACTGAATAAGAGTTTTACAAAATGTTTCTTTGTTTTCACAGAGTGACGACTGAACCTCATCCATCCAAACTTGTTTTATCTCGTGTAATTTGAAAATATGTCAACAGCCTTTCAATAACAAAGCTGTTTGAATTTACCATAATTTTTTTTATATGTTTTCATTAAAAATATGTATAAAAACTGTTAAAAATGCCATGATGAATAAAATGTAATTTGCTCATAAATGATTATAAAAAATGTACAAACCTACAGGAAGAGGACGACTTCACATCTCTGACCCATTTCTACTGCCACATATGTTGAGAGAATACATAACGACCAAAAAATAATAATTTCATTTTAGGTTTTTGACTTGAAAGATTAACTCACCGTCATATATTTTGTGTTTTATTTTATCTATATTTGTTTTTGCTCCAGAAGTATAAGATCTATTTTGTTAGTATTTAATGATTGCTTACTTTGTTGAGTTCAATCCTTGTGAATCATGTTATCAGTTTCAAATATTGTTCTATACAAATAAATTTTGCATTTGTTTTTATTCTGCTTTCTTTTATTAATGTTAGTCCGTTTTACAGGAACATCAGCGTTTGGCTTTTAGAGGAACTGAACCTTTGATTACCTCATCTAGTCTGATAAACGCAAACAAGTAACCAAAGTGTTTGGAAAAGATTTAGGAAATATGTTTAATTTGAATTTAATCTGGAGCTGGAAATTTACCACCTCTTCAGTTTTGTTGAGGCTCATATGAAGCAAGCAGACAATAAGCTATTGTGCAGAGGGCTAAATATAATAAATATATCAACATGTTACTGAGACCATCTGTCTTTACCCAGTTTAAACAGCGACTGGTTCATATAAGACTGAATCACACAAAACAATGCAGATAGTTTTACTGATATGTGATAGTGTTTTTGCTATTTTTAGATTTGTGAACAGATACCTGTCAGTGAGGGCTTTCAATAGAAAATGACAATTTAAACCACAAAACTTTATGTACTGAACTTGTAAAGTTACTCCATGCAGCGGATCCAGAACCATAGCATTAAACTTTTACTAAAATATCAAGTGTCAGTAAAATGATGATAGTGAAATGGTCTGTTCATGTTGTAGGTTTAGGTGGTGTAAGATACGGATGAACTATTTATCATGTGAGTTTTTGTTCCTGTGGTCAGTAGGAGGGTCCTCTACTGATCATGTGGTTTATTTTAACGTCTTTTGAAACCAAATGTAGGTAAAAGTCACAGTAGGAAGACATTCACTACTTCATCATGGCTTTACAGCTGCTGTTCTTCATCCTCCTCAGTAAGTTTAGTTTATTGTCATTGATATTATGTTCTACTCTGTAATATAAAGTCTGAGTATTTACTTTTTGCTACAATTGTATTACATTTTACTGTCCAGTCAGAAAAGACACAAATGTTGTTTCTTTGCCTCATTTTCTATAGATTTGATTCATGAAGCAAAAGCTGAAGGTTAGTTTCAGTTAAGTATCTTTGGGTAAATAAAATGTTTCTTTTCTGATAAAAGTTGATATCTAAACACCTTTTGAACTTTCAGCTCTTCCTCAACCAAACCTAAAAGTGGATCGACTTGTGATGACAGAAACCGACTCAGTCACACTGAATTGTTCGGCAAATGTTTCTGTGTCTCGGTGTGATTTCTACTTTGAAAACAACAAAGTTTTCAGACTCTTCCTGTGTGAAAACACTGACAGGATCTGAGATGTTAAGGATGTTAAATAAAAGATCACCAGCTGATGTCAAAGTTAAATGTTCCTACGTTAAAATGAATGATGCTCTCAGTACCACATCGTCAGACAGTGAATCAACAACCATCACCATAAACAGTGAGTCATCTGGTTATCAAAGATTGTAGCAACATTGATTAAGAACATATTGGAAATCCATCATGCATTAACTTTTACCTGTTTGTTTCTGTTTTTCTTTACTCATATTTCCAGATCTTCTTCCACCCACACTGATAGTGAATCCTCTGGTGATCACAGAGTCAGACTCAGTCACTTTAAACTGTCAGCCTCCATCTTCTGTGAAAAATTGTCATTTCTACTTTGGGAGAGAAAACATACACCAAATATTTTCTTGTCTGAACACGATGACAGGAGCTGAACTTCTGTCTTTAACCAAACAAAGTTCACCAGCTAACATTGATTTAACATGTTTTTACCTGAAATTACACCAATCTCCAAAGAGTAACCTGCTCACCATCATCATACAATGTGAGTAAATACAGCTGTGATGAACTAATACAAATGACTGATATTAAACTATTTGATCTTGTTTATGTTTTCAGTTCCTCCACCTGAACTGACTGTGTATCCACAGCAGATCACAGTTTCAGACTCAGTCACAGTGAACTGTGGGAATCCTTCATCTGTTTCTGTGGAGAATTGTTTTTTATATTTCATAAACTCAAAGATGACCAGAAGCATTTCCTGTGAGCAAACACTGATTACAGGAAGTGAGCTCCTGATGATGACACATCAAACTTCACCTGCTGAGGTTGAATTAAAATGTTATTACATGGTGAAGCGTGGAGGACTGCATCAGTCTCCATACAGCAAAACGTCTACAGTCACCGTCCACAGTAAGTTATTAACTCTCTCTATGATCAATGACCTCTAAATATGAAATATTTGTTAGTCTGTCAATCCTATTTTCTTAATATAGTTTCAGCTTTATAAAGTTTTGTTTTCTGACCCTTGACAGAAATCAAGTGGTTACCAGTTTGGCATCACACATTTTTATTTGTAACAAACGTGTGAAAGGTCTTAATGTTTCCTCTGCCGTTGCAGATGTTCAGGAAACAGAATCGACCAAGTTTCAGAGAGTAACGACTGTCAGTGTGACTGATGGTAACACTTCTACAATCTCCATCCACAATTAATTACTAACTATTCCTCCTCTTTGTTCCAGATCTCTAAATTTACTGTCCATTCTGTTCCTACGATTTCACCGTCATATAAGTTGATCTTTGACATATTAATTAGCTTGGTATTACATGTTTACATTTATCACATAAATGTGAAGGTCTTAAATACTCTATTATTCTCTGCCATTGCAGATGTTCAGGAAACAGAATCGACCACGTTTCAGAGAGTAACGACTGTCAGTGTGACTGATGGTAATATCTGCTTCTAACACCAATACCAGACAATTTTAAACACATATAATTATATTTACTATGTACTTTGACTTTATCCATCAGGTCAAACATTTAGGACAACAGTGGAAACAGAAAGTCCATTTTCTGATCCGCCATCATCAGTGAATCCTTCATTATTTGGTACAACAGGTCAGTCAAAACTTCAGAAACATTGTCAGCTTCAACATTTGGACATGAAATTTATCAACAAATTTTTGTTTTTCTTTGTTTTCTTCAGATTCAAGTGGAAGTACCACAGTCAACACTTTAGGCTCAGTTTCTACTTTGTCAACGTCACCATCAGAGGCACCAGGTCATTTTATACACTTGAAAATGTTTCATGATTTTGATACTTTGTTCTCATTTGAAAATATTAATGCAGAAAAGCTGCTGTATATATTACACTTTGCTATAGTTTACACAGGAATATTGCAGTGAAAAAGTATTTTTCCTCTTCCAAATGTCTATTTATTGCTTTTCTGTCATGCCTAAATGTTTAGAGCATCATACAAAGTTTAATATCAAAGATACAGTCATTGAAACTTTAAAATAAAACTGTCATTCGAACCAGATTTTTACATTGACTTTAAAGTAAACTTTTTTTTTTTTACATAGATTCACTTCTTACTGTGAGGCAGGATTTTGTTACTTCCAAGTGCTAAAAGCTGAAAACATAAAAACTGTATTACTATAAAAATGTTTGATGACTTTTTCCAGAGGAGCTTGCAAACATAATTTAGTATTTGACAGAATTCCCTTTTAAACTGTATTACTTAAATGATTGATCAAGGCTTTGATCTAAATGTTTCATCTTTCATTGCAGCTGTTGAGAATAAGGATTTTCCTGCAACCACTGGTACGATCTGCCTCTAAACTACTGTTTTTTGTTTATTAATGGTAGTTTTATTTCTTGGTTTTTGCATGTTGTGATCCGTAAAAGCTCTTTCTTCCAGAAATCCTCTGCTAATTGGTTTTCTTTTGCACCTAAGTGAAATCATGAAAGAAAGTTTTTTCTATCTGACAGCAGTCACTGAAACCAGATTTTTGCTTTGAAAATAGACTTTTCTCCTCACTTTCTGGTATTAAATCTTTATCTGCTTTATGTATGTTAAGATTTTCAGATTATTTTGCCAGAAAGATAAGACAGTATAAAGGGTCAGAGATTTTCTTGCTTCAGTACTTGATAGAACTGAACTTACATTAATTAATTTTGTGAAACATTTCTTGGTTTCCTTTCACAAACATCCTACAACAGTTTCTATTTTTGGGCTATTTCTATTTATCTAATCTCTTTGCAAAACTAATTAAATACAAGTTAAATGAGTGAAATAATTCTTTCATATGAGTTTTAGCTCAATAAAATTGCAAAGAATTGCTGTTCCAGAAGATTAGTTTCAAATTATTTAATTCCTGGCCACTAAATACAATAAAATGTTGTGTATTTTTTTTCTTTTCTATTTTATGGTACAAAATCATGCACTATTCCTTCAATTTTTAGCTTGAGATCAATGTTGTATTTAAGTTAGGAAGTTTTGTGTTCTCTCTGAATTAAGCTCTGCATGAGTTTAATGCAAATGCAGGGGAACAATTATGAATACAAGATTAGTATGTTGCTAACAATAACTTCTTTCTACAAATTATGCATTCCATGTTTTGAACTACCTCAGGTTGCTTTAACATCTTTTACGTTGTGCTTCCAGATAAAGCTTGGTGTACTAAGATGTTTGCAACATTTTGTTTTGACCATTAAGGAAGTGAGACTGATTCACTGTGGTTTTTGTTTCCCCAGCAGCAAATTGGAAATTCGAAACTAAATGGATGTATGTAGCTGTACCTGGTTTTGGAGTATTTGTGGGAGTAGTTTTGCTTGTGGGACTTCTCTGTTCCTTCAGATGGAGAAGTGGTGAGTAGACGCCTGAGAACACGAGTGTCTCTGTAGCTTTAAACTTCCCACCCATTTTGACACCTAACATCATTCAGTTACATATTTGAGAATCATGCAGTTTCTACCCATCACGGACATAAATGTCATATCTCGTCAAGGTGCTTATAAAAATTATGTCAAACAACAAATTTGACTGCCAAGCTTTATTCTTTGGTGGATTTGATCTAATTCTCTCAAAGTCAAAACTATACATACTGTAACACTTTTCTTTGGGAAGTCCTGACCAAGATGCTGGATTGTTCCTTGATGCATGTTTGAGGCCCTGTTTATACGACAATGATTCAAGTGTTTCAGGTCCAGAGTGTCAGGACTGTTGCAACAGTGATGTGACACAATCCAGAGGACAAACAGTCAGCAGTGATGATCGGAGCGTTGCCGTTAGCATCCAGATTGGGTTATTTTATTTGTGAACAAGCAAACCTTTTATCCATCCAACCATCCATCCATTTTCTGAGCACCCTTCTCCCTAACGGGGTTGGGAGGTGCTGGTGTTTATCTCCAGCTGCGTTCCGGGCGAGAGGCGGGGTCACTCTGGACAGGTCACCAGTCTGTCGCAGGGCAACACAGAGACAAACAACCATGCACACACACTCACACTCTCACATTTAGGGAGATTTTATTTTTTTTTTGAAGAAAGAAGAAATTGTATGTGAAAATTTTTCAAAATTATATGTAAAAAACTTATTACTAAATACACTTTTGTTTTTTTTGACAGATAAAAAAACTTACCGGAGGTAAGGTATTTTTTTCTCACTTCAACTGGAATCAGGTTGATCTGTTTACTTTGATCTGTTAGAGAAAAAAAGTTTATCTTATTCGATTAATATTTATCAGTTCACTACAGGGAGATTTACTGCTTTATTTAATCATGAAATAAATTAGTGCTGTAATATTTCCACTGTGGATTTTGCTCAGAATGACAGCTATCTAATAAGTAAACTATATACATTTAAAAAGTGTGATTACACTATTAGAACATGTTATAAGTTGTGCAAAATATTCATTTGTTTTATCACGTCATTTTATTCCAGATCACGAGGCTTTAATGGTAACGTAAATATCCATTAATCTGGTTTTTCAACATGTGTTTACATATTCTGCATTTATAGATACATGCTATTTAAATTTTTGTTCCAGATAACTTCATAGGAATGAGGAATGTCACTAATGGAGGACTGGTAACTTTTTGTAAAATGTGCACATCATGCAGTCTAAAGGAAAAGAGAAGTTCGTTTATTTTAACTCTGTATTCTCTCTTTCCAATCAATTATATAAAAGTTACCTGTTGGGGATGAAGATGGCTACCACACAGTCACCTCCGTTCCTGCAGACGATTCTGCAACTGGTGAGCTGCTTGTTATTCCTCTAGATAATCTATAAGTTGAGGTTCAGTTTGTTATTAGCTTTTGGAAGAAAAACCTCAGAAATTTTAGCATTATTTGACAAGTTTGTAGTTGCAAAATTGGGATTTTACATGCAAGTTGATTGTGAGATTACATTGTTTATTTGTTTTGCACATGTTCAGGTATGAGGCATACTAATAATCAAAGTACCTAAAAAGCAGAAGTCAGACGTGTTTTAAAACTGAGAAATGAGAAGGCAACATAAATGATGTACTTAATTTGATCATGCTTTTCCAGAATCTGTTGCGATTAACAGACAGAACTCTCAAAATGAAAATGTAAGTAAGATACAACGGTTTACCAGAAGTGAACATGTTTACTCTAAAAACAAAAGATGTAAAAAAATAAATTATGTTTATGTTCTTCTTTAACAAGCATGATGTTTACCACGTTTACTCCACCATCCCTGATGAACCAGAAGAACCGACCGTAGTGAAGGAGCTGTACTACACCATACAAGCTCACTGAAAAACAGCTTTTGTTTAAAGACGCATTAAAATATCCGCTAAATGTACAGTTACAGATTATGATTTTATAGATATTTTTATTATTATCATTTCATAATTGTTGTTCCTTTCCTTTCTGGACTATAATTACTTTTAAAAACGCAGTGCTGTTTTATCTGTTCAGCTGTTTTCTTTTTGTGACAAAATTCAATGTTTAAAAATGTTAAAATTTTATGTATTTTTTTATTTTTGTTTTGGGGGAGTATGTCTTTGTCAGTCTTGCACATCTGGAGATGAAAGGTTTTTCTCAAGATTAAATTAAGAACAACTGAAAACCTAAAATTATTCCAAAGAATGACATTTAAATTAAAGTCTAAACTTTAACTAGGACATTTTAAACAGCAACTTCATTACACTTCTGCTTGTGTGGTTTTGGTTATCCAGTACTGAATCTCCTTTAGCAGGTTTTGTGCCACTGTTGTTTTGTATTTGCCTCCATAAAAGCAGCTTCTCTCTTCTTAATAAAACCAACCTCAGCCTGATGCAGCTTCTTCCATGTTTCAGTTTGTTGGTTTTCAGTCGTGCTGTTTGTTTTCTGTGAAACTTCATTTTGTTCTAATCTAATGAGAGTAGATTTTTAGCAGTATCACATTTTATTTAGGGGAATCTTCAGATGTTTTGTTTACTGTGAACTTATGTATCATTGTCCTTTCACTTTGCAATGATGAGCCACTTTGTTACGTCGAAATCTATGGAAACAGATTTGTGCCAATAATACCACACAAAATGTTTTACTTCTGAAATGCTTCTTCTGTTTCCTTAATTTTAGTTTTTATCCTGTCAACCTCTTTGTTGGTGTAACTACTTATTGTTCTTTTCTTGATATATGGAAATACATTTCTAAATGTTTTTGTCACTGGATGTTAATTTTTAACAAGTATTATCTGAAATGATCATATTCAGAGTCAGAAAAGCCAAAATTAAAACTTAACCCAACACAAAAATACTGACTAAACTAAGTTACGTAGTTTTGGCAATGTTGGTGACTTATTGTGGTTTTAATTCATTTGAAGAAGGAAAGGAGAGAATCATCAACTGAGATAATCAACCTGAAGAGGAAAAATATTGATCTGCAAAGTTATCCATTGATTGCTTCTTGTTTAAGATTGGCTTTAGTTCTTTAAATTACTTTTGATGCACTGCACAAACATTATGGGAATTGTTTGATATTTCAATTTATGGCGGCGCCTGTTTTAGTTGTTTGCTGTTCCGAATGTTTCCCTCCTCTGATACAATGTCTGGTTAAGAATCGTAACTTGAACAAGATTAAATAAAACAACAGAGACTCATCTGCTCATGTTTGCACAGTTGTTAGTTTCCGCTGAAGTCAGCAGCACCTAAATGTGGGATCCTTTTATAGAATGGTTTTCCTGTTTAGAGCAATGAAGTGTGTCAAACAAACATTTGACCCTCAGTCTCATCTCTGCTCACTGGTGTTTGAAGGTCTTTTCTCCATCATGGCAAAAATACAGTTTTTTGTCATCCTTATCTGTAAGTTGTTTTTTATATTCTGTTATCAGTCTAGATTTGGAAAATGCATATATTCTGAATTTTTTTTATGCGTAAACATTTTGCTGAACTTTTATTTTAATCTTCCTGGTAGGTTCCATTCATGGGTTCTGGACGGAAGGTCAGTGATAAAACCCCCCATAAATGATCAAAGTCACATGACATTATTCCCTTTTTATATTTGATTTAATGTTTTATTCAGGTTTTCCTCCACTTAAGCTAACAGCGAATGAGTCAGAGATCATGGAGACAGCCTCAGTTACTCTGACCTGTGAGGGTCAGCGTAGTTCACGTTGTTTTTTATACACTATCAACAGAGGAACAAATCATGAGTTCTCATGTAACCAGACGTTTACTGGGACTGAGCTGCTGAAGATGGCAAAACTTTCTCGACCCGCTAACGTTGAATTGAAATGCTGCATCCCCGATCAGTTTGGATCATGTTCTCAGTACAGTGACATGCTGTCCGTCAACGTACAAAGTGAGTAACTTTACCTTTCAATTTTTGACCAGGGGTTATTTTTGTTGTGCTAAGTTAAGTGACTTGATATAATTAAAACTTCGTAAAACAATGCCAGATTTAATATTCTGGCCATTTTGGCAAAATGTGTCTGGTATTGATTTTCCAGATTCGTTCTCTATTATCATAATTATTTACAGTTTGCCATTTTAGAAGCACTATGTGATTTTTTAATAGCCCAGGCTATATAGTGAATGATTGCGAATATATATATATATATTTATATGGAGACAGAAGGGCGAACCAACCAGACATTGTCGTAGTGGATAAACATCAGAGGAAAGCCGTTGTGGTAGATGTAGCAATACCAAGTGATTGCAACATCAGGAAAAAGGAGCATGAGAAACTGGAGAAATACCAGGGCCTCAGGGAAGAACTGGAGAGGGCCTGGAAGGTGAGGACCACAGTGGTGCCTGTGGTCATCGGGGCCCTCGGGGCAGTAAACCCCAAACTGGAGCAGTGGCTACAACAGATCCCAGGAACAACATCAGACATCTCAGTCCAGAAATGTGCAGTCCTTGGCACAGCCAAGATACTGCGCAGAACCCTCAAGCTCCCAGGCCTCTGGTAGAGGACCCGAGCTCAGAGGATAAGAACCACCCGCGGTGGGTGAGAAGGGAATTTTTATATATATATATATTTTTTTTTTTTAACCAATAAATCTTAAAACCTTGGGATGCTTAATACAATATATCACCTGAACTATTGGTTCAAGCCTCCAGACCACTTTTATGGCTGTAAAATCTCCGGCCCAGCAGATTGCTTCTGCTGCATTGATAGCATTGCCAGCTGTGTAACAAGTCCAGTGTTTTGTGTGTAAGTTTGCTGTTACTTAGATTATAACAAAGTCACAGCTGCACTCTAGGATCACATTACCAAGTTCAATGCAAATACTTGACTATCAAGATGGATGCCAGAGTGTAGAGACATTTTAGAGATGTTTTCTTTTTTTCTTTTGCAGCTCTTCCTGCACCTGAACTTACTGTGAATCCAGCAGTGATCACGGAAATGGACACTGTCACACTGACCTGTGAGGCTCCTTCCTCTGTTTCTGTCTCTATGTGTCATTTATACATTCTGGTTGAATCAAGAGGATTTCAGAGAAACAGTTCCTGTCATCAGACACTCAGAGGAACTGAACTGCTGGAAATGGCGAACATGGCAAATCGAAGACTTCCTGCTGAGCTTAAAGTGAACTGTCGGTACACGGCTGAGCCTGGACAGGTGCTTTCTCAATATGGGAGTCTATCATCCATCCTCATTCAAGGTCAGTGACTATCTGCTGATCATTGATTATTGTATCCCAACATAATGATACTGCAAAAACATATTCTGCTGTAACTATTCGTTTCAGATAAACCAGAGAAAAAGAAAGATTTTACAACCTTCATTCCCAGCAGAATTTCAACTGGACCCACAAGCAGGATTTCAACTGGACCCACAAGCAGGATTTCAACTGGACCCACAAGCAGAAAAGGTGTCCCACTTTGTCCTCTCCTCTCCTCTCCGCTCTTACGATTAATGATATATTTTATTTTTTAAATTGCTTTGTTGCATTAAATCTATAAATATAATAAAAGTAAATAATATCCTCATTCATGTGATGTTTTTTTAATCTCTTTTCAGAATCAAACAATAATCTGACTCATCGCTTTACTGTGGATAAAGTCTTTGACAAAACAAGTTCATCCACACCATTGCCGAGTAAGTATGTGTTCTCATAAACCTCAGAACATGAATATTCCAGTCGTCAATTACTATATTGATTATTGCTACTATTAATTGAGTAATTGGAAACAAATTGTGTTTTTTTTCTTTGAACTGCCCAGTAATTCTGGGAGGAGAAAGTCTGTCGTATAGTCAAATGCTTATTGGTCTCCAAAAAATGATAACACAAAAAATTGGACTTAGCAATAACTCGTAGGCAGAAGTGAGCGCATGCCGTACGAGCTGGACACCTGTATGTATTTTGTCTAGTTTGACTTATTTTGACTGTGTATCTCTTCAACAGATTTGAGGATTCTCAAAATATTGTTTGTGGCTCTGACTGGTCTAGGATCAGTCCTTGGCGTTATTTTTCTGTTTTATGCATTTGTGATCCGTCAGAGAGCTGGTGAGAACATTTTTCTTTTACATCATACCTACAGCTTTGCTAGGATATACACAATACACCATTTTCAGTTTTTATGTTAAGTTAATTTTCATGTAGAGACACAATTTCAATCCAGAAATTACAGACTAAATAAAAAGTAAGTCAATGCCATTAATGCGAAAAGCATGTTTTTCTTTTTCTTAGCCAGAATTTTGCATCCCACAGATTGTAACTCACAAATCAGTAAATTAATTACAGATACTTCTGATCTTAACTTTTCATGTAAAGAATTAGCTTCCTCCTCTCCATCAACATGGAGTGGACCAGAGAGCTGTGGACAAGATACTGAATCTCCTCCAGGCTGAAAATAGCAAAATAATCAGAAAAATATCTAATATTTTTGCTACAGATCTGGAAGGGCAAATCATGCAAGAGACCAAAAATGATGATGTAAGTCTGACTCAGCAGATTATCCACCATGCAGTTCATTCTCAAACTGTGGTTGATGCTTTTATTTTCTCTTTGCAGCCTGACAACCTTTACCACACTTACAACACCATCCCTGATTGGCCTGCGGGTCCAAACTAGATGTGCCATTATGATTTGTTGAAACAAAAGGTTTTTATTCTATCTATTATGGTGAATAAGAGAACAACCTACTTTTTCCTTTGAGGTCATACTTTTAAAGTTTATAATTTAGAGCTGAAATTTGATCCTCCATGCTTGCTTTTTTTTTTCTTTTTTTTTTGGGAGTTAGATTATAATTCATGCATTTATGCTAACTTAGTTGAAGTTAAATTTTCCTCCATCTTGTAATTCTTGTTCAACTGTAATTTATTGTTTAGTTTGCATATCTGCGCCACCATGCTTGTTTTCCTATCTCTGTTGAATCTGTTATAATTCAGCTTATTTTTGTCTTTTGAAAAATTAAACCCGATGAGATGCACAAAGAGGAAGCAGCACAATGTGTAAAGAAGGAAAATATTTCTTTAGGTTTATTAATCTCTTTCCTTAGACACATGGTTCAGATTACATGGACGTTTCAACAAATTATGGCTGAATATATAAATGTAACATTCTTCAACACACTGCATCTTCATCATGCATATTAACTTCTCTCACTTTAATTGAAGAGAAACTGGCAGAGCCGTTCAAATAACATTTTTTATTTACTGTCTTTTATAAATATTTTTTGACAATAGATATTTTGTTAGAAAAGCAACTGAAATATTCAGGGAAATAAAACATTGCACATTAATTGATTTTCACTGATTTATAGCCAAAATGTGTCTTTTCCTTATTCTTTCCATAGCTCACAAAAGTGCATTTTACGTTCCTTTATTTTTTTCTCATCACAATGAAACACACATAATATCTTCTTTTGCACAGTGGACTTGTTCAGACTTTGACAAAAGACAAAAAAATCTCCTGTTTCCATTTGCCGTTTTCCCCTCCCATTAATTCAGCAGACATTCAGAACAAGACAAACTTCCAGTGTAGTGATTTGCAATGAGCAGAGCAAACTCACCAAGCACGCACTCTTATAGTTCACATTATGTTGTGTTTTCTGCAGTAATGGATCTGAGCCTCAGAGCTACTGATAAAGACCTAATAGAATCTCAGTTGAGTAATGTCTGCTGCAGAGGTGAGCGAAGTCGTTTCTGATCAGTCATGTTCTCTAAATGTTTCTAAGCGGCTTCTGGTGGAGTTAGCGTCAGACCTGCAGCTCACGGTCACCTGCTGACGGTCGCTGCAATCAAAGGCAGCAGATTTACAGCCAGGCAGCTGGAGAGGCGACCGGCTGAGCCGCACTCCATGGCATTTTCCTGCAGAAAACACACACACTGCTGTAATACCTCAGTACATTAACATCATGTTAAACAATTTGATGTGCTGGATCTAGCTTCAGAGGTTTCAATGATGCAAACAATAAAGTAAGCCAGAACAAGATAAACAACATTTCATTGGATGTTTTTGGAATTTTTGTTATGGAAGAAAGAAATTGTATGTGTTTGTCTAATTTAAATAAAACTGGGAGGATCCCACCTTTATTGCTGCAATTACAGCCGCCAGACTTTTGAGAGTATTTTTTTTACTTTCTTTAAGCTGAAATCTGTCATTGGTTCAAAGGTAATTCTCAGTCAGAGTGGATGGAA
Organism: Poeciliopsis prolifica; assembly: GCF_027474105.1. NCBI lineage: Eukaryota > Metazoa > Chordata > Actinopteri > Cyprinodontiformes > Poeciliidae > Poeciliopsis > Poeciliopsis prolifica. The sequence goes on from NW_026562378.1 coordinate 13,800,839, forward strand.
AAAATCTGTGAAGGACTATTTAGGTTGCACTAAACTGATAATTTGATTTAGAGAAATTTTATCTGACTTTTTGTGATGTTATTATTTCATTTCTGTTAATATTTTTCATCCAAAAAAGATTTAAGAAGAAAAAAAAGTTTTCTGTATAATAATTGTTGCAAACTTGTATTTCTGTAAATTGAATGATAAGCCCTTATAGGAGCATGCAAATCGAACATTATGTCATCATTGTGCAAAATTCTCCGTCTCTTTTCTCTCCTGATGGACTAACTCCTCCTGCTCATCACTCATTGATCCCAGATTCTCAGGAAACCGACCCAGATGTGAGAACAAGTCATGCATTTGATGCTCATGTTGCAGCCATACTTCAGAAAGTTGACCTGATTGAGCAAAACCAATGTGATGACTGGATTCAATACATCAAAATTATCCTGAAACAGTTGGAAACAAATGTTTGACTGATGACCAGTGTTTTGAGTTTTAAAATTTACTATGATGGTGATTTAATGGTAATTTGCTGCCAAATTACTTTGAATAAGAATCAAGTAAACATTTTGGCTTGTTTGTTTATCATGTCAGTTTGTGGACAGGAACATTTCTCCTACCTCAGGGTGGAAAGGATGACATGACTCGGGCTTTTTCCTGTCCTTCTGCAGCTTTAGTCTGTCACACTTTAGTGACTCGTTGTGTTCAAAGGAGTCAAGGATAGAAATGACTAAACAGTTCATTAAAGCTCACATTTAGAGTTTCGAATAATTTGTAACCGGGTGGTGTATTAGCTGTTTATTTGAAGTTGTAAATTCCCACCCGTTTCAGGCCCTTGAATGCAACATGATGTCATTTCTGGTTAGCGGGGCTCATTAACGTACCGGGTGCGAACGCCAAGTTAAGTGTGTGTCAGATCCATTGTTGTGCACAGTTGGATCGTGGATGGACGAGTGCTGGTCGTGTGCTCTGTGATCCAGGATTGGACTATGGATAAGGGAGGGTTTCAGCAGTTCACTGCAGCATCTAAACGTATTCCGTGTGGGGATTAAGATTGCCGCAGATTGCCGCTGTTGTATTTTATGCTCTCACCTGCATGCACATTTTTAGAGGTTTATTAAATGGCTAATAGGTTGTCCTGAAGAGCTAGAATGGTAGCATAGACACCACAGAACCAGAACGATAGTTATTTTAAATCAGCTGATTGGGCACCGCGTCATAAGGCGGGGCTGGCGCAACTTGGGATTTCTTTCTTTTTCTTTTTTTGTTTTGTTAACATTAGTTTGTGTTGATTTGCATGATTAACTTGGTTTGCAATTATTCTTTTCTTTTGTTTAAATCTCAGATTGCTTCTGTCCTGTGCTTTGTGCACCACCAGATTTTAGAATTAGAATAATAAAGTATATTTTTAATACTGCAAAAAGAATGAATTAATGAATAAATATTTTTGTACACTACTTCCGTTTCATCATTTTAAGCCAGACTTACTTGAGTATTTTTAATTGGGATTTAGGATTTGAGAAGTCTACCAGTTGGCTTTACGGCCACGTCCTCTTCCACGATCCGGGCCCCTTTCCCTGTGTTACAAATTTATTAACTCTTATACAAATCCCATAACCAGCACTTAACAATGCTTAACGCAGCAGGTCTATAAAGGATATACTTGATCTCGATGGGATCCATTGTTACAGGATCAACGGTGCTGCAGTCGCACTTGTTGTCAACTACAACCATGAACAGGTTGCTGCTGGGAATCTGCTGTATGACAAAAGACCTGCATCCAGCACACAAACCAGAATTAAAATTGTTACAGTGAAAAGTTTAAATCATTTGAAGATTCAGTGACGAGCTTCTTGACGTGAGGCTAAATCGGTACCTGACACAACCACCACAGTCAATGTTGCCTGTTGTCTCTTTAATGGTGCGTTCGGAGACGAAGGCTGGGTATTCTGTGTCGCAGGGCACCATCATGGTTTTACCCTGAGGTCTCTGAGCTGTTCAGGAAACACATATTTAGCTCCACCACAAAGTTTGCACAAAAAGGAAGGAAGTTTTTCTTTCTCGCCGTGTGGTTAATTTTCACAGACTACCTTTGACTGAGAGGTCGACGTTCCACCAGCTGTACAGGTTGAATTCTAGCAGGAAACTAAGAAAACAGCAGAAAATGTAAACATGCATCCTTTGTGATCATTATAAAAAGTAAACTACAATGTACTTAAAAGTTATTACATGACAAGTTCTGTCAGGAGCCACTTAACCATTGAGAAAGGCTGAAAGAAAAGAAAAGGAGGAAGAAAATGTTTCATACTCGTCACAGTTCTCCCCACTAACCATTGCATAACAACGGTGCACAGACAGTGCATACATACATCCCTGCTATTTCTGAATATTTTGACCATAGAGATATTACTGCAACAGTCTGCAGAGTTCTGGTCTTCTTCTATTTACAGGTTGGTGTTTCTCAAACACTCACATCTGATAAAGTGCGTGCGCTGTCGCTGCTCCCGGCGTACTCTCTGCAAAGCGCCTGGTAATCATACAGGTTGATTCTGCGACACAAGCACAACAGCACAGGTTGTAATGCAAACAATTAAGACCTGCAGTGAAAACAGAGACAGACCTCTTAAAGGAGCCCATTTGGAGAAGTTTGCTCATGACAGCACCCTCCACCTCTCCAAAGAAAAGCCCTGTCTGAGAGAGAAGGACGGTTTCTTACATTACTGGAAATCTTACAGGAATAGCATAAAAAATAACATCCTAAATAGTACCTGCGTATTAATGATCTATCTACTAACTTAGCATATTCAGACACTAAAATCTTTTGCTGATTCTTCAGCTCAGGCTCAGTTAACTTCGGATGGAAATGTAAAAATTGCCATTTTTAATCCTTTAAATAGTGCTTGAATATTGGTCGCTTTGCTGCAGCTCCTGCTTCTTATAACTTTCTTTCAACAATGGCTTTTTACTTGCTACTCTTGCATAAAGTCCAGATTTTTGGATGCAGGATTAAAAGTTTTCAACAGATTCTCTCTCTCACTCTACCTGAGATTTTTCTTCTGTAACAAGAATGAAGCCATTGTTGTCAATGAGGTAGCAGTTAATGTCCTGAAAGGACAGAAAACAAGAAGGTTAAGTTAAAAACAACATCAAACAGGAATAAAAGCAGTGATATGGAAACTTTCTTACCTCACTGTCACAGCTAATGATACATTTTCCATCCAGAGCTGTGCACTGAGTAACACACAATCAGAGTTTATTTTCATCCCTGATTAGAAATTAAATTATTTCTAAAATATTATGTCACAGAGGTTTCAGATTACCTGTCTGCAGGCAGTCCAGAACTTTCTCTGAAAATACTCGAGCTTCATTTGGATCCCCACAGCTGAAAACAGCATAACACTGAGCTCTGACTTGATAAACAAGAGCTGGAGATAAATGTGATGTGGACGACTATTACCAGCAACAATTGGAGACTTTCTGTCATCGAGGAGCTGAATTGCTGTGCTGGCCAACACCACACTCTCAGAAGCTAGAAAAGAGCAGTGAAATTTATTAATGTTACCTTTAATGCTCACTAGGTGGCACCCTTTACCCGGCAGCTGCTGGGCGACTGGCGACAGTGGAACTTCCTCGGATCCAACTTTACTGTTCCTGAAATGAATGTCGTGACTGAAGATTTCAGTTTATGCATTCAGTCATTTAAAATAAACTGGAGGATGTAAAAGTTCTGCACAGAAAGTCTGAGTCCTTCATATCCCCCGAACCGTGGCCTGAACCAGGTCCATTAAAATGACTCGGGTTATGAGGCGGATAAGATGAGCTGCACGACTTGCTAGTAAAATTCAGTCTAAATAAGGATTTTCCTATTAAAAGACTGATTTATTTTTTGCATCTCAATGAGTTAGAATACAAGTTGAAAGTTGCTTTATTCAGTAATTCAAAGAGAAAAATTGATACACAATTTAGACTCAACCTGGGCTTTCCTGCATGGAGTTGGTGTGTTTTCCACATGCATGTGTGAGTTCTCTGCTGATGCCTCCTTCTCCCACAGCACAAAAATAGGACTTTTGTGTTATAGCCTCTCTAAATTCGGGGTTAGTGTTTGTATGTCATCAATCTTTGTCCAAAATGGACAAAGATTCACTTTTGTCCAAAGGAAACTGAAAATTTCCTGAGACTTTCTCAGATTGTTGCAACATGAAAATGATCTCAGTTGGAGAGACGACTTTTTCTAAACCTCATGATGTGTAGACCCAGCCTGGTTCTGGTGTCCAGCCTCCTGCGATGGAGAACGATGCATTTTCTCCATCACATGGTGGAGATTTATTTTCTGTGTACCTGCTTTTTCATTGGGAGAAGCAGGGTGGTAAGTTCTGGGAGAAGCAATGAACGCTGTTGATAAAACGCAAACCACTCACCCTCAGAAACACTGCATGGGTATCTGGATCAATGGATCCAGATTTATTGCAAACAATTGTGACTGTAGCTTGCAGTTAGATGATAAAAAAAATAGCCTTTTGTTTTATGCTTTGGTTCATACAGAGGACTGCTGAGAAACAATTGCTTGATGGAGACGTGGATTCTGTTGAAGTTTACCCAATTGTTTGGTCACGACGTGTGTAATGCGCCAGCTAAAGTGTGAACAAAGCTCTGCTATAAAAATAACCAGAAATTGTGTTTGCTGTAAATAACAATCCCCAATGTGAAGAGAGAAGTGCCAAAGACAGAATGACTGAAAGACACAGACTGAATGACGATTCAAAGTCTAATTTAAGTTATTGTTCACAACTTCACCTTCTGTTCACTGAGGACGAAATTCATCTTGAGCAATCAAACTCAATGGGAGAAATCCCAAACAGAGCAGTGAAGGGAGATGATAGTTGAGCAAAATTGCATATGAAGACAATGGCCGTGCTGATAAAACACTAAATTTACCAAAATATTTTTGATATTTTTAATACCAAAAATAAAAATAAATAAATCAATTTAGTGCAGGATTTAGGAGATCAGCATGTGGCTCTGCTGAGATTGCTTTAACTGTTGTCGGTGTCACCCGGTGCCAAGTTCTGGTAAAAATTGAAATCAGTTTCTCAAAGTTTTCCAACAGAGTTAAGGAAGACTTAAAAGTGCGATGGACCAACACAAACACGTATCAGTATCGACTTTGGAGATTTCTCACTGAAGACAAGCAGCAGACACTGGGGCCTTCATTTCCAAACTATTTGAAAATTTACTGTCTCATGAACAAAATGGTTCCAATCTGCTGGGATACACCTGAAAATTCAGCAGCAAAATAACAATAATTTAGAAAATAAAGCTAGTTTTCCAGGGATTCAGAGAGCTGACAATTGACTTTTCTTAGAGTCCATAGTGTAATCACAGCGTCAGTGCAGAGTACCTGTGCTGAAGGGGATGGAGTAAACAAATGTGCCTGGGACCTGCTCTGCCGCTCTCCTGTACCACAGGGGGAAATGATCAGCATTAAACACACCCTCCTCGTCCTCCGCTGTCAGGAAATTTCTGTGCAGCCACAGAGACACACAGAGGACGAAACAGAGGTGAGAAGACAATGATTAGGTTCACCACCTCGCTTCATGTTTCAAGTAATGATTAGAGAGATGTCGAGCTGCAGCACTCACTGAGCAGTCGGTACAAACAGGTTGGTTCTGGACAGACCAGTTCGAGTGCCCAGGAATGCAATCTCCACCCCTTTGTCTGGGTTCCTGTAGGGGGGATGCAAAGGAGATGGTAACCAAATAAACTCATCTTTGTTTCAGCTGTGCCACACTCACAGTGACTTGCAAAAGTATTGAACTTTACAGATTAATATATTTAATTGCAAATTAATTTAAAAAACCACCACAAAGTGGCTTCAACTGTGAAGGAGAAAGAAAATTATACATGTTAAATTTCTTTGAGACAGACATTATATCATTATCAAAGTAAGATATTAGCTTATTTTAAAACTATTTTGAAAGACTTTTGTGTTATTAATCTGGAACTGTTTTCTTCTTTCACCTCTCCAACAGGAAATACATCATTTTTACCGATGGTAGTTTGTATTTTTCTAAAATGTGTTTGATTTTTATCATATCCTCCTGGACCCTCACGTCCAAATAAACAATGCATGCATATAGAAGTTTAGGTAAAATTGTGCATTTTCTGTATGTTAATAACTATAACTGTGATATTGCAAAAAATCTTTTCACAACGTCCCGTTAAAAATATCCTTGTTTTTCATCAATGTTGCTGATGTTGTTCAGAAAATAAGACAAAATCCTCAAAATTTTGACACTTGAATTGATAAACTACTTTGACCTATGTAAACATAACATTTAAAACTGATAATAATATAATCTTGACATAAAGGATCATGATTCATGGATGAAGGGGTTAAAATTGTTAAACAGACACAAAAAGCCAGATTCAGATACGATTTAAACTCTGATCAAATGTTGAATGAGTTGTTAATGGAATGAGAAACACAACAAGAATCAAAACGTATCCTGACTGCGTTGGGGGAGAAGTAGAGGAAGTGTTTCCTTATGTTCTTACTCTGATTTGTTGAGAGCCAGGCTGTTCCAGTAGCTCTTCAGTGGAGCCGTGACGACGGCGTCGAACAACACTTCCTGTATCAACTCTCTGTCACCTGAATGATGCAGCACAAGTTACCTTACAAACCACAAAAACCAGTTTAGGTTCAACTCTCTTACATTTGAGGTGTGCTCTGCGGCCAGTCATGAAGAGCTTTATGGCTTGAATCTGGGTCAGGTGGCGGTGCTCGTGTTTCTCCTCCGTGTTGCAGTAGGTCCTGAGTCCAGCCCAAACAAATCAGAACCCAATCCACATAATGCCAAATGATGTAACCTAAATAACGCATGAGCGACCACCTTTACAAGCCTTGCCTCACCATTCATCTGCCAGGGCGACATCTGGCTGTTCCAGATCACGGAGCCCTGAAAAACGACAGTCAGTAACGCTCCAGCAATGCCGCTCCACATTGACTCAGGCACTGATTGAGTTTACATGAGCAAAAGGTTTTCTGGTGACACAGAAATCTGAGTTCTGCGCCATGTAAGCATATTGCTCATCCATCTTTGTTGACGTCATATTGTGTGAGATGGACTTGGATTAAAGTACCTGCATCCATCGATACATTTCCTCTGAAGAAATACTTTCCGTGACCTCTTGAAAGAGCAACTCCGACACTGGAACCACAAACGCAAAGGAGTGTAAAAGTTAAGTTATTCCTTCAGTGGGCTGCAGACTTTAAAGAAGAGTGTATAAAGGTACAGACATAATTTTATTCTCAGCTTCTGGTATTAAATCAAAGTAACTTTTCCTGTTGTTTGTCAGTTAGAATTGCTATAATTATCACTATTTACAAGAAGTGGAAGGCCACCAAAAACCTTTAAGCCACTTCATGGATTTAAAAAAAAAGAATTTTCTGTCATTTAGCAAATACAATGTGTTTCTAATCCCAAAGGACCTAAAACAGGGAATGTTTAATCAGAGCTTTTGTCAGAAAGGTGAGGAAAAGAAAGACGTGTCTTTTTCTGTAACAAAAGTCAATTTATTTTTGAATGTAGCAAACAAAATGTAACTATCAATTGGTCAAACATCCTGATTGACGAGCCAAATGCAAAGAAAAAAAGAAATTTTTATTTCTAATTCCTTAAATTCATCAAAACTAAGAATTCCCACAAATTATTGTCTGTAAATGCATCATTCAAAAGGCAAACAAATTGTTGCGGTTATTAAAGTCTGATAATTAGACCAAGTTATGATGTTTCAATGAGAAAACAGACACCTACATTTTGACCATGCAGCACTTTTTTTCCTCTTCTACATTATATGTTGCGTTCCTAACTTAAAAATGGAGTAGGTAGGTCAGAGCCGAATTAAAAGCTCTGACTCAGTATTGACCAGTTAAATCTTGAGGTTTGATCTCTAGAGGGAATTAAAGGTTTTAAATCACCTGAATGGAGTTCCTTTGATGTCGGTGTAGTAGTAGTCATTGTGCATCTTGAGAACACGCCTCTGAAATAAAGTTTGTTTATTCCTAAGAGATTAAAGATGATGACCGTCTGATGATGTACACTAAACAGTCTTATCTGCAGCCTCACCCCTCGGTCCACGGTTCTCTTCACGTCCATAGAGAAAGTCCCCGTCCTCCTGTTTACCATGGCGTTACGTAGCTGAGCGATAAGACAAGGCGAAGCTCGGTCAGTGATCTAGCAGTTTTGTCTGCTCAAGATTTCTGTACAAATTTGCTGCGAAAACTGTGCTTGGAAATAACCAGACTGTTCTCAGGATCATTTAGTCTGATGGAAGCTCTCGGTAAGATTGGGAGAAAAAATATTAAAAAGTAATGTTGCACATCCGAATAGATTTAGTCTGAATTGCATTTGGTTAGGAGAAAGTCAACTTTGCTCCTTTTGTAATAAGGTTTTGCACGTACGATGTCGTCCTTGTCTTCCCACTCCACCTCAGAGAGATCCACGCTGCTGTAATAAGGCTTCCTCCTCCTCTGTCCCTCCTGATACTGCACAAAGTAAAACAAGAAGCACAGATTAATAATCTCATCCCTGCAAACCTGCTTTATTTTACTGACAAAGCTCACACACAGAAGCTAATCTAGTCTGAAATAATGTGCTCCATGTTTTCATAATACATATCACGGACGTAGAAAACATAAATTCAAAGCTTTTTCACTTAAGTCTGTCTTTTTGTCATGTAATGAATCCTCATTCTCTTCTTATTTATCAAGCACTGTTAAGGCGCTTTTGCAGAGTAATTACTTAACAAATCATCTATGAAATTAACACTGTCAGGTGAATTAAAATTAATTAATATGATTGATAGAAACTCCACGCTCAAACAAGAACACGTCAAGCTCTGCCTCTGCCCCGATTCACATGAAACGTCAACGACTACGACAGGCACAAAGAGACACAAAGAACCAGCACAGACTGACACACACAGTCGCACAGAGAGCTGTAGCACTAACACTGGCGTACACAGATCCACCAGCACAGCCAAAGCTCCTTGAGGAACCAGAGGTCCCAGAGCGAGGGGCCGTGGTTTCTGCCAGCAAGTGTTAAGTTACCTCTGGGAAATCTCAGGCCAGCCAGCCTTATGAGTGGCCTTTATCCCTGCATGCATACATCAAAGGAAAAGGTGGGATTACAGACTATACAAGCTCATGTAGCCTCTCAGCCAGATATCACATTAGACTCTGTGTGCCCTTAAGGATATTTTTGATGATGTGCACAAAACCAAAGGAAAAGAGAGGGTAAAGTAAAGGAATGCTGCAAGACTGAGGCAGTCAAAACGCAGAGAAGCTCAGTTACCAAAGGCCTGAGGTCCGGATGCGTCAGGATGTAGCCATTATTTGTGATTGCAAAAGCATATCCATGGATCCCTAACTGCAGGGAGAAGAGGAGTGTCAGACAGGGTTGAAGAAGACATAAAAACAGTGATCTAGCCGAGGAAAGCTGATTGTACCATATGTTTTGGGATGAGCTTCATCAGCTCCTGCAGAGGGATGTCTGTGCCAGCGACTCCCAGCAGAATACCCTGGTTCTTCTGCATGAGAAGTTGCAACACACCATTAAGAGGCTATCACACAACAAAAACTGGGAAACATGCACTGCCAGGGTAAAATGGAGTCAGACCTTCTATTGCTTTCTTCAACGAATCAGTGATTATGTTTTTACGAGGTTCTAAAATCATTTTTTTAAGTGGGAGTCGGATAGGGACCACTTATGCTAAGTGGCACAACAAAACCAAAGGCTTCAACATAAAAAAAAAATAATAAAAATGGGCACTCCTTGAAGCACAAAAAAAGATAATTAAAAAGAGTTTAAAAAATCCACCAATATCCTTATTTATTAAGTAGGTAGAGTAAAATTATTCTTCATAGGCATGGATCTGTTCCTCACAATCTGTCTTTATTTTTTTCAGTCACTTTCAAGAGTAAATCTGAATGGTCTGGCATCTGAAAAAGCAACAAAGTCTGAATAAAGTCTTTTTGTAAGCAGGGAAATACTGCGCTTGGAGAACATCCCATCTTGTTAAGTCGGTTTATCTGACCTCCGGTCTGAACCTCTATGCGAAATATTTACTCACCGTTTCATTCTTTGTGCTGAAGACCGGCATCGCTACTGTCGTCGTCAGAGCTGGACCTGATTTACCGCGAAGCTGAAACAAATAACAAGCAAAACTTAATTAGCTCATAATTTTTATAAATAAAAAGAAATCAAATCAAATTAAATCATTTTTTAATATGTACCTGCTAATGTAAGGGTAATTATTTATTCAGTCATTCAACAACGAAAAGCTGGTTTAAATGTGTTACCTGAGTTGTTAATCCTAAGCAAACTTATAATACATTCAATAAGCACAATCAATCCAAATATATTAATGAGTAAATTAATATAAACACAAAGAGGAACTCAAAGTGCAGATCTCCTGTGCAAAAGTGATGCTTGCTTTTTTGTACAAGTGATGTAACAGAGTTTCTATTTTTCTTACTTTGTGTAAATCTGCTTAAAAAAACAAACAAACATACGTTCAATAATAAATTCAGAATGCCAGAGCAACATATTTTAATACAAACAAGTGTCAAAATTTAGAAAATGTAATTTACTGCAACATTGTAAACTCAAATTTGAAAACTAGACTTTGTTTGGTGGCAAAACCAGCAATAAAAAATAAATGTTAATTTATTTCTAGCATCAGAACATTGCAGTTTCAAGTCGTCAACCAAGATGAAGATTAAAATAATTAAGCAAATGTTCACAGTTGGATGAGGTCTGTTATGTCTCCCCCGCATGAGTCAAGACAATCAGCTTCATGTTCATATAGGTGTGTGTGTGTGTGTGTGTGTGTGTGTGTGTGCTGCAGACTGTTTGTGCATAAACATGAAGAGAAACCCCTGTAAGCTGCTACAAGTTGACAAAATGAAGAATAGAGGGTCCTTAAACTCATCATTGCACACAATGGTGGACAAATCCCAGCTGCTTAGTCTCCCTGAACTGTGTCCACACAAACATGCACAGGGTAAACGTATGGATGCCAAACAATCTGCACACCATCCCTCCTTTCCTCCCCTCCTCTCGGTCTCTCCTCCAATGTCAGTTTTATTATGGGCTTTAGGAGATAAAGTGCAATGATCCACAGAATGATGAATGGTGTGTCTGAGGTTGAGATACAGGAGCACACACTCCAGAGGACAATCTCCCAACCATTTGTGTGTGTGTGTGTAATTTCATGTGTATTTTACTGGGTACATTGTCTCCTAACTGGAAGGAAGAACAATAAAGGCCTCTGTGCTGAAAGTGCATCTCCACACTTTAAATTTTGTGGGAAAATATTGAAGCAAGATTATATTTAACCTCTAAAATCATATTTGCTGAATCTGAGAGGAAAACATTGTTCTACTCCATGTATCCATTTGTCAGTTTAGATTTTTTTTAAACAAAAATTTCAAATTGCCATAAAGATATTTTCCTCTATAGCATGAGAAAGCTGACGGAGAAGAAAAGACACAAAGAATGAATTGTTAGTGAGTTAAAGTAAAGTACACACGTCTGTGCATTGAAAGTGTGGATGCAGACGTAAAAGGAAGGAGGAATCCATGCAGATTAATGGAGCTCATAATTAGGAATCATTATAGAAGCATAATGAATAATGATGAGAGAACAGATCCACACATGGACTCTCCTCACTGTATGCCGCCTCTAATAGCATGCAACCCAAGATAACATCACTACAAAAGATGATCTAAAGCTTATCGGGAAAAATGTAAATTCCTGAATGTTTTTCATGCCTGCAGTGACACTAGATTACCAATGTAAATAGAAGATATATCTTGACAAGGAAGATGGGACTGCAGTTAATGCAGTGTGACATACTTACAGCACTGTCCGCGTACGCTTCAGTCCACACCGTGTCGTGTTCGTGATCGATAACCTTTGGACGGCTCATGACGTGAAGATACCTCATCACGTTCTCCTGGACATCGGCCAGAGTGGAGATCTGACTAAAATACCCTGAAATAAGACGGAAACTAAATAAAATAAAAAAAGATACCAAACAAAGTGGAACTGCTCATCATCAACATGGTTTTTAACACATCAGACACAAGAAGAATGTCTGATTTACTGCATAAAACAGGATCCAAGATGCAAATGTTCCCCAAAAACAGTTCAATGGGAAACATCAGAAGATTTTGAGAACGACTCAGCTAATAGGACTTCCTGATGCACACTGGTAAAGAGGCGATGGTTATTATAAATGGACCAAGCCAAATAACAAAACAAAAGCAAAGACGTGCAGAACCCTCGGAGTCTGAAGTTGAAAAATGTGAGTGTAGCGTTTTTACATGCAGCCAATTTTGAATCCACAAGAAAAAGATTAAACAAAATTTCACCTTAATGAACCTAAGAATGCCATTTTTTAATTCAACAAATCTGTTACATAATTTTAATCACTGTGGAATGATTCAGTTCAAGGTTGAGAAGTTTGTATTTTGCCATTTTCACATTTTTTGCACATAACAGATTGAAGAAATGCTTAATTGATCTCAAGTGGTGTGTAGACTAGTGCAGTTAATCAGTTTCAGATTTTGAACTAAAGATGATCAAATGGTTCAAGATTCCTGAAAATAATGCTGAAAACATCCTGGATTTTTGCTCCAAATCAAAACTTTATAGTAATTAACCAGATGCTGTTTTCTCAAATTTTCTTTTTTAGCAGGAATCCTTTGCCCACTGCCTCGACATGAAAACAAGCAAGAAAAGACCTGTGGAACTGACAGCTATTGAGAACTTTTGCATGTAAGAATGTTTATACCACCCTCTATCAGATGGTGCCCTGGGTGGAGAGCCATAATGGGTTCATCATAAACTGCCACTGTAGCAGAGAGCTGAATGGAAATGCTCATTTTTGTACATTGTTGTTGTCCAGAGTCCTGTCACTGCAGCTGCTGCAGGTTCCCAGCGTTTCAGATTTGAGCAGCAGCTCCTGACAATATTTCACATCGGACATGTGAGGTTATTTCACAGAGGGGGGTCCGTCAGAGGAGAGGGGGTTCGGTGCTTGTCATTCTACAATTCCTCAGTGATCCGTTTTCCTGCCTGCGACTCTCCCATTCAGGGAGCACTCATCCGAAGCGCTGACACGTGGCAGCCATCAGCAGAGAGCAGCCGAGAGGTAGACAGTGACAGGAAGAGGGATTAGAGCAGATTGAACTCTGACCCCGCCCCCCACTTCAAGTGACACTTCATTGCCTCTTGGCAGACGGTATCTGAGCCAGACCATGCAGACGCACACATACACGTGACAGATACAAAACACCAAAGCGCCAAAGCTGATATCTTCAGGCTATCATATTCATGCAGACAAAGCAAACAGCACTTTAAAAGTGTTCATCAAAACGTCTCCAACCTTTGTTGGCACAAGCCATCCATTTCAGGTTATCTGCAAATGCAGACTCTCGCCCAATCAGGTAGGGGAATATGCGCACCTGTGCAAAGAACACAGACATGATAACGCATCAGAGATTACAAGATAGAAAATACATGGTCTTATTTTGCAATTTAGCTGCTCTTAAAGTTTCTTTTTTCAAGTCACTTTGTGTTTTCAATCTCTGCTGCAGTTAAATCAATTAATGTTCCTCTTGCTGGGGTCTTTGGGATGAGGGCAGGAGCGACTGTCCCTTCGGAGAACACTGTGTGACACGCTGCCAGGCCTGCACGGCTCATCGGCTCCAGATGCTTTGCTAAGCATAAAGCATAGAAAACACTGGATCGCTGCCATGCAGGATCCCTGAGGGCACATGGACCAGGTGGGGGATGGGGTGCCAAACCCTGCCAACACACATACGCTTGAAAGGCCTGAACAAAGGCCCCGAGCTGTTGCTATTGTTGTTCTGTGATTTAATTTCAATTGCCTCTAGATTATACAAACGTAACCGGACAAAGAACTTCAAAACCAGCTCTGAGTCCAGGAAGAGGTGCAGCAGCAGCTCTGTGGTGGAGCACAGAGCTCCTCATGGAGCACTTATGCACACACCGCCCTTGAAAGTTGTTAATTTGCCATGTTTTATTCCTCGTGAGGGAAAAATGAGTTGTAATGCATCAACATATTGAAAAGAAGAAAAGAAAAAAAAAAATCACACTGACATGGATTTTACATTACGGAGTTGTAATGAAGTAAGAAACCAATTCCTCACTACATCAGACAGGAGCTGGGGCTGGCGTAAAGTATTAAAATGTACATTTATTACTGATGCAAGAAAACAGCAGAACAAGCGGAAAGGTCAGAAAAAAATATGTGAGGAGAGTTTCAAACGGAAAGAAAGAAAAAACACGCGGGTCAGGACTTACTTTTCTGTCTGGCCAGTTGTACTTCTCAAAAACATCATCATACATTTCCGTAGCTCCGTCCGTCACAAGCATGATTGCCTGGCTGCACAGGCTGCCACGTCCCGTCTGATTAAACTACAGACGCAGGAAAAAACAAACAGAAAACAGACGTATCACATATTTATTTTTGTTTATGGACAAACATGTCTATGACGTCCGCAGATGTCAGTCAGTAGGGGAGACTTTGTGTTGAAGTAATTCTGAGTAATGCGGCACGTTTCATTCTGATTTCAGAAGATGTAGTGCCGTAATTAACTGGTTTATTGACCTGCAGTGATGTGAATATGGAGACAAAGGGATCCACAGAGACACAATCACAGGACAAATCCTGCTGAGCTCATCTGCTCCTAAATCAGGTTTGAGATCAGATTCAAATCCTCCATGCACATAAACAAAAAGCAAACAAGCAATACAAGATCACCACACTTACAGCTTAATTTATCTGGTTATTTTCGTCCATTACCTGTTTAACCTGGACACACAGGCATAACAATTTAATGCTTGTCACAAAAATGACAAGATTTCCTGATTGTGCGACTACTGCACAACTCCTTTCATAGAAAAGTGTTTACACAAACAGTTTTGATCTGTTTGTCACATTGAAATGCTTCATTTCATCAGACAGATTTTGCTGTCAGACAAAAATAACTCGAATGGATTATGAATAAACTGTAAGTAACATTTCTATGGCTCAGTTTCACTGAATACTTCCTGATCTGTAGCATCAAGGACTCATTTAAACATGAAGCATTCATTTTCTGGTCAAGATAAATTTAAGAACATGAGGAGAAATAATAGTTTTTATATTTTTAAGACTGAAAAAGCGATGCAGTGTCTGATGACACATTGGAGCACAATTCAAAGTCAAAGCCAAATGCTGAAAGTGACCAAAATGGCAATATGTGAAAGCCTGACTGTGCTAATAGTTAATGAAACCAAACATGGCAATGTTTGTTTATAAAGATAATTCAAGATAATTTGGCAATTCTTCTAAATTTTGCTTAACATTCCTCCATATCAATTCACAGATCTGTAAATTATGATGTGGGCCTGATTTAAATAAAATCTTCCTTTGTTGAACTGAGTCCATGTCAACAGATTGTTTTCCTGTCTCTTTCTCACTTCACCAGTCTGAAGGCGGCTACACCCTCATTGTCTATTTCTGAGACTTTGGGACTTCCAGAAAAAGTAAAAACACAAAACAGTAAGAACTTTTATAATATCATCTACTGACCTTAAAAAATAAATAAATAAATAAATAAATAAATAAATAAATAAATAAATAAATAAATAAATAAATAAATAAATAAATCAAGCTAAATGATTTTTTGTTGTATATTACAACAGTAAGTTGTAATATACAACTAGTTTTACTCATAAATTCAGTATCTTGATATCTGTTCTAGTTCTGTGTATCTGGAGAATCTAATATATATTTGTAAATACACTGACTTCTGACTTTTTACAGTGAATTTTCTGAAAACTTCGTAACAGCAAAAGCTGAAAGTTGTAACTTCAGACAAACCACCAAAGGAAACCAGCAAAACACGTGACAATCTGAGCAGATTGTACCTCTGCCACAGTAAGTAAAGTTTTCATATTTAACATTTTGAAGGCAGAAATCATCAGTTTCCCTCTGCAGAAAAATTGAACCATTAAAAGTGAAATCTATGCTTTATAGAAACATCAAGCCCAATTAAGAATAACTAAATTAAACACATATTTGGCTCATATTGTGCTTTTTTATGCTCTGGAGGTGTCAAATGAACCTTAACAGTGTGACAGTGGATCATATTAAACATCTTAAGGAACTGAAGCAGCTCAGTAATTTGATTTACTCTGAGATTTGACATGATTAGATGTCTGAGATAAAGACGGATGAAAATGTAGCACCACTGACTGAATGACTCTCATGCTGCTGAGGAGATAATTGGCCGACAACAAAGTGACAACAGCTGCACAGATGAAGACACTCTATGGTCTTTTATTTGAGTATTTAGTTTATAGTTCATTTGTCAACTCTAGATTAACAAGAATACATATGCAACTCTTTAAATTAAAATCAACTTTCAACAAATTAAATTCTGAAACGTGTGGCAGGCCTTTGATTTATTCAGACAGTTATACGCCTAAAGAAAGTCAAGCTCAATCAGCTGGACTAAAGAACAATATCTACATATAAATATCTGCTGATGATGAGTAATTCAATTGATATGCAGTGTGACATTTCACATTTACACACCAATTTAAGGGATATGAATACTTTCGCAGGCCATCATTTTCCTGGTGTTGATCAGATATTATTATTAAAATCTGATCATCCCAAAACAAGGCTTCTGTTTTTGATTTTTTTGAACAAAAATTACAATAAACAAATGTGGTGGCAAAAGGTTTTTATCATGAACTTGAGGCTTTACGTTGACATGAACAGTTTGTAAAGAAAGTTTGCAATCTGCATCGCTGCGATACTCTCACCAAACTCTATAAGTGCTCCTTGATTCAACAAATTTTTGCTCGATTTCATCTGCAATAAGCTCTTCAGAGTTAATATAACGAGTATCAGTGCAGCTGTGAGTTTTAGCAGCAAGCTACAGAGTAGCCGATTACCATATTCACTGCAGAGCTTTAATTAATCTGACAAACTCAGAGGTAAAAGCTGTGCTCCCTCAGCTCCGGCGGCCCCGGCCACAGCTCATCTGAAAACAGGGAGATAAACGAAATGCAGTCTGGCTCCTGGCTTTATCTCCTCCGTGTTCTAATCAGCTGCAATATTAATCATTGACATTAATTAGAGCCATTAATCACTCTTCAGAATAGATGTGTCCGTGTTTGCAGAGTGAAACGAGGGATTGAAATGGAGCGTTTCAACGGGAGACACAGCTCCCGTTGAAACGCTCAAATATATTTCACTGGAATGTGTTGCTATTTATAAGTGAATGCTGTCATTGTAACAAATGCAAATGCTAAAGTTTTGCCGCCGTTTTAGCCATAGGAGTCCTTTAATCAAAAGGAAACTGAATCCATTTGTCGTAGTCACTCTGTCCTTGTTTTGATGTCAAATTACTATGAATAATAATCCCACAAAATCAGTCAACAAAAAACAAATACATCCATTTGTCATGCTCTGTGTAAGCACAGTTTAAACAGGACGGATAAATGTTTGAACAGCATCTGCATTAAACTGACGGTCAGAGGTTAATGCAGCAGAACTCACATCGTTCAGGATTGTGAAGGCCTCGGTCAGCGCTTCGCCCAGCAGCCCGAT
Source organism: Poeciliopsis prolifica (assembly GCF_027474105.1). Taxonomy (NCBI): domain Eukaryota; kingdom Metazoa; phylum Chordata; class Actinopteri; order Cyprinodontiformes; family Poeciliidae; genus Poeciliopsis; species Poeciliopsis prolifica. The sequence continues at coordinate 13,818,521 of NW_026562378.1, forward strand.
CCCTTTGGCAAACAGCTTATCCAGATGCTCACGGAAATGCTGACAGATAAAATCAATAATTTTATAATCCCACAAAACTTTCCCAACGGCAGGAGTTCGAACATTTAGGAACTCACATCTTTGTTGGTTGTGTCGGCTCGGACCAACGTGCCATTCAAACACGGCTCCACATAGTGGATCTCCTGATTATACTGTGGATGAAAAAGAGCAAACAAACAGTCACATACGGTTATACTTTGTCTTGCAAAAGCATCTAACTTTTACCAATTTTCTCCCACTATATCCTCACACTATCAACCACTTCACTGAGTTCTGATGTGATAGTAATGTGACAGAATGTAAAAAAGTTAAGTGTGAGAATATCTGTACAGAAACCTTTTTTTTCTCCCCATAACAACCAAGTCGAGAAAAAGAGGATAAATAAGTAAACATACAGCAATAATGTTGAAGAAGTCATTATCTCCCAGTGTGTCTAAAATGGAGGAAACTGTTTGTCTGGCGATCGTCAGCCTCAGACCCTTCATGCTCCCGCTAACATCCACGAGGATCACCACATCCTTAGGAGACGTGGCTGCCTGGATGTACCTGCAGCATGAAGTTCAATTAAATACGTCAACACAACATGACAGCAACGACAGAACAAGTCAAATTTACATAATTTCTCCTGCATTCAGTTGGAAATTGAACATTTTAACACACAAACACTCACCACTTCCGATTTCTGCAGTCGAAGCTGATTGACTGGTCTGAATTCCACTTTACTCCTGCGGGATAAATTATGGATTCAATTTACAGGAATAAAAAATAAATAAATAAGTGGATGTTTTTTTTTTACAATGAGGAAAACAACGGCTGAGAATAAAATGTTAATTATAAAAAACAATCTCTTTAATGTTCTACTATTGGTCAAATTACATGATGAATCTTATATTTAAACTGTACATCATAAAGTGACTATATTTGCTAAACACCTAAGAAAATATGAGCATAACAACAATAGTTATTCTGTGTTCACTTTAAGCAAACAGCTTATATAACAGATTGGTAAATGTGTTATTTGTTTATAATCCAGGGAGATCAGAAGTGACCAACACCGATATTTATCAGACTGCATAAATCTGATCAGTCCATGTCTACTGTCTACTTTTGGTGTTTTATGTTGCTTATTAAAATTTTGTATCAAATATACCTAAATGTATAGAAATGTTGATTGAACTTATCGTCTTCACCTGCATAAAACTGATTATTGATCTTGAGAAATTGTGGCACAATAAAAGTTTTTTTTTCAAATTGAAAACAAGATGACAGCTGGATCATTTTAAAGCTTGAAAAAGAAAGTGTGCAAAGCAAAGACTTTTTCCCTTGATTCATTTTTATTTATATATTGCGCTTGTCTAACATTGCCTAAATCTTTTTTCTGTGGAATCACATCAGCACCTTTTCTGGATTAGGAAACAGAGGGCTGTTCCCTCCGTGGCTGTAGACCAACACTGGCAAATTCTGATTAATGGCATTCTGTTTAAATGCATCCTCTCTGATGGTCTGTAAAATTACAACATTAGCCAAATTACCCCTTTAGAAAGCCTAAATCATTTGTTCTGATCAGTTTTTTTCCTTTTTACTGCAGTGACAGCTCCCATGAGACAAAGCTTTCTTTTCTTTCTCTTTTTCAATCCCACACACAAACACAAAAGGCTAATCTTTACAAGGATTATGCTCAGAGCTCATTCTGGACAAAAGGGTTACTTGATCAGTAACTCCAAAGTTTTAAAGTCCAACTAAAAACCAAACAATTAAGATCTTCTCTGTTTAAGGCTTATTATCACAACATAAAATCCACTCGATGCCTTTGAAACAAAATTGATGAGAAGCCTTTTAGTTCAGAAAAAGTTCACTTTACATCTCGGGGGGATTTGACAGATGTATTCCCAAGAATATTTTTATTAATTTATCATTTCTTGATTAAAAGATTTACTAAAACTTTTAAAAAGGAAAGCTGCACAATTTTAAAGTGTTCTTATAAGATAGACTTCAGTAGCAATTGTTACAAAAAGCCTGAACTTGAATGAGAAGAGCAGGAGCGACAGCTCTCACCAGGGTACTGTCTGAAGAAACCTTTGGCACTTCCAAAGTACTGCCAGATGAGCGTTGGATCTCTTTCAAAGTTTTCTACAAACACCTTGTTCAAGGCCTCCGACCAGTAAACCCCATTCATGATATCTGCATCTGGAAACGACAGAGGCAAAGAAAAGGACAAGTGAATTAAATGGCGATAATGGTAGCCATCTTGGTCGCCATTAGTGCCTGCATGATTGACCTTTGTCCCTTATTGACACCCTCTGAAGCCGACACAATGGCTGCATCTGAATCATCCCCTCCCTTCCTGCTGCTGGACGAGCCTCTCTTTGTGCAGAGAGCAGAGAGTTATTGGGAGTCTATTTGAACCGAACAAAAGCCACCCAGGATATGTGACAACAAGAAGCAGCCGAGCAGCTATCCGTATGAACATCTTAACAGCAGGCTTTGCCTTTTATGTCTGGGCTGCTATCGATCGCCCGACTTCACTTCCCACAGCCTGTGACACTGATACAGCCCCGGCTACCATTCCTCACTTTCATCACTCACTTATCCCGCTCCATCTCTCCTCCCTCTTCATCAGCCTCCTGTATTGTAGGTAAATAACTCTGAGTCCTGCATCTGTGGCACGCTCCAGGAGTCCTCACCTTTATTGTACATGTTGGTGGGCACCTGCACCACACTGAGGCTCAGGTTGACTGAAAGGTTGTTGAAATGGTCGTTGGGCTCCAGGATGAACTCTCCCCCCAGCTCCACGGGTTTCTCGTCTTCGCCCACCTCGTTGATCAGCACAGCGTTGAAGTACTCGAACTAAAATGCAAAAAGGGAATACGTGTGATGTAAGACGAGTGTCAAAACTCATTTTCGTTTTGGGCCAAATCAAGATCTTGAATGTTCTTAAAGGGCCGGTTGAGCCAGAATGGTTTGATAAAACCTGTTAAATTTTTCAAATATTAACAAATAGCTGTCCTTGCAGTTTAAGTGGTTCCTAAAATTAAACATTTTGTCACATCGTTACTCCAGAATTTTGTGATTTTTGTTTATTTTGGGGGGAGGGTAATATATATATATATATATATATATATATATATATATATATATATATATATATATATATATATTCAAAGAATTTTGCAATATTTATGTCAATGTGTGATGTGAATTGTGACTTTGTTAATCGTCACATCGATCACAGATTAATAACTTGACATCAAATTACTAGGCTGAGACAGCGGTGTTGTAAAAGTATAAAATACTGCCTCCTACAGGTGGGGCTTAGATGTCAGTCATACCCAGTGTTTTTGAACACTTTTGTAGAAAATTTGCAGTTATTCAGCAGTGAGAAAAAAATTTGGGAATCTGTTGGTTTTGGCATGAATTTTCTGGGAAGACTAGTTGTTTTAAAATAAAAAGATAGATTTTAATCTAAATTAGATTAAAAATATTAAGATGTTCATAGAACCCACCAACAAAGTTATTGTTTTTAGAGATCAGCCTCATCTAACTTTGATTCAAGTTGATGTGACAAGATGTCCCAACACCTTCATCTCCATGGTTCTTCTATGATTTACCAACAATTTGGTGTTTTTGACCACCAGAATCATTTACCCCCTTTGGCAGGTCACAGTTTGGATATTTTTTTAGATATCTACTAAAGTTAATGTCTTACATGTTTGCTCTGCTATTGATATGAAGACTTATTGGCCACCAGTTTAAATATCTGCTGCATTTATTCAGAGAATAAATGCAGCTTCTTCCTCAGTCTTGGAGCAGAGCTTAGTGCTGCCGGCGTTTTTTTGGGGGGGGGATTTTTCTGTGTGCAGTTTTTAATCACTGAGTTTCCTCTGGTGGCTCCAGTTCACCACCATCATCTAGAAACACTTATGTTTGGTAAACTGGAGTTTCCAAATCACCCTGAGTTGCTGGACTTTTATCTGTGCGTTGTTGTCTTTGTGATGGATTGGTGACCTGTCCGCGGCGTAGTGATTCGTTGAGTGCTGGAGATCAAGACCCTGCACCAGATTAGGCAGGCATAGGAATGAAGATCCATCCATTTTCTATGAGCTGACTGACCTTTCCTATTTATCTTTGTGCCAATTTAAATAAATGCTGCAAAAAAGCATGAATAAACACGAGATGTTACCACCTGCAGTAAATCATCACAGAAAGTTGCTAAACAGTGTCAGAATCAAGAATGTCAGACTTGTCCAGACAAAAACACGGCTTAGACTTTGAAAACTGTAAGAAAAATAATTACTGAACAGATACTTTTGTCAGATGAGCATTTTTGAGAGGCAGAACAAACAAAATAGTACTCAACACTGCCAGTCAAGCATAGTGCAGGTGCATTACAGTCTCAGGGAGTTTTTACAGGAGGAAATTGCCAATTTCGAGTTGCACCGTGATGAAGGAGAGCTATCACAAAGTTATGGACTGTCACACCGAACCCTGTAGACTGCACTTTATTTTACTGGGAACAATTTTATCCAACAAGATAATACACAACCTGACGCAAACCTTCAAAATGTCTCAAAAAGAGACAGCAGTCATCCAGAAATCTAAATGGTGTGAAGAGAGACACCATAAAGGCAATCCATCTTACGAGAAATGCTCCAGGAATTTTGTTTTAAAAACTGACTAAGATTTGGATTTTCAGAAAAGTTAAAATCGTTCCACTTTACAAGCCTGCTCTACTCCATGTTGGTCATTTAATATTGGAAGAAAATGTGTGGTTGTGATGTAACAAATTGTGGAAATTAATCTAAACATTGAAGGTATGAATACTTTTGCAATACGGATTATGTAAGATGGAGGTTTGTAAACTTGTGTCCATGTTGGCCCTGAGGGACTCTGCTTTCTGAGCTGGGTTATGTGAGGCAGTTCAGTCCAACAAAGGGATAAAAATCAATATTTGTGCTCTCAGCTAAGCAAATTTAAATCACCAAAATAATAATGTCCGGTAACAAAATGTCTAAAAACAATGCAGTTCTCTCACTAAATGAGCCAAGGGTAAATTGCTCTAAAGCATTTTCACACATGGAGGATTTGTCAGTGAGAAACGTTAAGAAATACCTGCATCAGCTCCTGTATTTATAAAAAAGTATGCAAAGATTATTCATCTGTAATTGAATCTAAGGATGTACTGAATGTGCGGCAGGAGGACTTTGTGTAAAGTGAAAAAAGTCTGTGCTTACAGTTTGCATGACCTGTCCTTCGCTGCCTGCTGCTGCAGTAAAAGAATAACTCATCCTGTCTGAGCGGCCTCTCCATGGCCTCTATTGTACGCACCGAGAGGGAAGGAGGGAGATGGGAGATAGGCGGAGGGAGGGAGGGAGAGAGAGATGGCTGATGGACTCCACGGCATCACTCTCGGGGGAGACTGAGCGGGCATCACCATCAAGCAGCCTCTGACAGCTCATACCACGCCTGAGCAGCTCTCTGACGAGCTGCGGCAGAGCTCAGAAAGGGGGAGGAGGAGGAGCCTCCGAGGGGTGTGGGGCGGGAGGACGGGGAGTGGGGGGGACGTGCACACTCAGCAGAAATTCAGTTCTGTAGAGAGGCACGTTAACCACCAGGGTTATTACTGTAGAGCAGGCCGTGGGACACTGCAGTTCTCCGAGACGGCCCACTGACTCTTACAGCGCTGCAGTTAGCCGGAGGCCATACTGCAGAGATGTGCCCTCCATTACAGACTGCAGGGGCCCCACTGTACAACCAGGCATATGGTGACAAGGGAGGACGATCACTGAGCTTTGTTGTGAGTAACATGAACAACTCTTACTGCTACCAGCTTCACAATCTGAGCAGAAACCCTCCTGTGCTGTGAGTCAGATGGTCTCATCTGGATTTTATGTGAAAAAGCAACACAAAGTGGTGCATACTTGTTGAGAGGAAATATTTTTATTTTTTAAAGCTTCAAGAGTGTACTATATCCAATCTGCTTGAGTGAAACAAACACTCAAACAATTTTCACTCCCGTTGCTGTTTTTTGAAATAAATCTCAAAGGTATTTAGTTATGTTAGCTTCAACTGCCATACAACATTTTGCATGTAGGTTATAAAGTTAAATTCTGGTTGCTTATTTTAATCACACCTTTTCACAGAAATCCTGTCATCAGATTCACTCACTTGAGATGGAAATCTCTGCAGTTCCTCCACAGTTTCCACAAGCATCTTGGCTGCTTTTCTGATAAAGCTGCTTCCTGCCAGACTCTAGTGTCATTTTCTGTCCACTATGACGGGTTGAACATTTCTCCATGTGGGGCTCGGAGGCTGGAATGGTAATTTATGATCCATCTATTGGACGTCCTAATGGTGTTTGTCCACTAATGTTCTCTAACAAACCTGCAAAGCCTTCATAGAGCAGCTGCATTTAGGCTAGACTTAAGTTACACACAGATGGACACTATTTACCAACTATTTCTGAGACTTTTATTTCAGGAGCGTCAGAGAAATTGTCTAGTATTGCACTTATCAGATTTTATCTTATATTTTTGGTAAAAGATGAAACTATACAAATAAATACCTGCAAGTTTGTGGTTGTAATACAAAATGCAATAAACTGAATATTCTTGATATGTGCTTTATAAGACAACCTGAAACTATTTAAGATATTCTGTGCTTTCTTATTTTATTTTACTTTTTTTTACATTTTAACCTCATAACTTAAACAGAAAAGAGAGCATGAGCTCATATTTCAAAACGAATTAAATGCATTGATCCAATTTAATCTACGGTGAATGATAAGGAGCCTGAGCTGCACCATCAGACCTGATCTGATCTGCACCGCAGGCTGGACCGGGTCAGGCCGGGTCGGATGTGACGGTCCTGACGGGAAGCAGCTGAGATAAGAGCAGCCGGCTTATCGCGCTGTGGTCGGTGAAATGACGCGTGAAAAACGTGTCGTGTCAGAAGAGGCGGCGGCTCACTAAATGATGCCGGAGGGAGCGACATCAGGACATCAGATCATTTCTACCACAGGTGGATTTTGCATTTTCCTCATTATTCTTATATGCAGGTCAGATGAAATGGCATATAATTATATAACAAGCCTATGTTGTAGTTTACAGTGACCAGACGCATTTGCTTGGATCGAAATGAAAATAAAGTTCTGTAAATCTGTTTTTAAAAATATATATTGTCTTTTATCATAGGAAATAATTTGGATAATATATTTTTGACATTTCCTCGTTTAAGAAAGATAATTCACACTCGGGAGGAAAAAAATGTAACATTTGGGTTTTATATTTTTAAAAGCATCATCAAAGCGTGGGGCATATTTTAAGTATTAAAAAGCAAAACAGGCTGCATTCTTATTTGAATTTCCAATCTTCCCATCTGGTTCTGCGGGTATAAACATCAGTGGAAACAAGCGGGGGGGGAAACAAGAGCACTGAATGTATTCATGCCATGTAAATGCTTCTATTAAACGCAAACTGGTGCCGTTATTTCTGTGTTTTGTTGCTCCAGCGCGCTTTCCAATCTAGAGCCACGGAGCTGAAACAATGCGTCGAGAGAGAGAGAAAGAGAGAGAGAAAAAAAGAGTTTCATTTGTCTTTGTCCGCGGTGCAGTGAGAGAGACAAGCGAGAGGGAAGAGGGAGAGCGCAGAAATGCTGCATTTCCACTGCAGAGACGGAGGAGGCTCAGACACGGCGCCCTGCAAACCCGCAACGAGAACAAAGTCCCGGACAGGTGCCGCACTAAAATGGAAAAAAAAAAAAAAAAAAACGTCTCAAAAATAATTCTGCTTCTCAGTCGTTCTTTGTCCGTTTTTGGATGTAGCAAAAAAAAAAAAAATAAAAATAAGGCTACATGTCCAGTAGGCCCAGCTTTTTATTTATTTATTTTTAAATAAAATGTGAGCAATGTGGCATCCCGCCTTGAACCCAATAGTGCCGGTACTGCGCACTCAGAAAAACACATTTTTATTGATATTTAGCATTTCAACGCGGCAAAACAAAATCCTACGGTAAATGCTACGGCCTGTACTTGCATCGCTTTATCAAGTCCTGAAGAACCCAAAGCGCCTCGCTCTGCATTCAGTCATTGACCCACTGACGCACATGCTAAATGCGTTTTTCTAACATTGACATGGCACAACTAGGACCCAATTGCGTCAGAAGTTTGCAAAAGTGCAAAAACAGAAAAAAAGAAACTGTCTATTCCGCCCTGAACAGAACTTCTGTTAATCAGTAAATAGAAACCCAAAAACGATCAGAACTGTGATAAAACATTATCTGTACAACTTATAGACTAATCAGATACAAACTTGACCTGCAATTGGCATCTAATCTGAGTTTCCTAATAAAGGCTAAATTAAAAGGCCCGTTTCTGTGTTTTTTAAGGAATCCGGAGCGCATCAATTAGTTCAAGTTCAAGATCTGAAATATTGGTTAAACTTGAATTAAATTATGTTATATTGGTTCCTGAAAATATAGTTTGAGATTTATGAAAACTTTATGTGTCGCCTTGTTGTTTTCTTCAAGATAACTCTGGATTTGATCAAAACGTGGTTTCAAAACAAACACGAATAGTTTTCTTCAAAAAGATATAAAATAAAAATAATAAAAAGACTTTAGTTCGTTAAAAAAGGCCTACATTTCTCAAAACTTTCCCCGTGACGTGCATATACAGTACAATGCTTTCTGATTGCAGCAGGTTATTGCAGCTGCATCAGAGTTCAATGCATAAACGTGTTGCTCCGTGAAACCAGGCAGTTCAGCGCGTCCTGCAGCCTTGGATCTGTGTGACATTGTTCATCCCAGGACCGCCATGTATCAACCCGCTGACAGGACATCAGAGCAGAAGAAGGATGCCTGCGCCATTTAAAACTTTAAGGGCCTATTAACCTTCTCTAACCTTGCAGGTGTTCCTCACAGGTCCAATAATAATAATTCATACTTCACTTCACATGTGAAAGTCTTTTTTTTTTTCCACATGTAATATGTATTTTTTTTTTTTTTTTGTTCTTGACTGAAACTCACCTGCAGGTCTGGGTTTTCTTCGTGCTGATGGTGCGCTTCTTCCGCAGCCTCCACCAGCCGCTGAGAGGAAGGAGAGAGGCCCGTTAAGATGTGCACACGCGTTTCTTGCTGAAAACATGAAGCATTTAGCAGATATAAAACTTGGAGGAATTATTTCAATCTAATCTATTGCGGACGATGCACAAAATCCCTGAGTTTATATGGCTTTTTCCCTCCGAGATGCGTTTTTGCGTCTTTACGCCGTTCAGTTATTGGCTTCCTCTCGGTGAAAATGCTACCATAGAATATGTTTTTCATTTCTGTAATATATAGCAAGATGCATTTAGGCATTTATGCATAAATTGCAATCCACACGAACCTTAAAGTCCACATAGAGGCGGGATGATGGATGGAGGCTGGGTGGAGAACGATTTTCGTGGCGCTCACTAAAAGCGTGATAACTTACAGCTATAACAGCTCGGTTCTATATATATATAAAAATAATAATAATAAAAAATATATGAAAAATAAAAATGTGCTTAGCTGGGGTGTTTCCGGGGGGGAAACCAGCACTGAATTCACTCTTGCCTTAGGAGCCACGCAGGTAATTAACATCTGTCACATGTGTCAAAAATAACTGCAACATAAACACAACTGAGGCTGCTGAGCCAAACTCATTTGACCTCACGGTGAAATCTTGTTTCGTCAGCAGAGAGAGGGGAGAAAAGCACCGTGGATTGAATTTAATGTCAGACGGAGAACGCGTATTACCTTGTTAATGAAATGTAAAGCTCTCCTTCATCGTTCTTCTGAAGCCAAAAACATGTTTTTGACCTGTGATGGGGGGCGAAATGAGTCAAATCCGACTAACACTTCATCTGTCTTTGCAGCCACACAGTGGTCTATATCACATGCAACATCTTATCTCACAGAATCTCTTATTAAATTAAGGCCGTAATTCAAACCCTAATTGTCGCGACTTATCGCACTCTTATAGTCCTCATCATCCCCCCTGCAGAGGAAATGAGGAAATGCTTCCAGCTTAGATAAGCTGACGGTCCTCCCAAACATATCATGAAACTAAGAGTTTGCTTTAGATATCAAAAAAGAAGAAGAAGGAAAAAAAGAAAATTAGTGGCAACAAAATAAATGAATAAAGAAAAGAAAAGAAAGAAAGAAATCTGCGAGTGATGACAAACCCTTGAAACAGATTATCTGTTCGCCAAACTGAGAATCAAATTACAAAAGCACAATTTTCTGATCGGCAATTACTTCAGTTAATGACTTAAACAAATGGATTGGCCTTATTATCAAATCTCATCGGATCACAGAAGGATGAAATAAGTGCAAATCATGAAGCTGCAGAAGCTTCAAAGCTTTTCTTTTCTTGTCGCTATTTGTGCCAAACATCCAGCAGTAAAAAGGAATGGGAGAGATTCATTTGGAAACTGATCATATTCTTGTATGCTTGTTTTGAAGAAAAGTGCAGAAGAAAACCTTTGAAATTCATAATAAAGATTTGTTCAAACTAAAGATCCTCCAATAACTGAACGCATCATTTCAACACTGATTCCCAGAACTGAACTGAACTCAACATGTCGACTTGAAAAGTGCTGCAGCACAACATAATGCCAAAAATATTAATAATAATAAAAATGGAGAAAAAAAACAAAATAAGCTTAAGTGTGTTTCTCTGATGTGGCAAAAATATTCCCAAATTAAGAAAGTGAAATGTTTGTTAAAATTACTGTTTGCACAGTTATTGACAATAATTAAACACATATTGTTTGTTTGTGAAAATAGAAGTAGATGATGTAGGACCCATTCACATGCAGGAGGCAAAATATAACATTTAAAACGAGATATTTTATAACATAAAGTCCAAACTTGTAAGAAAATGGAATAAGCTATTCTTTTTGAAGATCCCCCTTCTTATAAGTAAGAAAATAAATTCAAAGTAAGGAGCATGAAACGGAAACATCAGGAGAATCCGACATCAGAGGAAAGAATACAGATAAATATTTACTAGAAAAAAAAGCCTGTGGATGTAAGACAATCAGGAGATTGACCCAAAATGCACAAAATAACTGAACGTACCAAAACTGATGCAATAACTGACAAAAAATTTACCAAAGCCATTTTTAGTCATATAAAGACAAAACGGAAAAGACAAGGCCAGATGTTATTTATCAAACATGTTAGATGTTAATCCTCACAAGTCCATAAACGGTTGTGATAATAAGTCATGTACATCTGCAATCAGATCAACAGTGAAAGAAGTAGCAACCAAGGCTGGTTGACAACCCAAGTCTGTCTTGCACCGTGCAAAGTGAGCAGTGAGAGCGAGGAAGGAAGAAAAGTCTCCTGAACAACCTCTGGCTTTTGTACAAATCATTACCAGGGATGGAAATTAAGTGTGGGGGGAGACATGGGTAAGTAGTTTCCTGAAGATAAATAGCCTCATCAAAACACAAGATTATTTTGTGCTCATTGAGTTACTTCCTGTCTGAAAAGCACAAACACCTCAGAGCCTCCCTCTCACTTTCTGGAGACATCCTGACTCCACCTTTGCTGTTCCACAGACTCCCACTTTCTGCTCGGCAGTGAATACCCCCGAAAACTGATTAGTTTTTTCCTCAACATTTTTATTTTTTATTTTACATACCCTGGTGGCTTCTGCTTTTCTCTGGAACATCTCCTCCATCTTCACTGCCAGATCTTTGACCAGCTTCACGCCGTCAATCTCCTCCACTCTGACCGACTTTTCAGGCTCTTTATATTTCTGAGAAAATAATCATAAACAAACGTGACAGCCAGGACGAGCGGAGGGAGGGAGGGAGACATCTTCAAACTCAGGTGGCGAGCCGTCGAGGCTGACGCCGTTATTCACGTCATGTGATGAAATGAGGAAACAGGTGAGATGTTTCATGCGTTGCTCCGCTTCACTCAGGGCTGTTAAACAAGGATTATAAGCGTCCATGTGTTTGCTGACGTGATGCACAGAGCTGATAAAACCTGCAGCTCCAAACGCCTCGCTGTCTTTATCTGGTCTCAGTGATTGGCTGCACGTGCAGGATGTCTTTCTCCTCGCGATAGGCTGGAGGTGGCCATGTTGGGTGGTCACAGTGAGGAGGAGGAGGGTGTGTGGATGTTCAGGGAAGGCTATGCATGGTAAGAGGGTAATTGAAATGGAGTCAAAGCACAAGAGAAAGATAATAACACGTCAAGCTCGGGCAACTCCGTGTAATGAACTACACCTCAAATAATGCTGATTCTGCTGGATGTGCAGGACCTCCTGCGATAGAACAAAAGCCTGCAACAGCCCAGAGGAATCCAGCGTTATATAATCCAGCATCTGACCGGCACACACATGCACTTTGTGAAACGGTGACACACGCCAAGTAAAAACAAAACAAAACAAAAAACACGCTCCACATTTTCAGGCTATCAGCTGCTTCCTATAACGTTATCCTAAAAAGAGCACAATAGGCTCCCACATACAAAAGAAACACAACACACACACACCAGTACATGAGGCGACAAATTACCTACTGAAAGGAAGAGTGTGAATTTGCAGTGGAGCAGAACAGTTCATTTCACGCCTGTCCTCCTCGCCCCAGCACCTCAAGCCCCTGCACAGAAACCCCCAGCCTCACCACCTCTCAAGCCCTCCAGTCGTCAAGTGCAGGTGAAGATCCATCCATCAAATCCCCTGATCATAATTGTTGATTAGACTAATGACCGATGGAGGAACTCCGGGAGCCAGAGGAGGCTCGGAGCGTCTTCGGGTTCACAGGAACCATAATGAAATCAGGGAAATCAGAGTAAAAAGCAGGTAATGATAGGCTGTCTAACGACCTGTCAGCTGGCGCACAGCTCAATGCTTGGTGCTGACTGGCTCAGCGCAGAGCGCTGCGGTCACGCCGGCATGCACAGGAACATGTGCGAGGTTCTTACACAGGAGGAGAAGCAAATGTGTGGGCTGGATGGCAGGAATGTGTTTGTACCAGATGAAATGCATGTTCAGCTCACAGCATTCAGGCCCCGCTAGAGGAGCGGTTACCTCTGGGCAGGAGAGTCCTGGGTTTTGGGCTTGGAGACGCTTCTTAAACGCCGTTTGGACTCCTTCTCCGTATTTTCGAGGACTTCCTCGCTGCCCTCCGCTTTCTTCCCACAGACACGCGGCTGTGATCTTCGGGTTCAGCCTGCTGGTGGCCCTGACGGGGGGACCGGCCTCAGAAGTGGAGTTGGCCCCCGGACGTGGCGCAGTAATGGCCCACAGCTCCTAAAAACAATCAAATGCTTCAAAGCTGAGATTTAATGAACAAAGCAGTCTCTGAATCATTCTGGGTAAAAATGTGCCTGATCATCAATTTTTTTTAACAGGATGTAACTTAATTCTTGATGTATTTGTTATTAAAATATACATTGCACTCCTGTGCAACAAAGAGCATCCCCCTGCAGGCTCTGCTTAGACTGCTATTCAAACATAATCAACTTTAATACACCTGCTCACTAAAGCAAGCGATTAATCTAAAGCACTGCATTACGTCACACTTTCACCTTGCAGACTTGGTGCTACAGAACAACTATGGAAGCATAAATAGAAAGGCGTTCATAAACAACAAGCAAAACTTTTTATGTTTCTTTCTTTCTGAAGAGTGATTGTGTCATCTACTTTCATCACTTTCTCAGTATATCTTCAAACTCAAAATAGTAAAAACTGCATGGTGCTATAGAAAAGTATATTTTTTCCCCATAGTCTTGCTGTCAGACGCCAAAAATTAATGAATAAATTATAAAGACCTCAGTTGGACTCAAAACACACAAGCTTCACCCTCTGGAAGAAAAACCTTCCAACCCAAAGTGCCAGTTCATGGTTTTATGTGTTACACTAAAGCATATATTTGCAAATTAAGACATTCTAATATACAGAATATGAAGATTTTTAAAATAATTAGTCAGCTGAAAAAGTTGGGGGCACAAACGTGAGACATGTTTTTGTGAAGTCATACATAACAACAACGTTGTGCACGAAGGTACTTGCTTAGTTCCCCAATTCATTGAGGCCAAGAAAGTTTGAAATCTTAAGTCTCAACATTTTTTGTTAATGGAGAGCAGGGGGATTTGATGGAGGCTTTTTGCCCAGGGCACAACTATTACAGTAGGTGGCACAAGCCATCCCAAAAAAATCAAAACAAAAAAGTACAAAGTTAATCTTCTGTTTTCCCCAAAATAAATTTTCTTTTAGTTATTGTCATGTCCAGGAAATGATGATTGAGAGCTGAGCTTGGTAAAAAGGAGTAAGCACAAGGAAACCTGACAAAATGCTGCGACTCGCTAATATAAAACATTTGATATTTAATGCTTTTTCATTCTCATTTTTTATACATAAATGTAAGAAAATAATAAAAACATATTTGATCAGCTGTGGCTGGAAATTTGATGGTCAAACACATTTTATTTAATTAATATAAGAATGTTGCCAGTGCTTTTTTTAATTTTATTTTTACATCAATCCAGATTGGGATTACTACAACAACAGGATTGAATGTTTCAACACCAATTCTAGACAAATTAAAACACTTTTGAAATCTTTCTATAAAAAATGTTGTTATATATTTATTAAAAAACAGTTAAAATGTATTCCCTTTACAAGAAATAGGACAAACCACCAAAGTGAAAACTCAAAAAGGTCACATGTTACACATTAAAGCCGTTAACTTTTTTTCTCATTGAATGTTTGCAAATACACATAATAGACATTTGTCAGTTTTTGGATAGAGCAAAACCAATTAAAACTGGACTTTTCTTACCACAACACATTTCCATTGAAACTTTGTTCAGAGGTTCTGCTGGGTAATGCGCTTAAGAGGACGTGCCTGCAGTGCCTGTCATGGTCTTGGGCTTTTCGGCTGATTTTTTTTTGGAGTAAAATTAACCACACATGCTCCAACGTTGCAGTTATTCAGCATTCATAAGGAGAAGCTCCTCCAGCTGTTTACTGCACCTCCTCCAGTCTAATCCCAGTGAAGTGAAAAGGACAGGCCTCCATTTATCAACTTGACTTCACTATGATTGCCTTAAACCTGAACCCACCTCTGCCATCAAGTGGCCACACAGATGATCTGCATCTCGTGCTCTCCACCCTCTCCATTCGCTTGTTCATCATTTTCAACCCCTCCACTCACACACACTCACACACACTCTTTCAGCTCCCCGTGTTTACATCCGAGGCTCGAAGCTCTCCACTCAGGAGAGTTCACAGGAGAGAGGAGATAAGTGGGGGAAACAGAGCTGCGGTTAATGGGCCGCGTCGAGCGCAAACACACATGAACTCAAAGACACACTGACACACACTCGCATAGCACTCCAAACACACCTGAGTCTCCTCTAACACAAGGCCTCAGCATTCAGATGAGACACTCAAATGCTCCTGCAGCCATCAGAGGTCAAATACAGAAGTGAAAGTTACCGCACAAAACGATCAGACAAATAAAGAAGTCACTTGGACTGAAAGAAAACACTGAGAAGTAACAAACGTACCTTTTGTAATAGCTGGGAGCCAGAGTACTTCGCAGAAATTGATTTGATTTCTCCGCCAAATGCAGAGGCCCATAGCTTTACACTGGCAAAGAAAAGAAAGAAAAACTGACAATTGACAAAGAATCACAGATTTACCTTGAGGAAGAAGAGTGAAAAGATTGCTAAGTAGGTCAAACATAAACGTTTTGGGGTAACTTATTCAATGACTTTCTCCTGTCATCTGCAGCTGTTGGCCCTGAATGTTTAACTTTTAGGAACCTAGCATCTCCTGATAAGTTAATCTTACTCACCTGCTGTGCACTTGCAGAAACTTTCACTAAATTTAAATCACTTTTTGTGGAACAAAAATCTGTGATGTTCCAAGATGTTGTTTTAAATACTGATATGTTCAGAAAAACTACAAAACATGTTTATTTATGGATTTAAAGAATTAAGATGTTCTTTTAATTAACACAAAAAGTTTCCCTGAAAGCTTTAAATCATACAAACAGTTCCCTGGTTTTCATAAAAAAAAAAAAAAAAAAAAAAAACAGGTCTCATTTAGATTTCTTATCTTCCATTTGTCAGGAATTAAAACTCTAATGTAAGGTGAAATCTTTGAAGTTTTATTGGTTTGCTTTGTTCAGTATTATAAAAGAAATGCTGGATGTTTGTATGTATTTATTTTTTAATAAACCTTCAGTTTAATTATATCTGCTGGCGATTAAAAGCAACTCCAGAACAAATTGATCAGTGAAACATAATGCAATGATCAGAAAATCAGAGTTTAGAAAAATATGTATTAATGATGCTTTGGATGATAAATGATAGTAAACTTAGCTAACTCTAACTTCTTTTTAAATAGAATATTAAATTTTTTTGTTGCTTTTTCTTTATTAGACCATAAAGATGGATTAAAGGTGAGACATTTACACATTACTTCTTAAAGCTTAGTTGAGTAACTTTATAAGCATTGCAACAAAAAATCAATTTGTTTTTTCAGTCACATTTTAAAGTTTAGTTGTTACATCACATTTTTTTTACTTTGCAAATTTTTGAAGTAGTACAGGGACGGATTCAAATCTAACTAAAGTGCTGTTCTTCAGAGATTCAAAAAGCAAATCCTGAATATTCTGAGTGTGAAACACATTTGGTGCTGAATGTGTTTAGGTTTATATAAGATTTAACAAACTGATGAGACAAGTAGGAAAAGAGAACTGAGCATCCAGCTAATTGTCACTCACACTGACAGAGGGATTCCTTGCTGAGATCCCGCCACCGCCGCTACGTTCCAGCCGATGAAGATCCAGAGAAGAAGAAACGTGTGCAAGACTTGGATCCTGCAGATTCCCTCCATTTCAAGCTCTGTGTTGCCGCTTGACAATTTCTGCAGAGTAAAAATCCCGTCCAACCTCGGTGCAGCTCAATCCCCTCCTCCAGTGCAACTTCTCCACCTTCTGCTTCCACTGCCAACACGTCCTCAGCCCCACTACTGTATCTGAGTGGGCTTGAAAGAGAGAGAGAGAGAGAGAGAGAGAGAGAGAGAGAGAGAGCATCCTCCTCCAACATGTCTCTCCATCTTTTCCTCCCCCCTCTCTGAAAACCCACTCGGCTCATGGTGCAGGAATTACAGAGCGCCTCTCTTTGTTTGCAGCTCAATAGCTTTGAGCTGCAAACAAAAAGCGATAATCTACTGATTATCGCTTTTTGGAGACAATGCATGGCTTTCTTCCTTTTCTAACATAAACAGAAAAAAATGCCTGGACTGAGTTGAAGAATAAATTTATTGGTTAAATGTTAGCAGTCTCACTTAGACAAAACATCTCTGTCCTAAAGTTGATGCAGATGATTCCCCTAACACTCCTAGATGTCTGTCCATAACGGTGAATAAAACAAAAAAGGATTTTACAAAGGGACCTCTTGAATCTGGTGAGAGGTTATACTTCATTTTGCTATTTTCGGTTGAAGAAACAACCTAATGGCTATAAATGTCTCTGAACATAAAGTTAAAACTGGAAACCATATTGGACTGATGGTAATTTACTTTAGTATAAAAGTCTCTGTGGGAGATAATGAGGCTGCAGATATTTGGTGAGGGCTACAGCTCTGCTGCAAGAATGGGAGAGAGAAATAATAATAAAAAAAAGCTTTAAACAGTGCCATTATCAAGGGGGGGCTGCAGAGGGACAAAGTCCAGGCAGGAAAAGTTTCAAGAGCTGTATGATACTTATTTATATAAATGTATTGCTTGCAATTTACTTTATAATTCCCCCTTTATCAATGTCTGTCACTCAGGCTTAGCCCCTTCCTCAAATATTATCCATTTCCTGTGTTTACAGCAGGAAATGGGTGCAATAGAAAAGTTGCAATATTTAAATGCTTAATGGGATTAAGCATTTAATCCCATTAAGAAACATTGTAAATGTTTCTTACAATACATTTTGTAGGGGATTAGAAATCCCCACTGAAAAAACAAACAAACTATAAAACATTTTTTAAAATATAAAATCTGCTGACTTTAGGTAAATAGGTACTTTTAAAACGTAACGCTAGATTATTAAGGTTTTTCCAAAATCAGAATTTAATTACAAGCTCCACCAGAAAAACAAACCTAAATAAAACTCCTGAAATTGTGTTTTGGCTTTGATTGGAAAACCCAAGATTACCAGTGTCCTGTGAACTCATGCATTATATAGTTTCAATACTTACCGAATATTTCAAGCTTTCATTTCTGATAATTTTGATAACTATTGTTCACAGGAGGGGAACCTAAAACAGTTGTAGTCTGCAGAATCGTGAGAAAATCTGGTGAATGTCCATCACACATGGTACCACCCACAAGACATAACTTATAAAGAAACTGTTTGTTCACAGTCCAAGTACATGTAAGGAAAGTTAAGTGAAAGGAAAAAGTGCATAGAGAAATTGTGGACAAGTAACAGTCACAACAGAAATCTCCCTGTAGTGTTTGACACTTCAAGACTCACAGACACAGAAAGAAACAGAACTGTCTGTTTTTCATTTGTATTTTTTATTAAGTTTTGGTTTATATAAATCATAATCCTTTAAATCAACAAAAATAAACACATAAAAATACAAAGCTGTACTTAATTATGTTTTGTTATTATTTAAGATTTTGAAATTTCTTATTGAAATAAATAAACGTTTCAATTATATTCAGGTTTACAGCAACAACTCGTACGGCAGAAGATAAGAGCCCTTGTGAAAAAGGAAAAAGGAGATCTGCATTATCAATGTGCATTACCCGTGATTGGTTGAGGTCTTAATTAATCACTTGGGCCAGCCTTGTCACCCAACAGCGAGTTTTCTATGCAGATCCCAACACTGCTGCTGGCGCACTGCAGTGTCGCGACTCCTCATGTATGAAAACAGTTTCAGTGCCCCATTATTCAATCATACCGGAAGACGTCCCCATCGTCCTGCACTGTAAACGTTGATTATAAGGCGATAATCACGTCGGGGCATCAGACGGGTTGATGCAGCGCCTCCTTTTCCTCCTTCCGTACACAGCCCACCGCCTTCACCCTCCACAGGAACCTTGTTTCCACTTGAGGCTTTTATTAGACTCGTAATTGCATCGTACATCAAAGTTGTGAGGGGGCCCATTGCTGCCTGGGACGTGCCGATAAGCCACCTGAATGTTGGATGACGGACAATATCATCCAGTGTCTTCTCTGACCGGCGGCCTGAGCTTCACACCGACTCCTAAAATGTTTTAATTAACCAAACGCCATCAAATAAAAACATCTCTCAGTCACAGAAGTGAGGAGGGTCTGCTGGTTTTATTGGAGCCGCAGTAGATAAGAGTGATTGGACAGTCATGCTGATGTGTCCTTGAGCAAACCAAGCTGATGACTCACCAGGGTTTTTTTTTTTTGTCTAGAGGGTTTTAATCGACACTCACTCTCAGAAATGTGGTTTCAAATTAGCTTTCTTTCAGAGCAGTTGAGTAAAATCTATTTTTTTTTTAAGCTGAGACACCTCCAAAATTGCATCTCGGATTAACTCACTTTTCAATGTGAGCTGCATACATTCATCTGTTTAATTCATCTCTCTCTCAGGTTTTACATCAGTTGAGCTTTAGATGATCTTGGATCACGTCAAAGACTCCCTGCATGCATCATGTCCAGGAAAGCATGTGTGCTGTCCATGGTGCTGAACTCAATGCGATTTGACTGCATTAATAATTCTCAACTACAGCGTTTAGTCACCTAATACAGCAGAGATCTGGGCATCACTTCTCGTCTCTAGAGTTGGTTTTAAAGCCTGTGTTCATCACCCCTTTGTTTTTCTTGGCGCTGGCATAAACCCATAATCTGGATTAATCCAACCCCATGATAAACAATTAAACAACAAGGTTATTTTTCCTTATTTAAAACCCCAATTATTTTACATTAATTTTCATCCATCCATCCATCCATCCATCCATCCATCCATCCATCCATCCATCCATCCATCCATCCATCCATCCATCCATCCATCCATCCATCCATCCATCCATCCATCCATCCATCCATTGTTCTGTCAATATTACCTTACTATATTTCAAAACAAAACATACACTAGTATTATTATTATTTGCTGTTTTTTCAACAGTTATTGCCATATTTTAAAATTAATTTTCAATGTTCAACAATTTAGTGTCTTCAGTTGTAAATAAGACAAATGTTTACATTAAAGTTTTCAGTCTATCATTGTTTTACACAAAGATATGCAGGGCTTCTTTCTGTGGCTGATCTCTTTTTGCAGACAGTAAAATAATATCAGTAAAATGTATTTAATAATTTCTATATTTAGTGTGGCTGGATCAGTAGCTTTAACAATTAAGCTCAATGCTTTGGACTGACTTGTAAGTCGTCTCCACAAAGAAATGACAAAAATGCCAATGTTAACATATGAACATAAAAGGAATCTCATTCAAGTGTTCGCTTTATAATTATAGGCAGACAGTCTGGAACCATTAGCCTGAATTGAACCCTTGCAGTTATAATCTGCATCTTGACTTGATTGAACATAAACCTCTTAGAAGGTGAAACTTCGGACGCCTCTTGTTAAATCTGTGGGCTTAACCTCGCCTCAATTCTTCAGCGGCTGTGGATCACTCCACACACACCACTTCCAGCATTCATCCCACTGTGGATTACATGATCAAGTCAAATGTGTCGACGTGTGTGATTGGGACAGATCATCAGAGCTTTAAAGGCTAAATATAGTGCAATGCAATGTGAGTTCGGTAACTGGTTTGGTAAAGATGTATTAATAGTACGACCATGTGGGTCTAAAGCAGCACCACATTCTGTAAACAGACCCATAACTAGTTACTTCACAGGATGTTTACTGAGGAGCAGACAGGATCAACATGAAATAAAGAGATATACAAAGACTACAAGATGGATTCTGGATCAATAGTTTGATATGAATCTGAGGAATTTAATCACATTTATTATCCTAATGAGAAAAATGCAGCTATTTCTGTAGAAGCATTAGATTAGGCTGCGTCTGCTTTAATCCCAGGTCATGACTTTTCAGCCAATTCCTTTATTTTGCTATAATACTTCAAATACAATTAACTTCCGTCACCTGTTTTATGGTTAATCTGCTGAAATCACAAAATGCGTGTCTTAAAATCGCTGCATGGTGTGATTAACATCCATTGTCAAATATGCAGTAGCTCTTTGACTCTAGTGAAATCCTGTGTATAATGAATATTTAGCATTACTTATCATTAAATATTGAAATTACGTTCAGAATTACCAGTCATGATTTTTACTGCTGGTGTTGAACCTAAACGGACGATTTGAGAACTTTATCCAAAAGTAGTAAACAAAAAACCAAACCTATCAAAACGTGTGGAGCTGCTTCTTCAATTAAACAGTTTCAGTTATACAGCTACCCTGTATTTCAGGGCCGTGCAGAGACTGTTGGAGGGCAGGGGCTCCAAGTTAAAAAGGGGGCCACATTGAATAAGGTCTTAAAACACCGAACAACAACATGGCAACAACCCATATTAACTTTCATCAGATTACTGACTACTTGATTTGGAAAGTAACATGTTTGTTCAATTATTTTAGAGAACAAAAACTGAACAGTTTTTATATGTCATTATATAAATGAAACAT
The DNA here is from genome assembly GCF_027474105.1 of Poeciliopsis prolifica. Lineage (NCBI taxonomy): Eukaryota > Metazoa > Chordata > Actinopteri > Cyprinodontiformes > Poeciliidae > Poeciliopsis > Poeciliopsis prolifica. Next base: position 13,840,225 of record NW_026562378.1, read on the forward strand.
GTTTATGATTTCAATAGATTCAGTTCATAAGTATTTTTGTCAGATTTAGTTTATCTTTTCTTTTCCTGTTTTTTATAATCTTCATGGCTGCAGATTAGTTTCTGAAATATGTTTTCAATAATTCACCTATTTTTAATTTATGTATTAAAGACATTATTTTTTTTTCTTTGGTATAACTGATTTGAGAGCTGCAAATATGATATTATACACAAGGTAATTTTTTATCCTCTCCTGATTTTCAAGTAAAGCAGAAGAGTGTTGATCTTCATACGTCATGAAATAGCTACTAAAAACAGTTATGGCTGAAAATGTAAATAATAAAAGAGGCTTGATAAAGACCAAAATGTGTCTTCTACTAAACCACAAAGAAACAAACCAGATATTAAACTTGAATAAACTCAAAATGAGCCTCAATTTGGATTAATGGATAAATCTTTGAAAGTTTCATGTGGCAAAGATGCACAAAACTGAAAAATGATCGGAATCGGATAGAAGGGATTCCACATCAAATAAGTTATGAGATAAGCAGAAAGTAATTTCTGCAACACAATGTGAAGTGTGGCAGAGTGCTGGCTGTATGAGTTGTTTGCTGACATTAATCCAGCCTGGAACATCCTGTTTAAATCTCTCTGCAATCAAACGAAAGGTGAGGGATCAGGGATGATCATTTGAAGGAATTACTCTTTCTTAACTCCAGATCCAAAGGATTTATTCCAGCCGTCTAATCTCAGCCGTCTCATTCAGTCAGAGAGTTGTTCGAGATCTGGCAACTCCAACTTAAGAAGGAAACAGAAGTCGGACCCCCTATTTTTCCTGCTTTGCAGCAATGCAGTCCCCTGCGCTTTTACCAAACGCTTCGTTCTACATGGATCCGCCGGAGGAGCCCCCTCTGTCACGAGCGGGCTTCATCGTACTCGCCGTCATCATGGCCTTTTTTACTATTCCTGCCATAGTGCTGAACGGTACAGTGATCATCGTGTCCCTCATGCACAAGCAGCTGAGGCAGCCGCTCAACTACGCTCTGGTGAACATGGCTGCAGCCGACCTGGGCACAGCGATGACCGGGGGGGTTCTGTCGGTGGTCAACAACGCCCAGGGATACTTCTCTCTGGGCAGGACAGGCTGTGTGATGGAGGGCTTCACTGTATCCTTGTGTGGTGAGTCTACAGAGTTCAGGAACCGCTCACCTTATTTGACTGGTTTTGTCAGCTTTCCTTTCTCTGCAGGCATCACATCCCTGTGCACAGTGGCTCTGATTGCAGTGGAGAGGATGTTTGTGGTGTGCAAGCCTCTGGGACAAGTAACCTTCCAAAAGAAGCACGCCGTCGGAGGTATAGTCTTGTCCTGGCTCTGGTCTCTTGCCTGGAACTTGCCCCCACTCTTCGGCTGGGGCAGGTACGATCTGGAGGGTGTTGGGACGTCCTGCGCACCAGACTGGCACAACACAGACCCCAACAATGTCTCCTACCTCATTGCTTACTTTGCTGTGTGTTTTGCCTTTCCTCTCACTCTGATCCTGGTCTCATATGCAAAACTTCTGTGGATGTTACACCAGGTGAGACGTTTCTCATCCCCAACAAAAAATGTTTCTTTTATGGTTTAATGCCTCTCCTGCATCAGCACTTTAGAAGCCATATACTTTGTTCTTATAAAAAATGTGATGGGGAACAACTGCAGATAATCACCTTGCTGAGTTAAGAGGATAATAAACAAAGAAACACAACGCAACGCTGGATTTTAAGTCTCTAGTTATAAAATGGCAATTGTGAAAATGCATAAAATTGATGTTGAATGAAACAAAGAGATATAGTCTATAAATAAATTTAATTTGCCTCCAATGAATAATAAATAAATAAATAAATAGTAAATCTTTCTCCATTTTAACTGTTGAATGATTATCATCATTTGATGCCCTGAAATGTTACTAATTATTAATAGTCATGATGACATGTTTACCATTTTTTCCAGCAGATTTCTGAACCTTATTGCAATTATTAATTGAAAAAAAATTAACCTGACAAAGATGGTCATCTCAGTTTACTTTTATCAGCTTCTTATTTTTTCTTACATTTAACACAATTTCTTGGGAAGACAGCATCATGTCTCTGTGTTGAAATGAATCATTAAATTACAAACAAATGCAAACCTCTACCGCAAATATCTTTGTTTCAGCTTTTTATTGTTATCATAATAAGTTTCATGGGACTTTATTCAAATTAGAACAGCTGTTTTCACGGTTTCTGGGCCTTGTCTGGTCAGTTACGGATCATTCCTGGTATTCTTTGTTACAGGTTTCAAAGATGGCCTGTGTGGAAGGAGGAGCAGTTGCTAAAGGGGAGATGAAGGTGGCGTCCATGGTGATTCTGATGGTGCTGTCATTCCTGGTAGCCTGGCTGCCGTACGCCGGTCTGGCCATGTTTGTTGTCTGCAGACCTGATGCAAAGATCCATCCGCTGGTGGGCACGCTGCCGGTTTACCTGGCGAAAAGCAGCACTGCGTACAATCCCATCATCTACATCTTGCTCAACAAACAGGTAACTTAAAATCACACTTTAACTATTCTGACAATTAAATCAGGGACTGTAAATCTCTGCTTTTGTAAAAGCACATTAGCTTCATCTAGTGGTGATAAGATACATAACACAGACATTGAGCTGAAGAAATTATGCTTCAGATCTACTATGAGTTAAAAACATGCTTAGTGTTTTTAGTGCTGCAAAATAATTTTAACATGTAGCTGTATTAACTAACTGTTGCAGTTGTTCTACTTTGAGAAAAACTGTTACATTTTTATTTATAATATATCCTGCTGCATAAATAAAGAAAAAGGAAACATGCCCAAACATACTTTCTATTGGGTAAGAAAACACCACAATAACAGAAACAAATACTCTGTTAGGGTCTTTCCCTGGAAAATAAACATAGCTAAACATTGAGGTAGGAAAACCCAAGAATCTTCAAACAGGATATAAGTAGCAACAGCTTTGGACACACAACTAAAGACTGACAACAGTGAGGATTAATTTCTTTGGGGAAGAAAAACAGAAGGCCAAAATTTAATAATAGTCCAACCTCCGTCAGTGACTTTGTCCTTCAAAGAAATTCAACTAAAAAGTTAAAGAATAAAACAAAGTCATTTCCTGTAAAGACAAAAAAGAAATAGCTCTCAGAAGACATAATTTTCCCTCAAAATGAAGCAGAGTAGAGGTGAGCCAGCATTGCTTTCAATAAGAAAGAAAAATAATGAGTGCAGTTGATGTGTCTCCTTGGTTTTCTTTAGAGAGGATGAATTACCTCCATATTTTCATATTCCAGGAAAGAGAGGAGGATATAGACTGAAGTGCTGAGCGTACACATGGCTCAGAGGGAGCATTAGCTTAAAGGAGCTTCATGCTGCGTGTTTTAAAACCGTCATACAGTCTGAAACTGATGTCCTTATGGCTTCATTGACTGAAGATGTTAATAACTGTGTTTGATTTTTTTTTGTTTGCTTGTTTTAGTTTCGTAAGTACGCTGTACCCTTCCTGCTTTGCGGGAAGGAGTTGGTGGAAGAAGACGAGGCGTCAGAGGCAACAACCACCGTGGAGGCCATGTCTACGAATAAAGTGGCTCCCAGTTGAAATCTTACACCCAGATTTTTTTGCATTAAGCACATCAATAAATCAGTGAGCTGTGGTCGACTTATTTTTTTTAAATCTGCAATATAGACAAAACAATAATTGAGTCACAAAGAAACAAGAACATTAATTCAGCATAAATTTATTTATTGATGATAGAAAACAAAATGTATAAGTCAAGGCCAAAATAAAATGAAAAAAAAATGCATTGATACAAAATTTAGAGGATTTAAATATGTATTAAAGCATTTGCTACTGAGAGAAATGATGTTTTACTGAATAAAAACATTGAGGAAATGTCAAGACTTTCAAGTAGAGAACATTACTGTGGGTCATCCCATATGTTTGTACATATTTTACATTAGCTTCTATTTTAATACAGATTTCTGAACATTAATAACTGTTATAATAAGAATAATAATCATAACAAGATGAAGAAAAACTAACAAAAATGTTTCAATGAATATGTGTTTCTCTGTAAACTGGTATTTTTTTCTCTTGTTTTGTTTTTTCCATACCTGTGAAACAGAGGAACAGTGCACCTTGAAAATATTTTTTAGACTCTTTCAATCCCAGCATTTAGAGGTGAGGTGTAAATGACAGATACAGATTCCACTAAACCATATGCACGTTCACAAAAAGTACAAAAATCGTCTCACCTTAATACACAAATCTGTTTAGAAAAAGGAGAAACAAAAAGCACTATACATTTACTTGTGCAAAGACAAACAGCTATGTGCTAATATTTAAATACCATTGGTATAGACTTAACCAAATCATTTTCTTTTCTCAGGAATTTCCTGACATGAGGTAAAAGTAAGTTCTCTTTATCTTTAGTTTCAAAACAACTTTTTAAAAGTCTTTACAAAATAATGCATATCTTCAGTTCATTAGTTCTGTAATTGCTACAAATAGTACAATGTGCCTTTTTATGTGCATTGGTCCTTTTAGCCACCAACAAAAAGGACTAGAACACACTTTTTTTTGTTTGAAATTCACAAACAGTTCAAAGAGCCCTTTCAATGTGCACACAAAGTGGAAAACCTCAACGTTCAAGACAGCATTCAGCATTCAGATTGAGAGTACACCCACCGACAAACCGAGTGCTTGTAAGCAACACATCACGGGAACCTTAAACATTGTCTGTGGAAAGTTCAACTTTATGTTTTGATACTTGAAAGAAACACTATAGTTTATTTAACCCAGTACGTCACAGACTGGGGAATGAAAACTGATGAAACGCAGAAGAAGTTGAGCTGTTATAAGGGGAAAAAAAGAAGCACACCCCGCAGTTAAAGTCTCCACGCTGTGCGAACAGATATGTTGACACAATGATATGTCGTCAAAGTTGCCAACGAGGTATAAACTGTATGCAAGAAACCAGGTGAGGAAAGAGAAAAGGGTACGGACGGGGTTATTGCTTTGCACCTGCCAACCTTTCTGGCACCAGTACGCCCCCTGCTGTTCCACCGTGAGCCTGCAGCCATAAGCCCTCACAAACCCTAGAGCCTTGAAAAAGTATTCATGCCCACTGAAGTTATTCACACTTTGTCACATTACAACAAGAAATGTGAATTTTCTTCAGACCAACACGGAGTAGCTCATGTGAAGAAGAAGGAACTGATTATTTCCCCTCAGTAAAAAACTCTGGGTTACAAAAAATACATATTTTTGGATGTTATCTATGCTTTTTCAACTGAATTAGGTTTGTTTTGTGCTGCTGAATCCAAAAATGAAATCCATTTTTCTCAATGAGGTCAGGATTATATTCTAATTTGATTCAGAGAAATTTGATATTCTGATTAAATTGATTCCTTTTTTTGACATTTTTAGTTCATTTCCGTTAATATTTCTCATTCAAAAAAGGTTTGAGGAGAAAAAAAAAAAACTTTTCTAAATTAAATGTGGTAAAGTTGGATTTCTGTAAATTGAATAAGAAACACTGGTAAGGGTAAGTACATGTAAATTGAGATTCTCCTTCTCATCAATCATTGATCCCAGATTCTCAGGAACCCGATCCATTTGTTAGAACAAGTCATGCATTCTGACGCGTTCATGTTGCATCCATAGTTCAGAAAGTCGACCTGATTGAGCAAAACCAACGTGGTCTTTGGATTCAGCACATCAAAATGACAATTTTTTGCCTGTTGACCTGTGTAACATTTATCCTCTTTTGCTCTGGTGTTCCTGAAACAAATCTAGTTCAATCGATAGCCTTCAGAAGTCAATATTAGTGGTAAATAGTTCATCTGTGCATAATTTAAGTTCTGTATTAATTAATCTATTACCTAAACATCTCAGATGCTTATTATTGAACATTAGTGAAAGTCAAAAGTCCTATTGAGATGCTGTTGCAACACTGCACTGTAAATTCAATCGGACTTGACACTAATTGCTTCAAAAGGTTTTTCAATACAGTATTGATTCATCGGGTCTGAATACAAAATGCATTTCAGACTTTTATGTGAAGAAAAAAATAAAACCACATCTAATTTTCCTTCCACTTCACAACTATGAACCACGTTGTTTTGGTCTATCACAAAAACAACAACAACAACAACAAAAAAAACAATCTAAAATATGGAGGTCATTGATTGAAATGTGTCCAAATGTGAAAACATTCAAAGGGCATAAAACATTTAGCAAAACACGGTACATAAAGGCATAGAAGTCCCTGTGGAGTGTGGAGTTTTCTACCAAGCCCAGCATGAGCCGCACAAAAATCTAATTATCCAAGTTTTAGTTCTTTCAGCAGCAAAAAAAGGCATTTCATCAGGGGCTGACAAACTAAAGTTTGATTCAAAAACCAACAAAGGAAGCAGCAATGTTTATGCATGGATGCATTTAAATTCATGTTCACACTACACAAAATATCCAAACAAAAGTACTCCTCAGACAGCCGCGTCACTTCGACTGCAGAAAATGCTCCGCTTTACAAAAACCAACATATGTTCACCTTATTTTAGGAAGTCATTTGAATATATTGTGCAGGTGTGTAACCATAGTAGAGCATCTAAAAAATGTTTTATAGGCAAAATAAAGTGTGCATATTAGCAAAAAACAAAAGGCGTTTAAATATCATAGTACCTCATTAAAATAATGCAAGTTTCCTTTTATAGAATAACAGGAGTCACAAGGGTTCATATTGCTGATCTTTTAAATGATACATAATTACAAAATATAGTTATCTCTTTACAAAGTTTCTCTTGTTATATTATACAATTTACAGCATATCAACTAAGAAATATTAACCAGGCTATTCTTAAATGTTTAAAATAACCTGCCTGCTAGTGCATTTACTCCAAATGCTTCTGTTTCTTTAAACACACACAACTAAAGCTGAATGATGCTAAAAGTAGGACATTTAATTCCTGCATAATCTGTAACGACTCGACATTTTCAATTCTAAGACAACCCGCCTCAAACAACAAACGGATCAAGCTCTGATTTTCCCCTAGAGACTACATGTCTAGATATGCCTCACTATGCTTGCATTGAAAACTTGCATGATATGCCGAACCGTAATAAAGTGACAGAGGTAATGACATCATACATCTGATTGTCATCACCCGTAGAGACCCGCCCTGCAGAGTCTCTCTCTCTCTCTCTCCCTGGCGTCGGTGGCCTGGCCTCCAGCCGGCTGCAGGCTGTGTTCCCTCCAGGTGAAGATCTTCCTCAGAGAGTTTCAGTCTCTCGCCTCCTCTCGCCTCTGCTGGCAGGAGGAGATTTCAACGTTCACGACTTCTATGGCGCTTCTTCCTCCCGTATGCCTTTTTTTCTGCTCTGTGTAAAAGGCACTTCTTTTGGTCGGAGCCAACAGATGCATTTCTTTTTTTTTTTTTTTTTGTTAATTTAAATGTTCTAGATTGTACCCAGTTAGATCTGCAGATCCCTCCAGCTAATGCTATAAAGTCGTGATGCAGATCATCTCGTCTGCCAGGTCCTCCTCGTAAGGAGCTCTGGGTTCGCTCTCTGGCTCCTCGTCACTGTAACTGGCTCCGGTGTCCGGCAGCTCGTAGTCCCTGGGGCCCAGAAGGGGAAACACGTTGACCCCGTTGATGCCGGGGGCGATCCCTTCGCTCAGCAGGTGGCTGGCTGCACTCTCCATCTCGTCTATCGTCATCTCGCATGCATCTGCTATCTCGTGCTTTGTGGCAGCAACAAACTTGGGATCCTTGGCGTATCTCCCGAGACCTTCTGATATCAAAACCTGCAGTGCAGAAAGGGAAGGAAATTGTTTTTTTTTGTAGTCTGAATAACAACAGGTAATAATTTCACAATTCTACCAAAACTAAAGTTTATTAAAAATGTATTTGCGTTCCTTAAACTTTCTTACTTCCAACAAAAACAAAGCAGTGGAATCACAGGCGATCACTCCTTTGATTTATTTATATTTCAATTGATTGCAAACAGAGCAACTGTGAATATCACTTTTTAAGTTTGCCACCCACTCTTAGTTAGATTTAGCTGTGGACTTTGACTAGGCCATGCTAACACCTAAATATGCTTTAACTTAAACCGTTTTGTAATAGACAGTGGCTGTATGTTGAGGCTTGCTCTCCAGTTAACTTTCACCATACTGTCAAGTTTTTTGAAGTTTTTCACTCGTTTTCTACCAGAATTGGTGTTTTTTTAACTAACTTTGCATAAAAGAGTCAAGGAAGTTGACTGAGGTGCAGAAGATTTATTTATAGGTGCTATGCTTGTTTTATGCCACATAAAGAGTTGCATGTAATAAAAAGTTTAAGCTGAGTCTCATCTAATTAACCTTTTCTCATCTTTATCGTATTTCCTGCGCTGTTACTGGCAAACTGCAACATCACTTCTTAAAGTTGCCTTTCCAAACTGCTTTTCTTGTTTCATGTGTTCAACAGGGTGCCACGTTACAGAAGGAACAGGAACAAAAACTGCTTTGTGCCATATTCCACTTTAGCTTTGTTTCTAAATTATAATGATAAATGATTATGATGCTGTGTGATAAGTGTTGTTTTTTTATGGGAGGCATTTGACAGATTATGTAAATCACATTTCTATTCTACAGACAATAAAGTTCTCATCTAATCTTATTGGCTTGTAGAGGTCATATATGTGGAGTGCACAACCTTTAGACGTCCTAAAGGCTGGGGAGTCAACAGATTCTCCAACCTGAGGATTTCTGTAGCTCCTCCAGAGTTACTAATGAGCTGACTTTTAAAGGCAGGTGATTGCTCTACATTTCATTTAGGTGTGTCAAGGAAAAAAGGCCTCAATGAAAATGCATTTTACACATTTCAGATTATTGTCTAAATTAAAAAACGTGAAAATTTCTATTTTTTGCTGCTTTTTATTCATCTATCACAGAATTCCTGATAAAATACATCCACGTTTGGGTTTGCAACAAGATAAAACCGGTTTGAAACTGACCGCTTCTACAAGGCTGGTGGCGCTGCCTCTCTTCTGGTGGTACTGGTGGTGGTACTCCGGGGGAACCTGCAGGTGGATGGGCGAATACGTCCTTTGGGAATACTCTGGATCATCTGTGTACCAGGAGCTCTTGCGCACAGACACGTGGCTGCCAGAGATGCTCTCCCTGTGTGGACGGTCCACACGGATGAGGGGGGTGTAGTACGGTGACTGGTCTTTACTGGCTGGGGTGGCGGGAGGCGTGGCCCAGGAGCGAGTGGAGCGGGTGGGGGAGAGGCAGTGGGCTCTGCTGGAGTCCAGGCCTGCTACAGCCATTACCTGAGAGGTGACGAGATTAGATCAGTTCTGGTCCAAGACCATCTAAAGAGATTATTTCTGTCAGAATTATCACTGAAATGTGGTATTTGTCTGAAAGACGAAATGAAAACAGACAATAATTACCTGATGCTGCATAAGGTGCAGCGGTAGAGCAGTACGCTGATGTGGAAGCTCATCCTGGCTACTTTGTCTGCGCAAACACTCAAAGTTAAAGGAAGGCCTTCTGTGACCTGAACCAAAGAGACAAAGAGTGGAATTACATAAATCATTCAAAAGATTTTAACTTTTATTCAGGGTTTATTTCTTATTTTTTTGTTTGGGAATGAAAACTGGTAGCTGACAGGCTAATATCTTTCTCCAAATTATTATAATCTATTTTACGTAAATGTTATTATTTTAGCATTATCAAGTTGTTGTAGTTAATAAAACTATATGAAGACTTTACAAGAGGACTTGTTGGAGCATTTTGCTTAATATTAGACATAATTTTGTTGCTTGTGTTTAGGATTTGGAAGTATAAGCTCTTTTATTCTTGCATAATTCCACATTTTTATCACAAACTGTAAGTTTTGTGCATCAATAGGATCTTGCAGCACCTTGAGGTGTGGCAGGAAGCAATCTTCTCTTTGGTGACCTCCGGGAGTCCCGGTAGAGAGGCTGCTCATCATCATCATAGTAACTGTCAGGGTGATGGTAGCCTTTAGGAGTTTCATACTCTGTGTCACTGGTCTGATATCTGCAGGTTTAGATCAAAATGTTTCTCCTTAGAAAGCAGCCAAATATGCTTGGGACATGTGGTTGGATGCTTGCAAAATAAAACAGAACTTCAAACCTTGGCGAACACATCGTCGCCCTGTAATCAACACCGTAAGAAGGAGAAAGTAAGACAAAGTTGCACCTGTCCCCTGACAACATGCTGTCCTCCTCATAAAACTCCTCTCCGCTGTAATATTCCCCAGAGAAGCGATCCTCATCAATCTCCTCTTCCCTGCGGATGGTGGGGTGATGCCCGTCTCCTCTCTGGGACCTGAGGGACGATCAGGCAAAAGCGTTTTTGTGTTCACTCTGGTTTTACCACGACAAAAGCCTTTTCGAGGACAGCAAAACCAGAGACGACCCTTCTAAGCATAAAAAGAAGATATTTCAAGATGCAGAACAAGCATCTATTGTCTTACATTACGCTCACCATTAAATGAATTAAAAAACAGTGTATGGCACTGTTATAAAAGCAGGATATAAAAAGTTTGAGGATATTCAGGATATACAAAGTTTGAGTGATTAAAAAGATTTTGCTCAAAGTTATAATAATGTGCTGTGAATGTGAAAGTCAGTCCATCTTTTTGCTTCCTGCAGATCACAGGATCAATGGCCAATTTGCAGAACCCCAAAATTTGTAGCCAATATTTAAAGGAGAACATATTTTAAGTTCAAAACAGACTGAAAACAATTATACTGATTTCTCCTTGATGTGTTTTTGTGAGCCATTTACAGAATAAGGAAAGTGCAAGTACATAATTACAAAAGATTTACCTGTCAGGATATATTAAAATGATCTATTGTACAAGATTAATACATTTTTAAATCTAAATCTCTGTCAGTATCCACTAAAAAAATTAAGCCATCAAATAAATGCTGTGTGAGAAAAAACTATGCTAACCTGATGATAACAGGAATAACTTGAAATAGTTGCTTCCTTTGTGACCTTATTGTTTCTACAACACTGAATAAAAAGTTTGACACAATCTTCTTTAAAGCGTGATTTCAGATTATTGAGGATTATAAACATTTGTTTAAAAAGTAATGACAGTGTGAAGTCTCTTGATTGTCTTTGAACAATTGAGATTAAAATAAAAATAAATTCACAATCAGAAAAACAAGAAAAAATACTTTCTATAATGTTTTGACCTGAATGGTTTTTAAAAAGAGAGAGTGCCCTTTCACAGTAAACTCAATTTGATCCTATTTTGTTTTGCTCACTCTTAACTCATTTTAATTGGATTTATTTTTTACTAAGCATTGATTAATCATTTATAAATCTATAGACATTGCTGCCAAAAGTTTTCTGTAACACAGCAGAAGCAATTTAATAGAAGAGATTTGCTCTTTAAGAATAATTAAATGTCTTAATTTAAACTAACTGCACTCAGCAAAAAATTACTGTAAAATATCAATGGTTTTGTGAATATCTAAAGTAAATTTTAATAAGACTGAATAATGACAATATTTCAATAGATTGATCAGACTTGCAAAGTAATAATAAACTCATTAATTGTAGCGAAAAATAAATGAAAAAGATGTCAAACTGAAATTTATTGCCAATGTTGTTCCAGAATATTCTAGTAATAAACTGGAAGATATTTGCCTTTAGGAATAACACGACTCATTTTTCACCCACTGATGTTTTTATCAAATCATCATTTATGTCTTTTGACAGAACTGGAAATATTTACCATATTTTACGGACTTAGCAAGAAAGCAGCCGTCCATGTCAAAATGAAACAAAAATAGCCCATTTAATGCCTTTTAGACATTAAGCTGAAACCAAACCTAATAAAACAACATACCTAACATACGTCTCATAGTAGCGCCTTCTGTCCAAGAGAGCAGAGGGATGATTGAGAGAAAGCAGTTTAGTTAGGAAGGAGGAAGGGAGAACAAAGAGAATAGGGTGGAGGAGGAGGAAGTGACATATATATATATATATATATATATATATATATATATATATATATATATATATATATATATATATATATACCTCATACAGTATATGAAACATATACAGCATTCTCATATATATGTATGAAGAGGAAAGAGAATGATGCAGTTGGGCAGTTCAGCTTTTTCTGTTCATTAAATAAAACATATTCTTCATGCATAAAGATAATTAAATTGCTCTTCAAACTTATTTAAGAGAAACTCTTCAAATGTTACAACAGCGAAATAAACATAATATATGAATAATATGATGTTGGTCACTGAATTCATTCTGAAAACAAAAGCTTGTGATTTATTATTTGGTCAACAGGCTGGTAAAAAATATTCTAACACCAACTGAGCTTTTTGCATACAGAGTATGATTTTTTTTAAATTTTTATCTTTGTTGTAATTCCCTTGAAGACCAGAGGAAAAGCAAAAACTATAAATATATATACGTCTGATGTACAATGAAAACATTTAGATTTTTGTAAAAAGATGAACATGGAAGAAGAGATCAGCATTTCTGCTTCTTTGATGACAATTTTGGCCCATTTTATTCTATCATCTAAAAGGCCTCAGAATGACTTAATATAAAGATGTAAATTATGAGATAATTATTACGAATGAAGTGATCATTTGTTGCACTTATAAATTTTTTCTAATGTCTTAATAAAACTAGGGAATCTATTGTCAACCAGAGGATAAAACTGTGAATTAGACAGCGATGTCAACATAAACAAAGTGAAAAAAACAAAGAAAAAAGCTATTAGAAAATTTTCTATTAAATTAAAGGATGTGCATAAATTTGTAAAATTCTTAATACTTTAAAAGAGAGAATTAAGAACTATAATACAAGACGGTTTGTGCATGGATTACTTAAAGGGAACAGATTAGGATTAATTGGATGACAAATAAATTGAGCTGGTCATCCTTCAAATTGACGTCGTCAGTTTAAAGTCAGTATTTGACCAGTTTTTGGTTGACAACAGAAACCTTTTGGTTATTAGTGTCAATAATTGTCACACAAAGGCTGATATCTTCTGTTTCTAAACATCAACCAAAGTAGAGGCTGAAATGCCAACCTCTTATTTGAATGTTCAACTGTTTTTTTAGTAGTTTCAGAACCAAAGACACCAAGGATGTCCTCTTATATTTGTTGTAATTCCATCCATACTTTTATATTAAAAATTGGTGTAAACAAAGGTTAAGAAAGACAGGGACAATGACGAGAGCCCAACATACCATGCTGAAATATATCTCAGGGTTAAAATTCAACATGTCTACCTTTGACCCTGGGGCGTCCGTGGCTTGTTATAGTCGTAGTAGGAGGTGCGTAAACCTGGGTAACCGTTTGGAGGAGCGCGTTCGTAGTATATATGGTGTCCTCCGTTGGGCAGACTGGACATGTTGGCGTTGTTCAAGTTGATGTTGGTGGATTTAGGAGATTTGCCGTAGGAGTTGTGGTGGCGGTGATGATGGTGGTGATGGTGATGATGGTGGTTGGGGTGAGCCATTGCATTAGCTCGCGAAAGACGCCCCACTGGCTGCTCCATGTGAGCATAGTGAGGCGGGGGCTGCACCTGCAGGGGGCGCTGTGTGGTGTTGGTTTGATGGCCGTTGGCTCGCCGATGGCCGCCGTTCATGAGGTGGTTACCGAAGAGGCCGCCGTTACGCTGCAGAAGAACGTCCAAAGGAAAACCAAAAGAGCTTCTTACTCCCATACAACAGCTGAGGAACAGACTGATATTGATTAGCTGGAAAACTGGTGTCATTTTAAGAGTTATGTGTGCAAAAGTAGGCTTAAAAGCTGGTTCATGACATGATGTGCGAGTAAAATGACAGCAGTGTTGAGATTATTACAACTGATGGAAGCAAGAACCTAGGCATGGGCCAGATTGGTGTTATAATTAAAAAAGTATCAGCATTTTACTGTATTAGTATTACAATTTATGACACAACTGAACTCTGTTCTAATGCAGGTATAATTTTTACTGTTGCTTACAGATATCACAAAGTACAATAGTAAATTAGTGTTACGTCATTGCAAATTTTAGGGTAAAATGACCATATTTCTTAGGTATTTTGGCTTTGATGGACACATACCTATGACTACAACAACACAGACAGGTACTGTATAAAATCAGTGGCAGAAATTAACTGATCAAAACCAGTTAACAACTGATCAGCTATTAAATTGAGGCTAAAATCTAAATTCAACCTCATTTTTTAAGACCAGAGAACGAGACAATAAGTTTGAACTCATAAATTGTTTTGAACTGATAACTGAGTTTGGTTCGCAAACAAGTTCCGTTTGATTTTTATTCACTTTTTTCATTGAAATAAATAGCCTATAACTGCATCAATTGAAAAGGAAATGTTTTAAAATCTAACATTTGCCCTATAAAAAAAAAAAAAATCAAACTTTTCATCCAGAAATGGACTTGAAACTGGAAAACGTGCAAGAGACCCTCTTGGTTAATGTCTGAAACAAAACTTTGTAATTTAAGCTCAGCAACAAAACAGATTTGCGTTTAAGTTATAAAGCACTTATACACAAAAATGATGCTATTATTAAACTAGATAAATGATCTCTGTCTCATTGAAAGTTTAAGTCTATTTTATAAAATAATTAGGTTTTACATAAACCTTTGACAATTTTTTATGCTTTTGTGGAAACTAACAAGTATGGAAGAAGTGGTAAATGTTTGCCAGGAGCATCTTTAGCTTTTTAAATCGTGACATAAGTTTTTACCGAAAACTGGCCCATGCCTAGAAAAAAAAAGGAAAACACATCTAAAGCAAAGGAAAACAAACATTTACGGTTTGCAAAGGCTGTTAAACTTAGATTTTAAATATTTTGTATGTACATTTGCAGCTACATGTAAGCTGTACATTACCAGTAAAACACAAACCGACACATTACCAAAAACCTAAATTTTGCACCAAACATTTCCCCCCTCATGCAGGGTTAAATCATTTACCCTATAAATTTCCTCGTCTTCCTCTGGAATAAAGTCAACTAGCTCGTCATCCTGCAGGTCACATGATATCGCTCGGCGAATTTCAGGCCCAATATCATGCAGCGTGCGAAGGCCAGCCTGTAATCATGACAACAACAGGCCTAAGCGCGAAGGCTGGGACGTCCATCTTACAGCTCAACTGTACAGTCACAGCCACCACACACACTAAGCAAACACACACCTATTCTGTGCAGCACCTGACATTTACAACTCTGACAGACTGAGGTGATGACAACACAGAGACAGAGACAAGTGTTTGTTTTTTGATACGTTGAGAAATATCTTCCTAACATGTCTCAAATAGAAGCAAGATTTTTTTAAAAAATTCACAGCTTTAATGTTTAGCATAAAACAGAGTAACTGCGTTATGACATCGACATTCTGTTTGTTGGAAATCTATTTTCAGAACAACGTAAAGATGTGTCTCCTATGCGATTTATGTGATCCTTTCTTACATGATCTTAAAAGAATAATTTTAGCTATAATGTAATTTTAGCTACAATGTATATATGGAAATCTTAGTCTTACTTGCCAATGCCAAATTTAACTGGCTTAGAATTATCCTTGTTAAGTCAGATTCTATAAAAGCTCAAACAGAAACACGTTAGTATATCTTATTCTTAAAACAGATACGTTGGAATGGAGCTTCCCTAAAAAAGCTACATTCCCACACATTTTTAAAACTTGAAATAATTGTTGAACTAAACTTTGATCGCAGGCCTTTCGATTTTGTTTCTGGTGATCTGATCAATCACATCTAAGCAAAAGAGAAAATGTAAAATATCCAGAGTGTATTATAGGACATGTTTCAGTAAATTTCTTGGCAGTGGTGTATATGTGCACCGTATATCTGTATTACCTGAAGATCAAGTCCAAGGGAAGTCAAACATTTTTGAAAGGTGTAGAATATGAATTAAAATCCTGCGTTTCCTCTGCCTTCATTCAACACATGAGCATTTGACAAATATTTGGACTTTTAAAAATTTATTCAAACTTAAAACATTTGGGAGCCACATTAATTCAGTCTGGGAAAGCAACTCGTTCACAGAATTTATTGAATTGTGGAACAAATACCTCAATAGTTGTGTAAGTCATCATCCAATGTAATTTTCCAAGTGACAATTTCATATAACAGTGTTTGCATTGAATACTACTAAATTTTTACAGATTATAGAATATTTAAGATGCCATAAATCTGCTTTGGTCTAACAACCCAATAGCTCCACTTTACAATTCAAAACTTCAGTTTTTCTAAAGGCATCAAAGAGAAAGGTTAGAAACAAGCTTTAAAAGTCTCAGTTAGAAGAAAGCTGACACGTTAAGCTGGAGCTGAGGATGTCATTGCTGGCATTCGAGATAAATTTGTACTGATTCCTGCAGATAAGGAGGGAAAGCTTATGACTGAAGAATCTGTGGGTGTTCTCATTAAACTGAACTAAACATTGTTTGTTTTTGGCTTTGTTCCCTTTTAGATCACATGTAATCAAACAGCCTTGTGCAGCTCCAAAAAATATGAAAAAATAAATAAAAAATCAATATTTTTAAATCTCGTGTCCTTCCTGACATTTTGTGGCAAAGTGAGTGTTGTAGTTCCCCAGCAACAACTTTTCCTCCAGACCTCTCCTCTATATAAGTGCATGACAAAAAAAAAAAAACATTTTCCACCTGCCAATACAAAGTGATAAAGAAACTTCATGTTACACACTGTGCACTACAAGATATATGGAAATACCTAAGCCATATATCAACATAGTAAATTAAAATAAATAGCCAAAGCTTTGTGAACTGTATGAGAAGTGAACTATGATGCACAGAAAACCCATGAAGTGGAGCTCGAGACAATGATACATGCTTAACATGAACATGTATGATATGTAAAGACATAGGAGGACCAAAGGCACAAATTAGAGACACTTAAACCACAGGAACAAACTCATACTGTACACCAAGATCATGAACGCCCTGCTGGATCATAAATCATAGACATTAGCATACTTGATATCTGAGTGAAATGCATAAAAAGACATGTTACAGACTTGATTTAATTTTTATTACATCCATTCTCACACGTTTTATTGATCATTTCTTTCCCCACACACGTACCTGCACACACACAGATCATTCTCTCACAGAAACACATCAGCACTCACCTGCAGGGCAATGGCTGTGTTGTTCTGGGAAGGGTGCGCAGTCACCAGGCCTTCCTCTTTACGTTTCTTGAATTTCCTAAAGTAGTCCTGTATCAGGAAGGTGGCATAGAACTTCCCCACGGTTACCTCATCATCTGAGTGAACAGACCACACAAATGCTTCCCGTGTCAGCAGGTCACGACACACAGCAGCCTGGGAGGGAGAAGGAGAGGCCTTCCTCCCCTGAGGCGTTCTCAGCGTGTCAGATACATTCATACTGATAGTGTATAAACTGTGGACCACCCGAAATTGCCTGACAAACATAAAATGGGGCAAAACTTTTTTGAATATGATTTTGCATGTGAATTGCTTTTAAGGGTAAATTTAACATATTAATGCATAGTATAGGTCAAAAGTCTTAAATCTTTGGAATTGGCTGTATTTTTAAGTGAATATCAGCTCAGAGGTTCTTTTCTTTTTTTTACTTTCTGCTTAACTTTGAAGTAGTAATCACTCAGGTAATGAACGACGCCTCAACTGATTGAATGAATCTGTGTTTTATCTGCAATTATTGACACAGAGACGCAACCTGCTTCTATTCCTTTAGTCACTGATTCCGAAAGTCTGACCTCCTATAAGGACTTTATGTGTCATCAAAGCAGAATCCATTGTAAAATGTTAAATATTGCTGAATTTAGCTGATCATCTAACAAATCTGTTTTTTTTAACTATTTAAAACTTCTTTTAGATCATAGTTTAGTAATTACAAGCAATAAGAATAAAAAAAAAAGGTTGCACTTTGGTCTGTTCAATCCTTTTGTACCTGAAAAATATTTAGAAATTTAAAAATTGGAGGACAAGAGAAGTTGTTTAAATTTGCGTGGAACTAATAAGGTTTTATTTAATGGTATTCCTAATTTTAAATGTAATAAGTCAAAAACAAATTCATAGTATTGTATTCATTTTTGTAAAAAATGTAAACATTTCCTGAAATATCTGTAGTCTAGATAACGTTATGACAAAACAGGAAGGTCCTACTGCAATGGTTCATAAACGTGGCTGACCTTAAATGTTCTCTGAGAAAATGTTGGTGTCATTGATTACAAAGTTGACTTATTCTCTGTCTTACACTATGAGGAAGGAGTTAAAAAAAAAATCCAACGATGAAAAACATTTTTTCAAGAGTCTTGAAGTCAGAATAATTCTTAATCAGTGCCATAAAATAAGCTGGGCCAGTGCCTTGGAGGAAGTTATAAAGATAGAAGTGGTTTAAATCTTCCATCATAAAAAATCTGCAACATTTATCATAAATACCTTTACCTAATTTGTTTAAACTACATGCTATTTTCACTAGAAGACAAGGTGTTCAAACCCACTGCAAATAAATGTTCTACTTTTGCACATGCAAACATGCAGATCTACTTTGAGCATCATACATGTTGACAAATCTCTTTTCACAATGTATGCCTAATACTAAAAAGTACTAACATTGCACACTACGTTGAAAGCTGTGCATGGATGTTATCTTGGATTGTTTTTTTTATTTCTTTGCAGAACTAAAGTGTGTGTGTGTGTGTGTGAGAGAGCGTGAGAATCATTCTGAAGCAGGGGTCTGAATCACTTTGAACAAGCACGCTGGGGACAGAGATTGGACAGAGAGGCAACACTAGTTCCATGCCACCACCCTAAAACAGAACTGCTTCAGAATATTCTGAAGTGCTACAGAGTTTTTTGGATACAGAGATATGTGAGAGGAGAATAAAGCTGTAAAAGCTCAAGCGGTGAGTAAAAGACAAGAAATTCAGACAACGGAGTGAGTCAGAGAGCAAGAGACAGAGAGAGGGGACAGAGAGTATTAGTTAGAGAAAGCATGCATTTGCACATTGGTCTACAAGGCCATGCAACCCAAAGCCCAGCAGATAGTCAATGGTCTCCATCAGCATCCAGGGCAGGAGGAAGGAGTGTGGACAAAATACACATATAAAAGACGAACTGCTGAGAGGACAACCAGGAGAACATGAGCAGATACAAATCGGTTTGTCTTCATCAAACAAACTTTCATATGAGAACATTTAGTAATAACATGTGAACAGCATGGCTGCAAATTGTGTTTATGTGTGTGTCCTTCTCTAAATGCTGTTTATCAAGTGTGAGTTTATTGACAAATAAGAGTCAGTTCCACTAACCACCAGCAGGGGGAACTACTTGGTCCAGCAGCTTCATGCTGGTTCTCTTCCAGATTTTCTTGATGACGGCCCGCAGCTCTTCATTGGCCTGTTCCAGGTTACCTGAATCACAGAAAACACTGAGAAACCAGCAATCCTGCCAAAAACTACAGCTTGGCAACAAATTCTGTGTCAAGATGAATTATTGGAATAATAAAGTGCCTAGCAAATGTTTAACCTCTAACAAACACCTACACAAAGTTGTGGAAGGAGTAATACATGGTTTTATTCTTCAAATAAAAGATAACGTTTGTTATAACATGCACATGATAATGTATGCAAGATAAAATAAATGCCACAAATAGTTCATAAAATATTTGAAAACCTTTCATCCTTTTTCTTTTTCTTCTTCGCTATAAAGTCAGATTGAATTATTCATGTGAAGTTCATACCTTCAGTTTTTATTTTCAGAGCTGTGCGCACCAGGGCAAACAGTGTAGCATTAAACATGACCGTCCCGTCACTGTTGAGAGGCATGTTCATGGCTACCAACCGCTGAAAAAGTTGAGCAGATGCAGATTTTTAACATGAAAATTGTAATTTTTTAATTCAGTGGCATTAATGAATAGGAACAGAAAAAAGAGACCTTGCATGCCACTCTGTGAGGACACAGTTTACCAAAACCAAGAGGGGGCTGGATACGACGAAGCAAGGTCACCACATCCAGATGTTTGATCCTTCCTCTGCACGACAAGAAGCAGCACTTTAATAAGTTACAGAGCCAAAGTGTGACAGAAAGCTGATATTTGGAACAATACACATACTTTGCCTCAGGATCATACTCTGACCAAATCCTCTTAAATTCATCGAGGTGGTGAGGACCGAGAATCGACCAATCACGTGTCAAATAGTCAAAGTTGTCCATAATGACGGCCACAAACAAATTGATGATCTGCATGAATTGGACAAAGTAGTTTGAAAAGTGTTTCATAATCTTTACAACATATTGTTGTCATATTTTACATTTATAAAAAAGAACGCCCAAACTGTAAATGGCTGCCATTCATGTAAAACATGACTAATTATGGCGTCATTAAATGTTTTTTTTGTGAGTGAACACATTGCAAATAAAGGTTTAAGTCCAACCTTTGCTATTTTATGCATTAAAAAAAACTAAATATTCCCCGTGTGCGTTTGTGCTTGTTTGGGACAAACAGAAACACTTGCTGCTCTTGTTGCCTGCCGTCTAGGAAAGAGTGATATATGTAACTGAAATGAAACACGGTAAAGAAAATGTACGTACCAAGAAAGCACAGAGCATGTAGAAGGTAATGAAATAAATTATTGCAAATCCACTGCCACAAGTCATCTCCTCCCCGGGGTTGTAGTCAGACTCTGGGTCACACAGTTTCCCGGGCATACAGGCCAACATTATATCCTGCCACGCCTCACCTGTGGCACACCTGGAAAGCAGGAAGACAAAAACAGACGCATATTAAACATCCAAAAAGTGCAAAATCCAAAGGTATTTTTCTAAAGGTTGTAGATAACACACCTAAAAAGAAGGAGCACAGCCTGGGGGAAGGTCTGGAAGTTGTTGTTTCTGTTAATTTGTGTCCCATCGACCATGGCAATCTTTCCAAAGACCTAAAAACAGAAATGTCATAAGAAATTAAGTTAGACCAACTCTTTGTCACATTGAGTCACAGTGTCTTGCATAATTATTCATCCCTGTTAAACTTTTCCACATTATGTCACGTTATTGTGAAAGCAGACAAGAGGAGAACGGTAACATGTTCGTCATTCTTTTCACTTTCTAAATGTGCAAAGCTGATAGACATGCAGCAAAAAGATTTATACATAAACAAAATATTATCCTAAAAAAATAGTCATTCAACATACGCTAAACGAATGCAAGCTTCTTTCGTCTAATGTTGTTTTTAATTGTATTGTCAGTGTATCCTTTTTATGAAATATCACAATTACACACGATTTCATGTTGGTCTGTCACAAAATACCAATTAAACACAGTTTTTAAAGGCAAAATAAGGGAAAGATCAACTATACCAACCTGCATGCCGATGACAGCGTAGATGAAAAACAACATGGCTATCAGTAGAGCAACATATGGCAAAGCCTGAAAAACAGAGAACAGGTAAAACAGGAGTAATGTCAACTTTTGTTTTTTATTTTTATTTTATTTGAATATAAATACCACCTCACCTGGAAGGACTTAATGAAAGTCCACAGCAATGTGCGGATACCCTCTCCTCTGCTGAGGAGTTTGACCAACCGCATAACTCGAAACAGGCGAAAGAAAGTGATGGAGATGCGAGCACTGTCCTCCGTGTTCTGCAGATTAAAACGTATTTTCAATAATTATGACATTAGCGCTGCATTGACCGAGTCAAGAGTGCCTGACTGTGCTTTGCTGGATGAGCGGAGACCTTCAAACCAGTTATATATGGGCTAACAAAGCAGCACTGCACTTTTATACGTGAAATTAACTGTGAAATTGGAGCAAAGCCCTGGTAGGCAGTTTCTAAAACTGTAATAAGGTTTGTAATGCAGTGCAGCTGTAGCCGATATGTCTCTGCAGGTCTGTGTTCAAAGCACGGCCATGTTCTCTGTTCCTGTACAGACCTAAAAAGGGGAGTAAGCAAGGAGGCAGGCATGCTGGAGAAAACCTTGCCATACTTGACAGGACATGTCTATTCAAGCATGGCGCCCTCAGTCCAGAGTCACTGCATGCGGAGTCACAGTGGGACCAACCCGAGCGGGTCGACCGGGAGGTTCACAGGTCACAGCTGGGTGACCTGATCCCAGGGGCTCATCCATGGGCCGCTACCCACCGCCAGAACGGAGGCAGAGACCATGAAGCCGTGTCAACAGTGCAAACGTGAAGAGGGGCTCAATGCCACTCCCACTCGACAGGACACAAGTGTCACGTTTGAGTGACACCTCTTCTTCCAAATAACTCCAAACATTTAGGAATAATAAAAAGCCAATGCTCTGAGGATATATGTAAACAAACTGAGGAAATAGATGCGAGAAAAGTATAGTAAAGACGATGTAAATGACAAGATAAATGAAGCTGAAATCAGCAACGGATGAAAAAGGATGAGAAGACAGAATAACAAAAGAAATGCAAATCCAAACATGGCATGGCCCTGACATGGGGGGCAAAGCATCTTACCCCCATCTCATCCACCTGAGGAGTCTCCGTTGGCTTTAAAATCAAAGACCTGTATTAATGACTTAGACAGAGTCTGCAGGTCTCACATATATTTGGTCAAACATGTTACATGTGAAGTTATTGTCACAAAACGCCAGCAAATGTCAGTTAGAAGACGGAGACAGGACAAAGTCACTACTCTTCTCATCTGACAGGACAAACATGTCTCCTGCATTATCTTGGACAAAGACAGACAAGTATTTATCTATGGAAACTCTGTTTACTGGCAGGCATTATCTTGACAGTAAATTATGGAGATACTAAACACTCCACAACACAAGATGTCAGCTTAACATTATGCAGGACTTAACAATTAGACATCAGAGTGACAAACAACAGTAAAAGACTCATTAACATGGACGACTGGCACGCAACTTTATCACAACCCCCCAGTGTAGCGGTCACTACTCATGAGACTAGATGGTCACCAGGGAGAGATGTCTTTGGTGAGATTTAACAATGTTAATGGTTAAGTGTCCTAACTCACATAAATGTTGTGAAATGATGATGTGATAAAAGCTGCTCTTACACACCCTGGACTTGTATGTTTTCATTATAAAGCCCTGTTGGCTTTCAGTTCTTACAAATGGACTTCAGAAAAATTATCTTCCTGGACACAAAAACCATGAAATATGAGCACAGTTCATTAATGCAGGGAACAATGTTATCGTTAACGTATTTCAAAGAGACAAACTTGAATGTTCCCAAACATGAGAGGATCTCACCAATTGCTTCGGAAACTAGAGGAGTTGTGTGATATTAACACTTTAAAATATCCTAATGATGCACATCCTTTGTAAGTTGTGATCATTGTTATTGTCCCTAAAAGACAAAGTCTCAAGTTTCAGACTCTAACTTGAGTCACAAAACCAAACTTTCTAGACTCATGGTTTTTTATTTCTTTTAGTGATTGAACTACAGACTACTGCTCCTTTACTGTGGGCTTTTAACACTTTATATTAACAATCTTCTCATGTTAGCTATATTTTCACAAATATGAGAATGAAATTAAATGATGAAATAAATTATTTTGACTCAGCAACTTAGTTTAAAGTTTAAATTGTTTTATGGTGGAATAATTTCTTGGCTGAAAAAATCTCTAAAAATATTCAGGTTCTGGGCTAAGAAGGATTTAAAAATAAAACCCTGATGGACCTTCTATAAGCCTGTAGAATAATCAATCTAGGACATATAAAAAAAAACACCCATAAATTTGCCATTTTAGCAGCAAAATCTTAAATTATTCAATATATCTGCACAGCACTGCATATCCCTTTTACACATGAAAATTCAATATTTTTCACACAGATTTGCACCCATACACACAATTTATGATTCATGAGCAAACATCTGTAAAGGGTCAAAGTTCAAGAAAACACTGGTTAATCAAGTGGTGTGGATGGACTGAATGATGTTTTAAAACTGAAGAAAGCTTTATTAAACACTGAAAAGGTGATTTTTTTTTTTATAATGCTCAGCACTGAAAACAAAACAAACAACAAATACTCCAGACAGATGTGGCGTCATTCCAATTCCTCAGCATAACAAACCGTCAGCATGAGTTGCAGAAATAAAGAGATGATTTAACTAAAAATAAAAGCAACTCAGAATGAGCTCGAGGAGGTTCTTTAGGTAATCCTGGCCACAGCGTTAATGGAGCATGCGTTCTGCGTCACCACATCGCCGGGGTAGCACTGCACGCACGCGCGCAAAACATTCAAAAGATTTAGAGCCAGTGGTGACCTCAGAGCAAAGCAGCAAACCATGCATACCAGTAGTGCCCTGAAGTTAAAGGGCCACAGCAGGGCGCTCTCACAGTCCGGTGCAGAGAGATACAGGTGAGCGACACAAAGGGAAGAGAGAAAACAAGAGGAAGAGGAAGAGGAAGAGGCCAGCAACTGAGGAAAATGCTGGGACAGAAGATGAAGCAAGATTCTGGTGCCTCTCAGTAAGTAAAAATTTATTAAATCCATCCACAAGGTGAAACTTGGACATAACAAAGATTGGGAGGGATATATGTCATCACTTTACTTGCGTTAGTTTCGGTGATTATTATGGATAGCGAACAAAATTTAGTTTCTCAGAAATTTAAGTAATATGATGCTTCCAGGAATCGTAGGTTCCTCTAAAAGCAGCATTTAGCTTTTCTGATTTACTGGTTTTGGTATTTCTGATCTTCTCGATGACAAAGCATCCTCAGCAGCTTCTCTGGGGTTTTAATCATCTCTGGTTGTGGAAACTTTATTTTGAAGATAAAGCAAAGTGGCTCCTGTGCCTCTTGACTTTTCCTCCACACTCAAGAACCTTGATTTCTATAAAAAAATTCTCATTGTCCAAAATTAAATACTGTCAACTCTGGTCAGAAGAATGTACCAGCTATAGCTAATGTCCAGGATTTGAGAATCTGTGATGGTTCAGTTCTAAATTGATCCAAAATCTGCACCTTGAATAGGATTTGCTTTGAGATCCTCTTAATGCCTCACTTACCCCTGCTGTTTGTGGATCTTTTTCTACAACCAAACATTTTCCTTTCACTCAACTTTCCATTATCATCAATGTCTGTCTGCTAACCATCTGTCAGGAATGTGTTCGCCATCACATAAAATTTCCACACATTAAAAAAATATTTTGCTTTGTTGCCCACATGCTACATATTGGTCAAATTAATCTATCTAACAAAGGAATTTCTCCTTTTTAATTAAATTACTAAATTGTAATTTTGATGATTTTCTAATTTATTAAAATGCACCTTTAAATAATGAAGCAGGAAAGTGAAAAGGGAAAAAAGAGGAAAAAACAGAGAGAGTTGCTGTGGCAGAGTTCATGCACCTGACTGGAGTCTACACACCTGCGCTACACATGTGCTCCATTCAGAGCTTTAAGAGCTCACTACAGAGAGACAGAACAAAACACAGAAACAGTCACTCAAAGAGACACAAACACAAGATCATCAAAGAACCTCAGACTCAGCTGGCGTCATTCACATTCAATAGAAAAGATGCTTCTAATTAGCCAATTCTCTAATTGTGAGTTTTTATAGCAACGTATGCTAAGATCCTTCATTTGATTTGATTCATCTATTCAGTTGCAACTGAATTACTTCCAGGTCACTACATGACTTGATCCATTCCCAAAAATATCAGCTGTAAGCAAAGCCGCAGTTTCTCACACAACTTTAAGGTAAGAACATTATTAATGCTTTGAAGAAAATCTCAGCTTCAGTTAAAAAAAAAATCTTTTTGTTTTTAAGTTATCCTTAATGTTGTGCAAAATTCCTTAGTTTTAACTCCAGGGCCATTCTGTCTGGAGAAAAAAAAAAGTAATGGGGACAGCAAGCAAACAAACAAACCAACAAAAAGCACAAACTTCACAAGGCTCTTTGGGAAACACTGACCGGAAGGGTAGGGACTGCGTGGCCAATTGTCATCTGTGAGAGGCAGATGTGGAAAGGATGGAAGGTTATGAGATGACTGTCTGACCCACCAACATGCAATTAGTGAGTTCAGGCCAGAATTTTAAAAGGCTGTTTAACTCATGCCTGGTAAAAAGCTGAAAATATGGAGGATGTACAAGGCAAACACACAACACGTCAGCTGCTACGATTAAATTAAACATTCGGTTAAAGACAGGCGTGCAGGTTGCACAGAAATAAATGTCATGAAAGGTGTGTTTGAAACATGAACAACAACCTCAATCCTACACACACTCACAGCTGGATTAAACACTGAACACATGTTACACACACATGCACAACACAGAGAACCTGCAAACTCACAATGATTTGTTCTTTTAAGCAAAGTTAGTGTTCATTAACACAGTCATGCAACACTCAAAAACACTGATTGTTACTCCAGAAAAACAGCACTGCAGCTCAGACATGAGAGCACTCGGGAAGGGAAGAAGAGGGTGAATGTCGTTGAAGTCTGAAAGTGATTATTTGGGAGGGACTGCTTAACTGGTGAGGTTTTGTGGAGTATTTATTGGCAGTCGGCATCTTATCTGCAGTTGTCTCATGGATTTTTTGAGGTAAAGATAAGTTCTTTCCTCAGAGTCAATTGAATAACCTTCTGATGGAAACCTAACACTGCAAAATGGCTTCCCTTTTAACAAGTGAATATACTTTAATAGCTTCAGTTCTGCCTTTCAGTCAGAAAGTCTCCACTGTTGTGCTTAATGTGCTTTTTAATCAGGGAACTTGAAGATGCTGGGACACTGTTTCTTATCTTCTCTCTTGTCTATATGCTGCCAATCCAAAATATGTATTATGTGGGTTCAAAGTGTGGAAATCCAACTATCTAGGGAATAAAGTATGTATATAGAACTCCCATGAAGTACTGAAGAATATTTTAGCTGAATTGATAAAAACAGCATAGGTTGCTGCCAGTCCAAGCACTCACTGTTTTAATGTGGTTTTTTTTAATTACTATAGACAGAGCTTCTGTATGCCATAAAATAAGATTAAGTCATGTCTTTGCTGAGTCACAAAATATCTGAATAGTTCTTGCATTAACTTAATTGTAATATATGATTTAGCCTCCTAGGCTGAGAGGATCACAATGTGTATTATTATTTTTGTATACAATGCTACAATGTCAAATTTGAAGAAGTGCTAATTATCTTAACACTCCAACACATTTTTACATGTGTACAGACCGTAAAAACAACAGAACAAAATCATAATTAGCTAGTTTTTGAGTTTAGAGATGTTGGGCACCGGTGCCACTCCAGCAGGCGGTTGTTTTGCTTTTTACAGTAAAGAAAAAAATAATTCCTGTTTCTCCAATATTGGACAATTCATTCTGTTGAGTACTGCAGGTAAGATAAAGACTGCTCACAACCACTCCACATAACCTGACTCAAAAAAATCTTAGCTGTCATACATATTTCACTGAAAGCATGTCTTTAAGGATTGCAAGAAACAGCTTGAGTTTCAAGTGCCTTAAACTGAAATCCCAAACACCTTACATTTAGTTTTTGCAGAAAGAAAAATATTTTTTCCGTTCCAAAAGTCATTTATGCTCTTGATATAAATTTTGAAAGTAAGTAAAATATTTTGTGTGCTCTTAAGAAAACCCTAACCAACTTTCTTTCATCCTGTCAGTATTTTAATTTTAAGCCAGCTGCAAAGGGGATCAAAAGATAAAGTTGTCATCAACAACCAGCTACACACAAGCAACATTTTTTTATTTCCATACTTGCCTCTACAAGTTTCTATGGGGAAAAAAAGTGAATACAAACAAGAATTAGATTACCACATCATAAACGGATCCCATTTTGAACCGAACACAAAAAAATATGAATAGTTCCTGTGACACTCCAAGGTAAACAATACTGTACATAATATATGCAGTCAAAATATGCAGCTGTAGTCACAATAAAACATGTAGAGAAAACCACAGTCTATTAAGGTTAATAAATTCTATGTAAATACAACTCACAATAAATACACTGTCTTGCATAAGTGTTCATACCACTTAAACCTGTTTTTACTATTTATTATACTACAATCACATATTTCAATGCATTTTAGATGCGATAGACCAAAACAAAACTGAATAAAAGTGAAATTGAAACTTTCTTGACAATAAATTTGCCTTATTCTAAACTTATTGAAGGTTTTATGTTTAGTGTTACTGTCTGCTTGTCGAAAACTACAAACTTTTTCTTCATGTTGCTTTTTTTATACTATTTGGGTGACTTCTGAAAGTAAATGGTTGTAGTGAAATTTTATTCAAGGCTTTTAGGGTAAAGAGGTCTGAATGCAAATGCATGGTACATTTTTAAAAACATTTTTGTCTGTAAACAAACAAACAAAAAAAAAAGATAACCATGTATCATTTTTCTTTCACTTTACAAATTTTCACTACTTCGTTTTGGCCAAATACATAAAATTAAAACAAAATACATTAATGTATGTGGCTGTAATGCAACATCTAACAAAATTCAAGGGGCACTAACACTTTTGCAAGGCATTGTGAAAGTTTATTTGAAAGTCAAACTGAAGATTACAAAACAGCCAATGGCGCTTTATGATAATCTAACAGTGGTGCACTTTTTTACTCATTCACACAATGTCATTTATATTTCAGTTTCTAAATATAAATGCCTACATGAGAAGGCTATTAAACACATTTAAATTGGCCATCTGGCTTTCTGTAAGGGTTCAGTTTAACTTTAGAGTCAGAGAAAAGTACTACTTACGTTAACTTCAGTGATAGCAATATCGACGACGCTACCAACAACAATTAAGGCATCAAATGTGTTCCAAGCATCAGCAAAATAGTGCTGTTGGAGGCAACATTTAAGGGTAAAAAGGGCAATGAAAGACAGTGGACAGGAGAATATGGAAGTAATCGGATGGATGAAATAGGAGTGGAATTTGAAATAAAAATGAAATTAAAAAAAGTTCAAATGGCAGGTTCAGGGGAGGAGAAAGAGAAACAGAAATAAAGCGTTAGGAAGGATCAGACTGAAAACAAAAAGTGGTAGCTCTGCTGCAGAAACCTGCCAGAAGCATTGCTGAACCAGAGGAGGAAGAGGACGAAAAAGCAGCGAGGTAAACAGTAGCTGAATTTACTTACATCGATTTCACTCAGAACAATGTCTACTATGCTGCCAATGACTACCAGGGCATCGAACACGTTCCAGGCGTCCCCAAAATAGCCCTGAATGATGTGTGGGTCAGGTGTAAAGTCAGCAAAAATAAACAAAGAACGTTTTAACTCTTACACAGAAATGTAAATCTGCTAATACTTTCAATTTAAACACACAGGGAGCCCCCTGCTGACATCCTCAGCTGAAGGGCCCATAATTACACCGCATTGATTTACAGGGTGTTGTTAAACTGAAGGGAACAAAATCCACACCAAACGTCATGCTAACAATAAAAATACAAGCAAAAGATTAAAGAAAAAAGAGCTGAGCACTGCAAAACAATTTTTTCTTACTAGCATCCTGTCTTTCTTTGCAACACAGAGCTGTGAATCAGGCAATGAAAAGAGATAATAAAAACAGTGAACATCTCACTATCATTCAGGTTCATTGTACAGTATTCAAAGTCACATTTTAGCATACAGGAAAGTGATTTTTTAATGACTAAAAGTTCTTATGTGCCCTCTGCTGTTACCCTTTCATAATTCAAAGGCCAAATGACTCAATGACGCTAACCAGGCTGGACAGCAGCTGTGTTGGTTAAAGTGGCGTGTTGCACTCATTGGCACCGACTTTACACATGTCTGCCAATTCAGAGGCGTATCCGCTGTAAATCAGCGATGACCCAGAATTCAATTTCTCAGTAGAAATGCAGGTCTCCAACACTGAGGTGCCACAAAAGTGCATCATTCTCAGCATGGGAGATAATCTCTGTAAAAAGTGCTGCAGTAAGCATCGCTGCTTCTTTTATCTCCTGCTGACTGAGCAGAGCAGAAGCAAAGAGGTGTGTACCGGCTCAGGATAAAGGATTGCTTCCTCCAAACCGAGGTACTTCCATAATTTTGGGTAAAAAAACAGAAAGGGTCTAAAGAATTATAATAGACACAACGTATTAGTCATATCCTGAGTAGATTATAGCACTGAATTACATTTTTATTTCACCAACTTTTTCTGACTGGGAGCAATATTAATAATTAACCCAGCTAAAGTAACAGTTGAGGGAGCTAAACAGATATGTTTTCTTGTCACCAAAGAAAAGTCATGAGAGTACCAGTGGAAATATGAAACCAGTGGAACCAGTGGAATATGTTGTTCTCTTGGTTTGTTGTACTTCATGTCAGATGGATTTCAGTCGCTCTCAGTGGTGGTGAAACTTGAAAACTCCGCTGTTGTGGGCACGTCTATGTCATTAAGTTAAATTATCTTGTGCTTTATTATTTGGGAATAAAGGGGGCTGGTCTTTAGCCCCGCCCCCGGCCCGACTCTGACTTGTTCCGCCAGTGTTTCACATAAATCTGGACAGAGAAGCTGGACCCCCATTAGCGCAGTTAATTGGGTTTAAATTTCATGACAAGAGTGATGAAGTATTATTTTCTTATTTATTTTCTGAAGCAGTGATCTTTTTACTTTCAATTTCTCATTTTCAGATAAACATTGCCGTTGCACAACCTCAATTTATCAATAAAATGAATCAAATTTCTACCTTTTCAATCTATTTAAACAGTAACCTTTATTTGTGTTAAAAGATAATATGTTTCTCAGAATGACAGTTTAATTAGTTGCATAAATTGTCAGATTCTTACTTTTATTAATTGATGATGTTTCTGTTTAGTTTGTTTAAAGTACTCACCCTGGGTTTGAATGCGATGAGCTTGAGAACCATTTCCACAGTGAAAACAGCAGTGAAAACCATATTGAGAATGTCCATTACATAATTAAAAAGTGCTGATTGGCCATAGTGCTGAAAAAGAAAATAAATAGGAAGGGGAAAGCACAAACACAGTTATTTTAAAATGTGAAATCACCATTTGAAAACCGAACAAATGCAATTGAGGCAAACAAAGAAATCATGTGTACTGCACTCAAAGTTGGCTTGAAGGAAACGTTTTCCTGATTTCTTACCTGGACAGCCAAGCAGAGCGTGTTGAGCATGATGAGCACAAACATGATGTACTCAAAGCCAGTGGAGTTCACCACATACCAAAACTTGTACTGGTATGGGTTCTTGGGAATATATCTCCTCAGGGGATGGGCCTTCAGAGCGTACTCCACACACTGTCGCTGCACACACACATAGACATGAAAGGTGAATTTCCAAACAATCTCTGCCTCCTTGATTAAATCCTGTAAAACCTTCCGGATCGATATTAGTGAACAGTTAGCTAGGATTTTAATACATAAAGAGACATAGATGTTGTATGTACAGCAGAAAGCATTTCTCTAGTGGTTTTTGTCATTTTTCTGCTTTAATTATAAAATTACATTTAGATTGTAATACAAGAAAATTGAAAGCAGCTGAAAAAAATGCAAGTAATTTGTTAATAAAACTTAATAGTAATTGAGTTAGTGCTATATATCTTGTGTGAGAGACTCTGAGATCCAGCTCACATTGGACAAAAGATAGAGCTAAAGATAAATTGTAGAGATTTTTACCTGGTTCTTGTCAAGTTCACAGTTTTTATACTCCTTCTCTCCTTGTTCTTGAAATGTGACGATGACAAAACCCACAAAGATGTTCATCATAAAGAAAGCAATGATAATGATGTAGATGATGAAGAAGATGGATATTTCCACACGGTAGTTGTAAATGGGCCCCAGATTCTCCCTGTTGGAGTCGATGGCTTTGTACAGCAGCCTAAGCAGACACATGTATGTCAGTCGTTTTAATAAAAACTGTGGACTCTCGACGGTTTGAGGGTAAAATGTTTGCGTCTTACGCCGGCCAGCCTTCAAACGTGGAAACAGTGAAGAGGGCCATCATGGCCATGAGGACATTGTCAAAGTTGAAGTCGCTGTTGTGCCAGACCCGCCTGTGGATCGTCGGCTGGTTAACGTCTCCATCCTTATACAGGATGTATGTGCCTCTAGAAGAAAGTGATCAATTATGTGGAGGGTGAAAATCAATGTTTAGTGATAAATGAAGGTCAAGAAATTTGAAACTTACTTGCATTCTTCCGGACTGGACTTGGCCTCATCTGTGCAGCGGTAAAATTTTCCCTATAAAGCAAAACAAAAAAGTTCTGTTTATACTAATTACTATTCAAAATGATCTGTCTTCATAATGTCTTAGTCAAAGTGCCAACAAGCCACTTTATGCTCAAAATGTGCTATATAAATAAAATTACCTTTACATTTACATAAATGAGTTAGCTCACCTTAAATAGCTGCACACCTATACAAGCGAACATAAATTGAAGTAGAGTGGTGACAATCATGATGTTGCCAATAGTTCTGATTGCCACAAAGACGCACTGAACAACATGCTGTGGAACAAAGAGACCAAGATGTTATCAACCTGGACCAAAAACTGTTGTAGTTTTAGTGTAGAGGCTGAAATATGTTTTCAGTTCCTACTTTAAGGCCCTTGGCTCTATTGATGGCCCTCAGGGGCCGAAGCACTCGAAGAACTCGGAGGATCTTTACCACGGAGATGGCCGAAGACCTGAAATAAATATCCATTCCTCAGTGACACCAAAAGAAAAGATTGTCGTATCTTATTTTAATTTAAAACCTGCAACAAATGTGTGGCAAATGGGACGAATTAGGGATCTAAGCCAAAATAGGCAAAAGAATCATTCTAGTTTTAATAACGTTTTTGATTTAAGATCATAAACTCAGTTGTGACTTCAGGAAATGACTCATAAGAAAACTTTAAAACACTTTTTGAAGGGTTTTTTTTTAATTGAGAACTGAAGTTGCTTTTTTGTACCATTTGAAAATGTATCTATTTCTCAGCTAAATCAAATGCCTAATTGACAATGATCCATTTAGGTTGAACAAACCTAAAACCTGAACAAAAGAGGGCACTAATAATATAAACTTGTTAATTGGTTGTTAAATCAATGCAGAGATTTTTGTGTTAGACAATGAGAAATATCTAAACACAGAAAACACTTCTTGAAGAATTGTATTTTTATTTTCCCTTTGCTCAACACATTTTCTTGTCAGATTTTGACAACAACATTTACACCATCTGAGTTGCTGGAATGGGTTTTGGGCAACGATTGTTGTCACTGGGAGGAGAGACAACATTTACTGGTAACGACTTGCACAAGTCGGATGCTGCATTCAATTTGTCACAGATCATGTGACAAATGATCTGTGACAGATCATTTGATATAGAAAGGCTTTGATATTCGAGTTGAGAACGTTTGAGCTATAAATAAAAACAGATTTGTTGTTTGTTTAGTGTAAACTGTTAGCAGATTACAGAACAAACAAATATACTCCTCTCTATTTTGTAGATCCAAACAATAAGAGGCATATGTTCACAAACAGATATTTCATAGCACAATATTTCTCAGTGGTGTATTGAGTGCTAATAAATGGCTAATACATGGAATATTCCAGAGATCTGAGAGAACACAGAAGAAGCACGCCAGGAGAGATAAGTCCAGCAACAGACCTGCAAAAGAGGCTTAGATCCTAGCATGACTGCTTGCAGATCAAATTTTCTTGTTTACTCACTGAATGCCAAAGGAGACAAGAGAAACCCCGACCACCAAGAGATCCAGGAGGTTAAAGTAATTCCTGCAGAATGCTCCCTTATGGAGAAAAGCTCCATATGTTGTCATCTGAGGAGAGGACAGATGGTATTAAAGGCGCAAAAAAAAAATTACAGCTTTTTATACACAAACTGTTACATTTCATACTGCAGAGGACTCAAACAAAGCCAATATAAACAGCTTAAACAGGAATATTTTCAGCACTCAGAGTCCCGCAGTCAAACACACACACACACACGCACACACACCCACACGCACACACACACATCTCCACACTCTTTTAGATCACTCTGATTTGGGGTGGCGAGCTCACAGCAGTGAAGCAGGAAAGCTAACTCTACTATCGCCACCCCCACGGCCCTTAAAAACATGAATGTAGTAGTAAGTCATTTATTTCACAATCCACTATGCAATGAGGCAATCAAACATGCATTTTGTTGCCACAAAGTCAAACCTGTAACAGCTCAATTTATAGGGATTGGAAACTAGAAATGGCCTTACTGTCACATTCATGTTGGCCGTCCTCTTAAAGCACATTCTGATATGTTCTTTAAATGCTCAGATTAAACTGGAGGCAGCTCCCAGTTGAAACTTTGCAGTTCAGCAGGCAGAGAAGAAAAACCAGCCAAAATAACTCTTCTTCAAATAATGAAAGTAAAATGCTTGTTTTCCAAGCACATATAAATGTGAAGCCCTGCAGAGAGGCCAAGACACCAGACTGCTAACGACGAGCGCTTGAGAATTTGAAGGTCGAAAGCAATAAAGTCATCAATTGTTTATTATTTTTGCCTGAATAGCTGCAGAGGCGACTTCACATTGATATGCAGCCAGTCAGGGAAAGCAGACTGAACCATGCTCGGCAGGAACATGGTTGGTTGTGCCCCCTCTTTTATGGTAATTCTGAAGAGCAGTCAGTATGGTAAGCATGGAGCTTCGTAGCGTTGACTGGAGCTGGCTTTATGCTGTTACAACACAAACCCTGACCTCAACTTCAGCCAATGCCTTTGAAAATGTCGGAACACCCCATAAAATTTTGTTGCAAGGCAAACAAAGGTTGCATCTTGTTTTCCACATTTCCACCAAAAATAGTTTCAGCGATGACTGCCCCAATGATGTGACACCCAAGTGAGAGTAATGTCATGTTCATGTGATGTTTCCTTCCCCCATGAGAAGCTCTTTGATCAGGATAATTTCACAAATCTTGTGTTAATGTTAGTGTGTGCAACCAAAAAAGTCCAAAATAGTAATTTTTGCTTTTTTTAAAAGAGGTGCCATGAAGAATAAAAGCAAATAAGAGAAAGGAAACAAACAAGCTAGGTTGCACTGAGTGGCAGGTGACACACAAGGAGAGAATGCAGCAAGGCTCTCGTTGTCACTCTATGGGGTTACCTTCAACACGATCTCAAATGTAAACATACTAGTGAAGACATAATCTGCATAGCCTAGGACCTGGAAGGCAACGAGACGTTTGGAGTGTTATTGGAATGAGGTTAGTGACAGCACAGACAGGGGACACAGGGCATTTACCTTCAACACGATCTCAACAGTAAAGATAGCGGTGAAAGCATAGTCAAAGTAACCAAGTATCTGCAAAAAGCAATGTAGATGTTTAACAAAGACAGTCATCATGCAGCTTTATACATCATAAACAAGATGAAAGAAAGGAGTAAATATTTAAGCATTTACAAAGAAGGATTACCAAGAGTTACTTCACTCAGTTAACGAAGTCAAACATAGAGACTCTATTGCATTGAAAAGGGAAAATTAAACATCCTACCTGAGAATTTAAAAGCAGGACCACACTAGTGTTTTTGCTGGATTTAGCTCATAAGAGATTTTTTTTTTCTTTTTGGGTTTGTTTTAAAAAGTTTCTGTCAGACCACTCCCACCTTGTCAGGTATACAGTTTTATCTAAAAAGACGTTTGACAAAAATCTCAAGATCACCAAATTATCTTGAGATAAACAAATTTACAAATATAATTTGTAAAACATCAAGTCTTTCTTATGAAATATGGGTTGTGCTCATAAAGAACCCATATTTTGTATTATGTGCGTGCACTGAGAGAAAGAGAGTAATATGTATTTTTCTATTTCTTTTTTCAATACTTTTTAGTCCCCAAACCAACTTGGTCTAAAGGGCTGTGAGAGCACATTGACGGTCAAATAACATTGGCTACTGCCATGTCAGCCTCTCCAAGCATTTGACATGTTGAGGTGAGTGAATCGTTACCAGGGTAGACAGAGTGTCTGCACACCATAGATTCAGTAATGTCATTACTAGGTCAAAGCAATAAAATTTACACAGCACTCATGCATAGTTTGCATTTGCTACAAAGCGTTTTGACACGCTGAAACAATCCACATGCCATGTCTACTGTATCAGATGCATTAAAGGTAATGCCTTAAAGCCCCATATTTTCAGTTCATACACCATTGAAACACATGATATATAGAGTAAAGCTATAAAAAAAATCCTGAAACTTAGTTTGCAGAATGTTGTATTTAGTTAGAATAAAAGGAAGTCTGTGACCTGGTAACTTTTTTCACATTTTGTAAACTTTTTTCTGAGAAATCTCCTCCACTGTGGACTCTTAAACAGGGTGTGTGAGTTTGGTACAAAAGAAACAGTACATTTCAAGTAATTGAATCCAAACAAAAATGTATAAAAGTTCATCCTAAATTCCAGGATTTAAAACATCAAAAACTGATCTGCATATTCTCAATAATATGAGTACATTCTATTTTTATTCTTACTTATTTATCCTATATTTTCCAGATTAAGATTGGGTCTTTTGTGAACACTGTCCATGCATTTAAGAGGTTTTTGCTGCAGTCCATCTAAAATAATAATAATAATAATAATAGTAATAATAATAATAATAATAATAATAAAAAGTTACATGACCTTTTGAAAAAAGACAATTTATCATTTTGCTAAATATCTACAATAGGATATCTTAATATATAGCCATTTTATTTGTGCATCTTTTCAATAAAGACAAAAAAAGATTTTTAATATAAGGATTGGATATATTTTAACTTAATGACAAGAAAAATCTATCTAAAAAATATCACCAGTACATTTAATGCTGTTTTGTTGTGATCAGAGATGTCACAAATCTCACATGTTTTGTAGTGATGTCTGCTAAATATTTTATGCCATTAGTTTGTGAATTTATGCACTTTGTGTAAACTGCATCAAAAGCAGATGCTTTGGTAATAACAAACTTTATGAACGAGTGGAGCGTCCCATCAGGCGCTTCAGTGCAGCTACTCCAGCGGAGAACGACTGTGTTTCTTCTGTCTTGTTTCTAACTCACATCTGGATTTTTTTTTTTGTGATCTTTGTCATTTGCACCAACAAAAAAATAGGTGCAAATAAATCCACCTGGTCGACTTCATGCTCCTGCATGTATTTAATGCAATTAACTTTGTGAATCCAGTAAAAATTAGCCTTACAGAGAAAACAACGACAAACATCGGAGCAGGTCGCCCAGCAAGTATTTAGAAACTGATCCACATGGCAGCTTAATTTAATGCGGGAGTTCTTAAACAGAAATGTTTAAAGTTGCTTAAGAAACTTGCCTTTAACATAACTACTCAAACAGCGCAAAAGAAGCTCCACTATTTCCCATTTTTCACTGTTGTATTATCTACATAAACGCAATAATCAGAGTAATTCTGGTCCTTAAAAACAACAATCACATTTTTCTAAAAGAATATTTTTTATGACAATTTTTACAGAATAACTTATCAACCTACTACCTTTATATAATATTATTAGTTCTTAGGTAATTATGAGCTATCCAATTTATTTTATTTTACTGTTAATCTTTTTGGAGCACACATTTATATGTGTGCTTATAAATGTGTGCTTATAACATATTTTATTTCAAGTGATTCTGTCCTCAAATGCAGTTCTTTTTTCTTTAAAGCAGTATCAATATTATGAATGCCGCTACAAAAAAGGTTTCTCCTCGCTGCGCCTTCAGTCACATGATGCCAGATAAATGCCAAATTTACTTCAATAAATTACAGTTTTGATACAAAAAGATGATTTTAAGTTGGCCAAATCTAAACTGTCAACTAGAATTTTGTCTCTCACTGGGTTAATAAACACAAAATGAATATTTTTTTCCACAAAATTCCAACATCTATTCTTTCAGCTATTTATAAAAACAAAAAACAAAAACCAAAACAAAACAAAACAAAAAACATTTGCAATTTATCACATGTTAAAACAATTAAATAATTGGCAGGTTAAATAAAATACAAAAAGTTGTCAGGTAAAACATAAAAGCTTTGGCATCTCAAGGACTCTAATCTATATTTGCTTTACACTCAGAGAGCTAAAACATGCAAAAACCAAGAGTGGGGTCATTTGACGAGACTAAGGTGTGTCAAACAACATTTATTACCTGACAAGTGATTAATCCAAAGAGCTACTTCTTCTTCTTCTGGTCTGTGCTAAATGTGTTTCAGTTGTGGATGTAGTTTTTTGTTTAAGCTTTGCAGACTTACAATGTTGCGGGCGGAGAAGTTCCGGATCGGATCTTCGGCGGCGAGCGACACCGAGCTGAGCATGATGAACACCAGGATGAGGTTGGTGAATATGTGGTGGTTGATGAGTTGGTGACAAAACACTCGCACCCTAGAAGAAAGAAGAATAGCTAATAATCACATACCAGCAAGATACTATATGCAGCTTTATGATTTTAATATATTATAACTCTTCAATGCTGGGGGAAATATTGTTTTTTTGGTTTTATAGGTTGAGCATTGGCTCACTGATGATTTAAACGTGTCTTACGGGTTTGTGCTACTGAAGATGAAGAAGGCACTTCCCTCTGGGATCGGAATGATCTTTTCCTTCTTTACCAGGTCAGCGATGACCGGTCGAGGACCTGATGGAACTTCTGGGTCTTCTTCATCTCCCCCGTTGTCATCGTTGTCCTCTTCCTCTTCTTCCTAATAATACAAGTATACCAGAACATGTGAACAATTGTATCACAATAAATTGGTATATTAGTTTTTGTTTGGTGGTTGAACGGAAAGTGGTAATACCTTTTCATCTTTGTCGTCATCCTTTTTGTCACTGTAAGTTACAGGAATATTTTGTAGGTACTTTTTCCACACATTTGCCAATAATAATAATAATAATAATAATAATAATAATAATAATAATAAACAAAAATTTGGTAGAAAGAAATGGGAAGATCAGGTCCTCACTCTTTTTTGTCTCCTTCATCTGTGTTGAGGGATTCTGCATCTGCCAGGTTGTCCACAGCGATAGCCAAGAAGACATTCAGGAGGATATCTAAGCAAAACGGTCAGTAAAGAATAACCCTCAGATTTAAAAACAAAGAAAGACTACACAAGCCACATTTTTGCTTGAAACCAAACAGTATTAAATAGCAGCAACATGGGTGTCAGAATGAGTCAGGATACAGTTTCCGCAAATGAAGAGAATGATGAAGTAAAAACACACGACCATCCCGGAGGAGGAGGGGCCTCCGTACGCCTGGATCCCATCGTACATGACAGCGTTCCAGTCTTCTCCAGTCAGGATCTAAATGCATTATGGTACTTAGTGAGATTCAAGGAGGCAGAATGCTTTTTTTTTTTTTACAGATCTATCCTATGAAATTCCACCAAAAGGTTTGTATTTGTACTTCCACCAAATGTGGAAACATGAAAAAGCACTGAATACTTTTGCAAGCCACCACATAGCAACATAAAAGAATGACTCAAACTTTTGGTTTCAGAAATATTTCAAACCCTGTGTGACTTGAACATTAATTCACTTTTGTTTTCCACTGCCTGAACATTTGTCAGCAATAAATTTCTTATAAATTCTGGGGGGAAAAAAAGCTTTAAAATGTGCTGCATCTAAAGTCAGGAACTTAAAAGACAGGAAAATGAAGAATATGGTCTAGAATAGATCCCAAAGATCTCCATAACTTGGAGGCTGAAACATCTAATTGTCATTTCATTTGAATTAAAATGCCAACATTGTGTAGTTTGACTGTTGGAAGTTGTGTCTTATTTATGTTTGTGTTGTTGAGGGTAATAATAATAAAAAAAAAGACTCTAAACAAGCTTTTCTTTGGTTAAATAAAGTCTAATCATAAAAAAAAACACCTGAAACACAGTGAGGAGGGCTTGGGGAAAGTTGTCAAAGGTGCTTCTCTTCGTCTGGGTTTCGTCAAAGTTGAACTTCCCACCAAACACCTGCATGCCCAGCAGGGAGAAGATGATGATGAATAGGAAGAGGAGCAGCAGCAGGGAAGCAATAGATTTCATGGAGTTGAGCAGAGATGCCACCAGGTTACTCAGAGACTGCCAGTGCCTGAAAGGGCCGATTGAAACAAGAGATGACCTGAATAAATAAACAGCACAGTGGGGAGACACGCCGACAAACACGAGTAGCAAAATAAACTCACCGCGTGACCTTAAAGATCCTCAGGAGTCGGACACAGCGAAACACAGAAATCCCAAGAGGAGACATGATTTCCAGCTCGACCAGAATGGTTTCGGTGATTCCTCCGCACACCACAAAGCAGTCAAAGCGGTTGAACAAGGACACAAAGTAGGCTTGGAGTCCCAGACTGTACATCTTCACTAACATTTCACATGTGAAGAGGGCCAGCAGCACCTTGTTCGCCACATCTGAAAGAAATATAAACATCATTTCAACCTTTGATGGAACTAATTAATTTGACTTTAATCAGAAAAAATACTTAAGCATCTTTTCATTGAAAACTCAGTGTTACTTTATAACTGCAGTATGGATTTAAACTTGCTTGATTAAAAACAGAATAAACAATCAAATGAGAAAGTTTCCAACAAAAATTAGGCAATTGGTGTTTGGAGTATAAATATATGTATATTTCTTTGTTCTCTTATTATACCAAATGTTATTCTGTATCATATGGATGGCTCTTAAACATAAAAACATGCTTTGTGTGAGATAAAAAAACAAATGTTAAGGAGTAAGAATTAACAGGCAAAAAAAGCAAATCAAAGATGTGCATAAACACAAATAGACGGAGTTCAGTGTCGGCCGGCGCACAGCTGAATGTAGATCGATATGACAAATGAAATATCCACATCATTGTTACCCAAGCTGTTCTATCGGGCTAACTAGATTAGCAGTGATTATCACAATCTTTTGATCTCAACCTTTCTTTCTTCCACCCTTTCATTCTTTCTCCCTAACTTTGTCGTCTCTTCTTTTATCTCTCTTTCACACCTTCGTCCTTATTTTCCTCATCCCTTTTATCCCTCCTTGCTAGTTTTATTTACTCTTGTTATCACTCTTCACCATCTTGTTTCATCCCTCTAATCCCACATCCGTACAAACTTCATTCCTCTCCTATTATCTCTGTTATTTCTAATCCATATTTATCTCATCCTCCATTCATCCTAGTCTTTTCATCCCTGTTTTTCATGTTTATCATCCACTATTATATATTTTCCGTCATCTCTACTTTGTACTATTTGCTCTGTTTTGCTCCATGTAGGACTTGGAGAAAGCATTTAGAAAACGGTTACCCAGATTATCATAAATAACCCTCAAACCCCCCCAATAAATAAAAAGTTGTGATGTGGACCTTGTTAGAAGACAGACGTATTTGTGCACTCAGATCGTACCCTGAACTTGTGTTAACCACAGAGGCTGGTTGTAATGCTCTGATGAGATGGTGAGTGTGTTGAGGAACACCAGGATGATGACCAGCCAGTAAAAAGGAACTGACTTCACAGCCAAACGGCACTTCCTGCGGCAGAATCTGTTCCAGCGACGCCAGCGCCGACTACAAGAGGAGTGGGTATGATAAAAAAAACTTAAGTTAAGAAAATACACACAATGCAGTCTTGATACTACAGCGCAAGCCTCAAGGGGACTGTGTGAGTAGAATTTTGCAAGTCATACTGAACAGCAAATGAGCTAAAAACACTGAGTAAGGCTTTTCTATAAAAATACTTTAAGGTACATGCTGACCTTATGAAAGCAGCTAATTTATCATCCCCGGGAAAACAATTCATTATGTGTAAAGAAAAGCAAAAGCTGCTAACAGGCTCGTCGTCACATACGATCGTAACTTATACCTGAAGCTTTTTGCACTAGAAGATGCACCTAAAAGATATACTGACCTGAACTTTGACTTCGAGATTTTCTGACTGAAAGAAAACACAAAAATGAATTTACAGAACTGTTAGGAGTACTGAGAGACAAAAGTTGTGAAATCCCATTATGAGTTAAAGGTTTAAAGCAATGTGGACTAGCTGCAAGTTGCTCTGTACTGACCACAAAGGTCCACAGCAGGGAGTCTTTTCATCCTCTCCGTTCTGATTCTCGGTGTTCACAGACTCTGTTTCACTGGCTGGAACGCTCGCTGCAGCAGCACACAAAACTACCATTAGCAACTGTATAATAACATGCTGCTTGTTTGTTTTTGTTTTTTTAATCATACAAACAACACCAAAAATTGCAAACAGAAATAAAATGCTTAATCCACGTAATTTTTAAGTTTTAAAAAAATCTGGAAAGCGTTCCATCAATGCTGAAGCGTAAGTAGAAGACAGTCAGAGATCTCTGATTATACTGCAATGCAACAAGAGCATCCATAGAGACTAAAAGGAGCAGCTGTGTTTCTGTCATCATCAGTATCAT
Source organism: Poeciliopsis prolifica (assembly GCF_027474105.1). Taxonomy (NCBI): domain Eukaryota; kingdom Metazoa; phylum Chordata; class Actinopteri; order Cyprinodontiformes; family Poeciliidae; genus Poeciliopsis; species Poeciliopsis prolifica. Next base: position 13,882,643 of record NW_026562378.1, read on the forward strand.
CCTGAAGGTGCTGCAAGGCAGGCATGTTACAGGCAAACACACAGCTGCTCTACCAGGGACAACCAATACTAAAAAAATAAATGAATAAAAATATCCTGGAAGACATTGAAGAGGCTAGATCAGAGCTCCTATAACTTGACTTTGAAATGCTGCTGCACTTGGTTTACTATGATATAAAGACAAACAATGGCGACAGAATGTCTCAGCTCTTAAATTCAGGTGAGTGTGCTTCTGCTGAGCTCATGTGGGGAAGTTGTCTTTGATTTCAGACAGCTTTCAGCTCTGAAAACACTGCTGACTGCTGGAGTCGTGATCTGGGTTTAGCCCCGTTTCCCATATTCAGACTTCTGCTTTTAAACTAGGGCACACGGTGTTAAGTATGTTAAGTGGCTGCTACTGTGCACAGATCTATTATCACAAAAACGGTCTCATTTATTGGCTGACATATAAGGTTAAGGGAAAGGATATGGAAGTGAAGGTGTATTCTTTAGGCTGTCCTGTAGTAAACTATACACACTGACGAACATACAGTAAACCAGTCTGTGCTGATTTTACAAGTAATATAGTACTATTATTAGTATTTAAGAGGAAATTTTCATCTTGAAAAGTTTTGACTGTGTATCACATTGGTGAAAACTCAAAAAATACAATTTTATTCCCAATCAGTGAATGCATCGGGTCAAGTTGATAACAGCCTCTACAATCTTCAGTGATATTACTAATTAAAAAGGACCTAATTTAGCTATTTTTAGTTCCAGCGAGGAGTTTGAAGGAAGTCAGAGGAAGCAGAGATGAAAGAGGATATTTTGTTTGACACGTCAACAAGCTGCGGTTCATTCAAGCTGTGTGAGAGAAAAACTTTATGCAGATAAGAAGAAAGGCTGCATGAGGGCTTCACCTTCTGTCTTGCATGGAACATGCTGGATTTGGAAAACTTGTCAGTCTTTTGGAAATGTCACAGCTAAGATAAAGGCCAACATTTTGAAAAAGAAGGATGTTATTTCTTAAAATAATAATTCTTAAACAGGAAAGGAGTCAGAATCTGTCAGAATAGGTATCACAAGGCCAAAGCTTTTCAAAAACTGGAAACTGGAATCAGTATCAAAAATTTAAAGCGATCTGTGTGGTCAGTATGGAAAATGAGGAGCTGTGCTTAAGGTTAGTATTTATACAACTGGCTTTACAGCATCAGCAGCACAAGGTTAGAGGTTTTAAAAGTTTTATCTATCTCAAAGACATCTGGCTGCTACATGTCCCCTCAAGGTAAAATCCTAATTATCTCGATATGCTTTGGTTAATAGGAACTGCATTTCGCCTGAGCCTGCAGCATATGGTGCAAAGTAATATCAGCCACTCATCTTTTCAAAGCTTTTAGGTTTTCACTATAATCATTTAAAAAATGTAATTCCAATTTGTGCCATCTGGCTATGAGGTTGGATCTTAGCAGCTTGTGTTACAGCATGTATCTGCGTATAAATATCCTATTTAAGAAAGTTAATTTTAAAAAATAAGAGTCTCATCCAAAGGAGAAAAACTATCTCTCTCCCTTTCTAAAAGCTAAGGTCCAGAATGTAAAATATGAGTTTTCAAGCATATTCTCTGACTTTAGTGTGCAAGAAATGCTTTTTTAAGAAACTTAAAGTTAATTACGCCAACAGATACAAAAAAAACAAACAAAAAGATAAGAATAAAAAGTATTTTTATATATTGTGAGGTAGCAGATCACCAGAGATCACTTGTTTTTCACTTGTTGTGTAGGGATAACATGATATTTTGAGTAATTCAGCATTTTCATAGGACAATCCATGTCTGAAACCATTACTAAATGTCAACACTGGTTATTCATTAACATAATGTGATAAAAAGAACAGACACGTACAGATTGGGCGCACACAGACACACTAAGCTTGAGAACACTGGAGGGAGAACCACAGGATTTACCATGAGTGTCGGACGACTGGCTGAACCACCCAAACCTTCCTTTCTTCTTCTCGGTGAGGTCAGCCAGAGTCACCCCTTCATGTGCAATGCATGCAAGCCCCCATGCATTCAGACACAACGGCACAGCAGAGGGACATGGGGAGGGCGGGGAAGAGGGCGAGAATGGGCTGCTATCAAAATGGGTCAGAGCAGACAAGCACCACAGGACAACAACAGTATTCAAAATATCAATATCCAACAATGACAAAAGCAGCAGGAGTCACACTGGACTGCAGACACTGAGTAGGGCAGAAGAACAACAACGGAGAGCAGTTAGTCACAGGAAGCATCTGGAAGTGACGAGGACCTGGACCAACATGGAACATGGTAGCTGCAGGGACTCATGGAGACCCGACTGACACGTGAAGCTGGATGAAGATGGATTTTTGAGCGAAAAATGTGTGGACCATCAGCCTTTTGGGAAAATATTCAGAGTAACGCTGCATGTGAAACTTAAAAAGTAATATAGAATGAGAAACTGAGCAATGGGTGTGGCAATCGCAGTTGGAGATCATGTATGAATATGCAAATGATTCACTAATCTATAATCACCATTATCAAATACAAGGTGAGGCCAAACCATGTTGCCTCTTCTGCGTCATGTTTTGGAACTTAAAGAAAGGAGATCTGGATTGAGAGTTTTTCCTTTCTGCTAAAGTCATTTGTTAGATTTTTATCTCTCCGATGGAATTGTATATTCCATCGGGATTTACCATGAGTGTCGGACGACTGGCTGAACCACCAGTTCAGCCAGTCGGACTTGGATTTAGTCCAAGCAAAAGCCCCTGGTCTAAAAAAGTCCTAAGATTAGCTCTGGAAATGTAAAAGGGCTTCAAAGCAAAACTCAAAGACAGCTTTATCTGCTTTATTACTATCAGTTAATTTCTATATTTAGTTAACTGCTCTGGAAAATACCTAAAATATTTACAGAGTATTTTTGGACACTTTTCTTTAATAATTGAAATGATTATGAAACTGAGCTGACAGCAACACACTTTTTTTAAATTCCTGAAAATATTCAGGTGTGTGTAACCTTTAATTTAACTATATATTCTTGGCAAATAAAGACAATGTGATTTATTTTATTCTACCTATACTACCTGGCCGTCATTTTCTAACATCCTGAGTTCAGCTTTTTCTTTGCACATCTTGTGTTTGAAGAGCCTCATTTGCCTGTAGGTTGTAGCGCAATGAGTTCATTTGGTCACCAGGAAATTTGCCACTCAGTAAGTGAAGCCCAAAGCTTTCATGCCAACAAAAAATGAATGCTGCTGAATATTTTCCTGAATAATCCAAGTTCAGCAATGATGGCTGCTTGTGACAGAGAGGAAGCAGAGGATGGTAGCTTACGGTTTCGCTTGCTCCCCTCCTCAGCCTCGTCCTCGTTGTCAGGGTCAATATCTTCAGCCTGAGTGATCCAGTCCAGGTAGCCCTTCAGGTCCTCCTCCAGCTGCTGCTTTTCACGCAGCTTCTGGAAGTCTCCTCGAGCTTTAGCTTTCTCTCTCTCCTTAGAGAACTCTCTGCAATATGGAAGCAGCAATCATAGACAAAAACAAACATACACATACAAAGATCTGCATGAGTCAATGCAAACGCAAGCAAAAGCAAGCGTTCACAGCAAACAGGAGGGGCTCTTTCACTCAAAAGAATGTCTGTGTTTTCTGGCATTAAATTATCTGATTTATTGTTTTTTTTTTTGCGGCATGGTTTAATGTTTCAGTTTGTGTTTTTCTGAACTCTTGCCACTGGAGGGAGATGCGCACCTTACAGAGACGGTACAGCGCTATAAATAGAGTCCAACGATACAGTGGCGTATCCTTGAGGCGATCGTCTTAATCATAGAGAAAAGGTAAATTTCTACAGACAGACAGTTTTATGAAAACATGCAACACTCACATTAAATAATAGCTTTTAGGAATTATGAAATAGTGAAACTATGAAAGAAGAAAAATGTTTATACTAAGACAAATACATATTTAGGTTGCTATAATGACTAAGTTAAATACTTAATGACCTAAATGACAACATTTAGGTGACTAAAGCACAAGGCGCAAAGAGAAATGTCCTAACCAATGAGAAAGCTGCTCAGGACGTAAAAAACGTTAGATGTAAAGTAATAGAAAACTTAAGCAAACAGATACCATCAACATAAAACCATCTAAAGGAACTTCTCATCCACCTGGTGTGACAGCTCTGTCAACTTTAATGGATTTCTAAAAAAAGAAAAATAAACTCCCCTTCCTACTGGCCAACCAGCTTGAGCTAAACCCTCTGTAACACCCCGCCCGGCGCTGTTGCGACGGGAAAGCAAACCGGGGTTTGAGAGAGCTTAGGAGCGCAGAGGGAGAGAAGGGCGAGGAACAAGATTAATTTTTCTCTCAGAAGATGACTTGAGCTTGGGACAGGCTGAAGGCAAAAATGTTCACAGTGCAGTTGTCATTGATAGGATGGAATAGTTTGGAATCAAAACAGATGTGAAATTAAAGGTGAATTATAATATTTCTGAAATGTTTAGTAATTAGATTACTGAAATGAAATAATGTAGTCTTAATACATGGTTGTATTTTGATATGCTATTTTCTGTTAATGTTAAGCATTATGGCTTATAGATAATGGAAACAGACAAAAAACACCAATAAAACTATCACCTTCCTGAAAAGTAAGTCCAATGGATAGTATCGTAAACAAGATTGTTGATTAATGATAATTCTCCAGGTGAATTCACTGACATGCTATATGAGTAGCATTACCCACAAAGTGACCCTGCTGAAGAAGCTTACAGAGTGTTGTCACATAGTGTATCAATGGGAAGTTCAGTGGAAGGAAAAACTGTGGTATATAAAGTCATTCAAATAACAATGATAACAATAGCACTAAAAAGACTGTGAAGCAAAGCGCATGCAAATACTTGGTGGCAGATTCACCAAGTGTGGGCTGTGGCCAGACTCAGTGCTTGAAGAGTCATGAGCCATGACATGGAAAACTACTGTTGGATTCCTTTTGTGCTTTATCCAAATAAATTTAACTTGAAGTTAAGTGGGATTGAAAAATGTGATGGAAAAGGTGGAAGTTAAAACAAATTCTGACTAAATGTGCTTCACTGCCCAGGAAACTGGCCTGAACAAAATCCCATAGAGAAAATATAAGATGAGCTCAGGAACAGCAGATCTAATCATGTTGACTTGCTGAAGGTTTCTGCAAACTGGGCTCCACTAACACAACCGCACAGCCACAGGGGGCTTGCCTCCATGTTATGCCACATTGATCCAGTAATTCATGCAACAAGAGCCTCAACAAAGCATCGAGTGCATTAACAGCAGCTCAACCTTTTTGTATAAAACACATTTTATACTGATTTACAGAACCTGAACATTGGTTTATATTAGCTATAACCCGTAATGTTCAAAATTACCATAAGTTTCTTGAAATGTATTACTATATTACTAGACCTGTCACAATACACAATAAATCAATGAATCACATGATAAATTAAAAAATACTCAATAATTTTCATTTTCTTGATTTATTGTTTTTCTCTTTTCTCTCTCTTTTTACCAGAAACTGAATGATAAACATTTTGGTCTCAACTATCCCTTATGAAAGATAATTTTGTTTACATAGACTTCATAATTAATTAATTAATTTCTGTTGTTGTCTTTCTTTAGTTTGGATATTTTATATGTTTTCCAATTCCATTGTTTAAATGTTCATTATAACTTAAAATGTATTGATCTTTGAGAATGAGTTCTTGCATTATTATGCCATTATTACAAGTATATGACTTGAAAATGGGCTCAAAAAATATGATCAGCAAAGTGTGTTACTGTGACACGCCTCTATATAACAAATCCATATCATATGTTTATAAGTCTCATTTTTGGGATGCACCTTTATTCTCCAGGTCAGCTATTACTTTATCATAATTTTACCATAAAAATAGTAAACTGATTTATTATCCCAAACAGAGATACATGCTTTCCACACTGCAAACCAAATCCACCGCACACGCTGCGTCTTACCCACTTAGCACACCTAATACAAGGTTTAACACGAAAAAGGAGCCCAGTATAATCAGGCTGACAAAGTAAATCCACGGCGTTTCAAATCCAATGGCATCGTTGACCTACAGGAGCCGAGAGCAGCCAGTTAACAGACACAGAAACAAAGAAAAAACAGAGAACCTCCAGCTCACAAAAAGAGCAGAAAGCCCCAGTCTTCAAAGAGAAAAAGGCTCTTACCCGCTCAACACACCCAAAACCAGGTTAAGAACGAAAAAGGAGCCGAAGATCACAAGACTGACAAAGTAAACCCATGGAAGCTCAAAGCCCATAGCATCGTTCATCTGGAGAAGCAAACATGGAAGGAGAAGAAGAGAAGAGAGAAAAGAGGAAAAACGGAGTAAAATCAGCAGAAAAGACAGAATCAAGGTGAAAAAGTCATCTGTCCTAAAGGAGACATACTACAAAACTCATTTTAATTGTTCTAGCTTTCTTTGCTGCATTGCTTCTAAAAGCAAATTTAACATAGTATCTCACTTCATTTAGATAATGAACATTATGAAAAAAACTCTAGAAACCTCCTCTTGCCCTTTTTCTGTGAAAAGATGTTGCATTAATCCAGTTTTTGTAGAAGCTATTCTGTTATTTAAGGATTGGTGATTGATTCTTAATTTTTTACTCATCGTTATGAGCTGCATTTTTAAACTTTTACTTTATAATTGTTACAGGGCAAAATTTAAAAAATGGTCCAGGGGTATAAAAATTTTGGGAGGTATTAAAAACCTGAGATAAAAACAACTGTGAAGTCTAGGATTGATAGGGATGATACCACAATTACATTGATTTAACTGTTAGATATCTATTTGGCAACTTAAATCTATCTACCTAAGATATTTAGACATAACTTCCAGTAATCAATATTTCAATATCTGTGACAAATTAGAGTAATCGACATAAATAAATTAAAAGAAATTATTATGCAAGATTGTAAAAATCCACCTTAATATGTCTCTTTTAAAACAGATCTCATAAGAATATTGAAAGTGGCAGATCAGTAGTATTAGGTTGATGAATGTGTTGAGTCATTTAGCCAATCAATCACATGTGAGTGATAAAAGATGCCTCAGGAAATGATCATCACCTTCATCATCACACTGTCAGTCACATTGCAGTGCTTGAGGATGCATCAAAGCTGAAGGCATGTGTGTCAGTCGCGGGTTATCAAAATGTGAGGCCAGAGCAGCACTCACCCAGTAGAGCACGTCTGTCCAGCCCTCCATGGTGATGCACTGAAACACTGTCAGCATGGCAAACAGAAAGTTGTCGAAGTTGGTGATGCCCCCGTTGGGGCCGTGCCAGCCTTCTCTGCACTGTGTGCCGTTGATGGGGCATTGGCGCCCGTGCCCTGAGATCGCACAGGGAGCTGGATCCTCCTCTGCTATCAAATCTGCAGAAAAACACAGTCAGTCATCTTCACTTTTGATTTCCAGCCTCGGTTTACATTTAGCAGTAAGAAGGCCACATGCAGACAGGAAAACACAAGCATCATTCTGATTTACAGAAAGATATTCTATCATGTTGTTCTGTGTTTTTCTGTCTGGTAATCCTGTAAACAGTTCCACATGGGAACAAGGAAAGGTTAAAAAGTCCTGCTATTCGGACTCCAGTGAAGGAGAAGCATCATTAATAAATGTACAAAACGTTAAACGGTACTTAAAATTGAATACATTCTTAAAGATTTTGGTAAGTCAGCATATGCAGGAGTTTAAATGAAGCAAGAACAACATCTAGACATTGCCGGCCTAATTTGACTTGACTCTTCATGATTAAACATTGAGACAAAGACTCGCCAAATTTGCATCTATGAGAGACATGCAAGGTCGAACCTACAAAAGAACACAAAGGGCCATGCTAGATTTACTAAATAAAAAAAAAAAAAAAAACAAATAAAAAACTTAGGGATCACTCAAAACGAACTGTGTATGAACTCCCTTACAAAGAAAATTAAATACATAAAAATGCATTAAAGCAAGTCGAATTGTCACAACTACAGTCTTTTTAAAATTAAACTGGGGACGACCTAAAACATTTCACATACAGTATGTTTAGCAAATCCTTTAAGTTTGTCACTATGACATTAGGAGTTACTGAAATAAATGTAGAAAGAACCTTTTTTTTTTTTTTGGTAAGGAAGGCAGAAAAAGCTGTTCATAACCCTGCATTGACTGAAAATTGTGTTTGCTTTTATGAGTAAAAGAAAACCAAGAGGTCTCACCTGTGCCGCCTATATAGCAGGTTGCATGCATTTTACCGATGAAAAGCTCCAGGCCAATAATGGCATAGATGATGATGACAAACAAGACAAGGAGGGCGATGTGCAGCAGAGGAACCATGGCTTTAATGATGGAGTTCAACACCACCTGTAAACCTAAGCAAAAATGAAAAACAAACATATGATAAAGATATGGGCAAAGAGATGAGCTCTTGTGTTTTTGTTTCTTGTTGCTGAATTTTCACACACGTAGCACCAGATGTTGAAGAATTTCAGCCCTGTGGGGAATATTAGAAAAACATTTATGCAAATGGTTCATACAACTAAACCTTCAGCACTCTGTGATGTTCATTAGGTAAAAAAAGTATATTTTTAGAGCATTGCAACACTAGTTTAAGTGTAAACTATATCCAAGAGCATTTCATACAACCCATGTACCTTTATAAAGGAACATTAATCTTGTTTTGCTTTAACATGCTGAGCACCTGACCCTGAAGCGTTGATGAAGATACTGAATAGATGTTTTTGGTAAACAGTCCACAGCATCTGAACGTTTACCATCTGGACTCGCCATGAGGATTTATTCACCTTCTGTTTTGTTCTGAATGAGGAAATTAAACTGTTTCGCAAATAAATATGCAAAGTATCTGGAGAAAACTTACTGGGTACTCCTGAGACCAGCCGCAGGGGTCGCAGCACACGGAAGGCTCGAAGGGCTTTAACGTCAAATCCACCGGGCTTGCCCCCGTGGCCGTGCGTCGACGGATGGCTACTGGCTTCGTCACCTTCTCCTTCTCCCTTCTCATCTTTGGTCAAAAATTCCAAGACAACACTGAAGAGTCTGCAGCCAAAAACAAGTTCCCTCTATCATTTTTGTAGGACAGTAAATGCAGCATTTTTGTGTTTGAGCTTTGTTCAAACACTATTTGATGAGGCCAACAAAATCGGACACCGATTATTAAGATTCAGCTACAATTCAGGTCACTTCTAAAGAAATGTGAAGAAGAATATTTGGCCTCCTTAGCTCCACACTAGCCACTGAAATCATGTAATTACGAATTATTAAACAGGAAGTAATTGTTTTCAAAGAACCTATTGAGCATTACTCCTGGGCAATAAAACAATTTAAATATTTTATAAAGGAATAAAATGATTGTATAAATAATAAAGGTAGGTTTTAATATTCAATAAGACAGACGATATGCTTATCAGACAGTACACTGAGCACCATTTTTTTCACAGCATTCTTACAAGATGAAAAAGAGATTGCAAGCTGTAAAAATGTCTGTATAAGGACATGTATGTTTATTACAACATATTTGCACTTTTATATAGTTTTGCTAATGGGATTTGTACACCATTGTTTTCCTGGCTCAACAGTTTTCTTTGTTTCTTACAAGACAAGACAGCATGTCTAAAATAGCACCTTATTCACTGGATTGATCGTTAGAGTCTATATCACAATAAATATTAAAATTGTTCAGATGTGTCAGTTGTGTATCTGCAAAAAAGCAAAAAAGCAAAGACGTTCAACATAATAACTGCTTCCTACTGCGGACTCAGAGTACAATCAGATTTCAGAATGAAGGAGGACACTTTGTTAGACTAGCTCAGAGATTTCTCACCTAGCCAGGAGGGGGAAATCATTTTGTCTTATCACATCCAAGCTGTGCAGTTAAAACAGTGAATGAAGCTGCTGATAGGAGCTGGAAGAAGTTCTGATGGCCTTTAAGCACAGTCTGCTCCAACTTATGCTCCACTGAGTCACAGCTGCTGGACTAAACGCCCGCCAGCGGGGGTTTCACAAGACATCGGCTCAAGCTCACATATTGACAGCTTTCGTTTATTGATGAAACCACAGAGGGACCAAGCTTTCAGAAGTTGAAGCATCTTCTATGAAGGTTTTCAAACCCATTAGAGTCTAGATGATAAATATATTTGAGCCTTTCTGGTAACATAAAGAGCACGTATGTTACTACACTAATTGGTTGGTTTAACAGATAAGTTTCCATTGGTGAAATTAAAAGGTGGGAGAATGTTGATAGAAAGACTATCAATGTTGAGTTCCACAAATCTACCCTTCATGGAAGAATAGCAAAAAGAAAAAAAAAACATAAGAAATCCAGTTTGCAATTTGACATAAATCATCAGGAGACAGAAAACATGTGGAAGAAGGTTTTCTGATCAGATGAGATCCAAACTGTGCAGAGAAATACACAACACATCATCCTGAACGCAACATCCTGATGATAAAACTGATGTTTTCTATCTTTCCTGTTTTAATGAACATTTTCAGTTTCATACCCCAAAATATGTACAGCAGGATGAGGTGAAACACAAACACAAAACTGTATAACATTTTATTATTTTTGTTGGCAATTACACACAGCTGTGTTTTTGTCTATCACATAGAACCCTACTTTATGTATTTCAAAGTGACAAAATAGAAAAAGAAGAATGGATATTTTTATATTATGCCTTGATCAACCTTTGTAGAAAATTTATTTTCTTATTTTTGACATTTAAGATTTTATCAGTGACATTTCAACATAAACGATTTTCACTTGAAAACATTATTGTTTCAGTGGAAAGTTCTATTCATACCATTTGAAAAAGACCATTATCTATAATCCATCAAAAACATTTATCTGCTATAAACCATGAATCATCAAATGTTAAAGATGTTTCATTTGAACACGCATGCACTAAACCCTGTCAGAAAATGGACTGCACCTCTGACATCAGATACAAGCTGGATTATCTTAGTTTGTCATTTTGGTGGTTTATAGCAGCAAGAGTCACTCTTCGTAGCAGAGGCAGCCTTCGTTGCATGTGACTGGATGGCAGATCAACACCGCATGTGGCACACAGACAGAGATCTGACCCAGCTACCCATCGGACTGTGCGTATTAGAGGAGAGATACAGGAAAGAAAGAGGAGGGCGGGGGTAAAAAGCTGTGATAAAGATGATAAGATGAGAGTGTGCAGGAGACAGGAATAAGTGTGGACAGGTTTGGGGAGCTAACAGCATGAACCATCGAAACTATTATATTAACGAGGAAGATGTATTAGTAACCATCTTTTTTTGTGTAATTTGAGGATCTTGTTTACTTGCTTTGGAAGCAATGTGATAATTAAGGGCCAAGGTCACATTCTGCTGCTTTGCACCAATACATGGATAAAAATCCAACCTTTAAAGGCATGCATCTGATGCTTCCATACCTGTGTGTACAAAGTGAAAATTATTTGAGCAAACTAAAGCAGCCATAAACTTATTTCAGTTTGGAAAATTTGCATATTCCATATTTTGTGCAGGTCATTTTCAAAACTGGCTGATCTTTATTTCTTTTTGTCTTTCATTTATGCATTTTAATAAAAAAATAACAACGTGCGCTTCCCTGTGCTTTAAGAAACTATACTGTGTGGTATTCATGCCAACAAGCTGCAGACTGAGTGAAGGAGAGGGAAAGATGTGAGGGAGAGTTGGAGAGGAGAATAAAAATGGAGAGATGGTGAGTCACTCCAATGGTGGTAAAGCTCTGATTTATTCTCTCTGTCTTTTCTGGGTCACATACTGTGGGTGTTTGAGGGGCTCTATTAGCAGTTGGCCACTCGGAGCAGAGGCTTAAGCAACTTTAACTTCTCCTCCCGCAAATACTGTAAACTGTCAAACTGAAGCAAGGAAAAAACATCCAACTAAAAATAACAGAACCCTTAGGACCTGATACATAAATAAAATGCACAAAATGTTAAAAGGAGCAATCAGTGACATAAGGACTTACCCGATAACCACAATGACAAAATCCAGCATGTTCCAGCCATTTCTCACATATGCATTCTGGTGCATCACCAAACCATAAGCGATAATCTTCAGGAAGGTCTCAATAGTGAAAATGATGAGGAAGGCATATTCAACTGTTTCCTGCAAACACAAAGAAATGAAGAAGAAAACAAAAGCAAAAGTAAATGAGCTGCCAGCAGCAACCTTAAGTCATATTTATAAAAACCTGAGCACAATGTTTAAGAAACATTTTAGTTTCTTTGGTGGCCATCAAACACAGAATAGAAACAAAGACAAACACATTTGATCACAAATAAATTTAATCTCACTATTACCATAATATAAAAATAAACAAACATGCAAATCTAAAGAAATAAATCCAACGCCTTGCCTTTTGACTAGGCATGAGTTCAAACTGAAAACTTCAAATAAATATTTTCTGGCATCAAGAAAACAGGCTTTTTTTTTTCTTTTTCAAAGGACGCCATGGACCTCTTGCTTGTCATTGTTTAGGTCCGGAAATTTTGTGCATGTGCAAAACGCTGAAGGGCAAAAACACTTCCATGCCACCCACAGCCGCACTCCTGCAGTAGAACTATTTCATTAACTAATGAAAACAAAGAATATCACAATTGACTAATTAAAAAATCTATAGCTTCTCAAACAGTGACATTTTTTAAATAGTTGAATTTTCAGGAGTAACCTGGACAATGAATCTGGACTGGCTGTGATTAGCTGTTGTTTTTTGTCGTTGCTGTTTTGTTATTGTGAAGAGGTTTTCTGAACACAGCAGATTTCTTTATGTGAGGTGATTAGTGGCTGAGAAGAAAACTTTGTCATGCTTTTCTGACGTTATCACCGATCAGAAGAGCATTTACGGAGGGAAATCTGAGTCCCAAAGTCATAACAGTGAAGGTGCTCTCCATGCTGGTGTCTTCAGACAGGATGACCTTCCAACAGGCTATGAGGAACACATGCGTCCTATCACAAACCATATCGGAGTGGGACTTTGGAGGTGCTGAAGGGTAGTAGGTACTGAAAGCTGTGTCTTGTATCAGCAGGAAGAACTCTTCTGTGCATGCCCCAGAAAACTTGCATGACATTTTAATCTGTGCAGTTCTGCACTGCACAATACTGTGCTGGACAGTCATTTATAATTTGATCTACAGCTGCATAGGTCGGAGTTTTTATGAGGGCTGCAGATATTTCAGATATCTCAGATTTTGTCTATAGTGTTTCATTACTCTTGTATTGTGATGTTGTCATATTAAAATCTGAGATAAATATGTGTTTAACAACAATGTCACACATTCTGTGACATACGAGTAGTATGGTAAAACACTCAGTATTTCCAACTGTCAGATGAATTATTTCGTTATATTCTGGAATTGGCAAGTAAACAGCCATACCAAAAAAAAAAGAAAAAGGTCCTTTTTTTTTAATGAGGACCAGTGAAACTGGACGAAGTTTGAAAAGGCCAAAATACAAAATTATTAAATGATGAAGCTGGTTATTAAGGCATAGAGACTTTAAAAATGGAAAAAAAAAGCTGCAGAAAAAATACACTGAATGGATTGGCTTGGATAATTAGGGCTTTGCAGAGGATACTATATGCAGAGAAACATGATGTAACTTTGCTGTGCTCCTTTCTCTGCTTGTTTCAAAGGCAGAGGGAACACAGGAACATTAAGCCATCAGGTTGAGGACAACTAGATGTGAAGCTGAAAGCAAATGCACACACATCCAGACAAAGGTGGTTTGTGTGTTTGGCTGTGATACAAATTGTAGGCGGATAAACTGAAGAGGGGCTCAGCTTGTTTAGAATAGTCCTGCAACTTCTTGTAGGCCAGAGAGAGACACTTCTCGTTATTTATTCATGAGTCAGGTCACTGTAAGCTTTATGCAAGGCTGGTATTCAATACAAGCAGTGGCAAGAAAACATGTTCCCAACCTTTGATCTTTTGGGTACCATTAAAACCACAAAGTTTTTTTAATTTTTCAGGGGGTTTCAGGTGATGAACCAACAAAAAGTAGTGCATAGGTGTAAGAGGAAGGGGGAAAAAATCAATAGGTATTTAATTTTTTACTAATATAACTCTGAAAAGGCCATATCTACAAATATATTCACTCCCCTTTATTTTGATACACCAAAATAAAATCAGGTTCAAACATCTGCCTTCGGAAGTCACCTAATCAGAAAATAGAGTCCATCAGTGTTTAATTTAATATCAGTAAAAACTAATCTGTTCTGTGAAGACCTCAACAGTGAAGAAGCAGCATCATGAGGAACAAGGAGCACGTCCAACAGACTGCAGGTCAATCCATCATCTGAAACGGAAAACAGCATGGCACTAAAACATGGCCGTCTACAATCTTTTAGAAGCCGGAAAAGAACGGAGGAAAGGTTCAGTTTCCAAGTGAAACTCCATCCACTTTGCAATTAAGCTCCACTTTCTGTTGGTCTATCTAATAAAATCCAATCGAATACACTAAAGTTTGTGGATGCAGTCTGACAAAAAGTGAAAAAACCTGAAGGTTAGAAAAACTTTTGCAAGCCACTGTCTGACCATCACCAACCAGTTACCTTAAGCACAATCAATATCAAAATTAACCTTTAACACTGAGTAAAAAGAGGCAAAAGCCTTCATATATATTATTATATAGATAATTACATCTCCTCCCTGAGGGAGTCCTTAACTTTGCGATCTCTGCGGACACTACAAATGCAGGAGCACTGCAGGCTGTCGGGCTCGTTTTCCCAACACTTAACAGCAGATTGTGAGAAGCACTTAGCCCAGAATAACCGACATGGGCCTCTTTGTTACTGCAATAAAAGGCTGAGTTAAGCTCAGGGCTGCTGCCTCTGTACTGGAGCATTCTTAAGCTGCAGGGAGCAGAGAGAACACAGCGATTCATACGGGGACGGAGAGAAAGCGACACAGAGACGAGTGAACAATTTTAGAGGCAACAACGAGCACAAAGAACGGACGGTAAACTGCTGCTGTGATTTTCTGCTGGTGGTAAACAAGAACACACAAAACGTTACTCAGCTTTTCATTTCAGCCTAAACAATGCCATGAGAAGGCCCACGCAGGAATGTGAATTTCAAATGATGCTGCAATAAATAGTTTATTATTTTCTCCAGCTACAATTGAGGAGCAGGTGCTGAAATGTAACGCATTGTCAAGACAATTATAGCTTTTAAAGCTGAAGTTAATTTATGCACATTGCCAGCTAATGGATCAGGAAGGCATGTTAAATATAATTGCAAATGATAACCATTTCCCTTCCAATTAAACAGTAATCTACTCATTAATCAGCATGTTAGGGTGTCTGAGGAGCAACAAGACACAGCAAAGAAGATACCATACGCTCGACTCTTACGTTTGTATTATGCTGCTGTAAAAAGACTCACTGTAACACTGTATCAGCAGTAAATATGTTCACTTCACTTGCTGCCAGTCTCATGATTGCAAAAAACAACTTTCGTCAGGCATCGGGACGTTTTCAAGTCCCAAGACAGATAATTAGAGCCAAGTTTTAAATTAAAAACAGTAACGTTAGACTCAGAAGTCCCGGTTCAACCCCCACAGCCACAACCCCAACTGGCCTTCCTTCGCCACAGGGTGAGTACTCACATCTACAGGCACAGCTCAGCTCATCTCACAGCTGATCAGTTCACCACATGACATATGATGCTGCTCACCCACTGAACCGTGCTCGCTCCAACATAACTTACCATGTGACTTAGCTGAGCGGACAGCAGCAATGTGAGTAGATTAGCAGTTTGGAGAGGTGTGTCTGCAGAGCTCATGAGCTGCAGTTTATCTCCTCCTCACCTCAGACAGAAAATAAGAGCAACAATGCATCACCTCTACCCTAGTAAACATTGTGAGGCTGTGGTGGTTTACAGATTAAGACCTTACATTTGGGAAGCAAAACGAACAAAAAGAGGGAGTGAGGTGACTGTTCTCGAACATATAAAATGTACTTTATAAAAAGAAATCACCATTAAGCTCAAACTCAAATATCGGTCACTCAAAAAGAGTTTAAAGTGGAGCATTCACACACTAGCTTTACTTTTATTATAAGATATTCTGCAGGTTAATTGTCAAACATTTTTGTTACATGTTATGCAAACATAAAGACACAGAGGGGCGGCATCTATTTCCAGAAGTGACTGGGTGAGAGGTGGGGTGCACAGGCTAAATGAATGGCTCTATAGAGCTGAATGACTTGCTGATGAGGGGATTCAGCCATTTGTTTCAGGTGTGTTAGAGCAGGGATACATCTGAATATTGCAGGATAGAAGCTCTTGAAGACTGGACTTGGCTTCTACTAATTTATTTGATTGTAGTCTTAGCTGTATGTTCGGTTTCAGGTCTCCAGACTTTTCTTCCAGAATTGGCCTGATTTAGCTCCAGCCATCTTCAACTCTATACTGCTGAAGGAAATGACACCGCCAGAACACTGTGTTAGTTTCCAACATACTGAGGACTAATTAGTTTAATATTATGGTTTACCCTGACCCGAGCAACTTCTTTTATACATCTGTCGTGTCCCCTGAATGGCTTACAAAAATGCAACCAGGAGTTTTTAATGACTTTCAAATCAACAATCTCATCTCTCTTCCATGACAGCTTGGATTTGTGGAGTACAAAACTACTTGTTCCATCCACAGACTCGTCTACCTAAGCTGTGGATCTTTGCTGCTTCTCTAGAGTCAGATTGGTTGTCTCTGAAAAATGCTCTCATTGCCTGACCTGACAAGATGGACACCATGTCTTGGCAGGGTTGTAGTTGTGTTTTTCTCCTATTTTTGGATGATGACTTCAACACTGCTTTTCTCCTCAAGTAGAAAACTTTGAGGAGAAAAGTTGATTTACTCCCTGATCTGCTGTGTTCCTCATGTTCATGATGCAGTTTGCGCGCTAATGTTCTCCAACAAACCCCTCAGGCTTTCACAAAATTGCTGGACTTATACTGAGATTAAATTACACACAGTTGTACTCTATTTGCTCATAATGTGATTTCTGAGGGCAGTTGTTTGCACTGGATTCGATTCATGACTGAAATGGGAAAGAGGTCAAAATCCGACAGTGAAAAAAAAAAAAACAGTGTGGTCTGTTTGAGTTAATTTGCTTCACTTGACATCACACATCCTTCAGCGTGACTGTATGTCACATTTACACACATCAAGATGTAGGTGTTGAAGCTACATATTGCGCAGCCCTGCTTTCTACCCCCACAGACTCATAATTAATGTCACTGTCACTGGAACTGGCCTCATATATTGTTTTTGAACAATTTTGGGTTAGAAAATAGCTCAAACAGATGCAGCTGTTAGCTCTCTGAGATTACTGAAAACAAACTCCTTAAAAAGGGAGGAAACAAAACTGCAGCAATCTTGAAATTATGCAGCGAAACCTAATATTGTCACATTAATCACAGAAATTGAATTTTAAATCGTATAATTACATTTTGAGGCATCTCAGACAAACACAAAAATGAAAAAAATAAATGGATAAATAAATAGTTGATTTAAATAATGCTAGATATGTTAGGCATGAAGAAATAAAACTTCCATTTTCATTAACTTAATGTTTGCAAGGGACATTTGATCATTACATTAGAGAGTATTCTGTGAATACATGGAATCAGAAGTTATTTAAGGACAAAAAAGACTAGAGATATGATAGAAAACATAAAAAGTTCATGGAAAATATTTTCCTCAGAGATATTTTAAGTGATTAGATTGTGGGATGGAAAACTGCAGAAAAATCTGCCCTATCCCTTGACAGCAAAACATGCTTTCTGTGCACGAACTAGTTATCTATGAAAATATATTTTTATGGACAACAAAAGGAGAGGGTTTACGTTGTATCATTCCATAACCACGGCTATAGCATACTTGCATGTCTTCACATCTGAGCGTGTGGCAACGAGCCCAGAGTAGCGTGAGTCAAGGTGACATCATGCATGCATGATATCTGTGTGTGACCAGACGCTTCCAAGCAGCAAAAACACAGCAAACTACAAACCACAATATAACTGGGAGTGTAGGACATATGTAGTCCAGCGAGCGGTCTGCTCAAACCGGGTGTAGATTACATAAATAAGCCTTACTGTTATCAGCTATTTCAGAAGCAAAGATGCCCCCACATATCTTTATATTATTTTTGATCTGATCAGATATTTGCCATCTCCTTTCTCAGTACGTTCTCCATCCCTGCTTCGCTCCTCTGTCGGTAAAGATAAGTCAGGGCCGTGCAGCCAAGCCAGCAGGGTGAGGGCAGCCGGCATTTAGTGCTTCCTACTGCTTCCTCCGGCTGCCTGAGTGTGCAGTCTGTATTACGAGGACTGAGAGCATGGAGTCCATGTGGTCATTTCTGAAAAAGATTCATCAATACTGTGTGATCATTTGTTCAAATGCTTCTTATCATCTGTTTATAATAAAGACTCAATGTGTTTTCTAGCAACATGCATGTCTATTTGTGCAAATATATTGTGTATTATATATTGTGCCGTGCCTTACAAATGTATTCATACCATTCGTGGTTTGTTCATCTTTTGTCATATTTTGTCACACTGCTGTATTCTGTGTGTTGTGTTTGTTGATTTTCACAATACTGTTTGTTCACTAATTTAGAGTAAATTGTACACAGGTGCTTTATTTACTAGTTAGGTAACTCAAAAGGCAATTTGTTATGCTGTATTTTATTTATGGGTATCAGAGTAAAGGGGTTGAATATATATGCAAACCATGCTCTTCAGATTTTTAAAAGCTAAAACATACAGAAAACTGTATTATATTATTTTGTCTTTACTTCTCCCAAGAAAATGCAAGTTTGTGGCTAAATTATGAGAAAATCTTGAGAAATTCTGCTGAAAATCCAGACAGGAATATTTTTCCAAGGATCTGCTGCTTTACATTATGTTTAATAACACATTCTCCACATAGAACTAAAACAGCACTCGTCTTCTCTTTGCTCCTATAACTGTGTTGCTCCCCCTGTCAAACGCCTGCATACAAATACACTCTCAGTGTTGCACACACATGCAGAAATACACATTCAAGATAACAAGTGGGGACAGTGCTAGTGTGAGCTGCAAATGAGCAGTTACGTTAAGTGACTAAACACATTCTTCTATCATCATCTCCACAGGAGTCCCCAATCCAGACGTAGCTGCTTGTGCCAGCAAGTACAAACACACACACACACACACACACACACACACACGCAGACAGAGCCAACTGTTTCATTCACCCCACACGTGTACATATTTACACTTGAAGGCAGTATGAAGTCAGCATCCAAAACACTCACACATACACATAAAGCACCTCTCGTATATTATATTTATTTAATTTGCTCCATTTGCTCTATGCTATTCAAATAAATAGGACCTGTAGAACCAATTCTGGTTTAAAAACCCTAAAACTGTTTTTTATGTCTTAATACCAAACAAGGTGCAATTTAAAACATGATACAAAGTTTGGTTTTGCTTTATTTAAATAAAAAAAAGACAAATAAAGAAGATAAATATACTGAAAATGCAACAGGTCCTGCTGTGGGATACACATAAGCTTTGTTCAAAGGTGTACACTAATTATTGACATTAATTCATTATTATTTTTGACTGGTTTTTCAGAAGGGAGTAATTATCATTATACAAGTACAGTTCTCCTGAAAGATGAGAAGGACTAATTATTTTATGCTCTGATATTTATCATTCCTTGCAACAGCATTCGTGTCCCTTAAGGTTTTTCATGTGTTATCATGTTCTAACATACAACAGCCCAAGTATTTTCTTCTTTTTGTATACATTAAGTCGACAGAAACTAGAGTGTGATTGCAAATTGTATACAAAATAACAGATAGTTTTCAAATAATTTCACAAATGAAAATCTGACAAGTTTTCTTTGCAAATAAAAACAGAACTTTGAAATAGAATTTCAGCACAATTGCATATAAATTGGGAGATGTGTGAAATAAAGAGCTTTAAATATTCAAACAAACAAAAAAATCCTTAGTATTCTCCCACTACAGAACTCCACCATCAGTCCAAAATGTCCTACCTCCCAACCAGGGCCATTTTGGGGGTTGGACTCACTTACATTTTTCTGATTTGGTTCTGGTTCCTGCAGTAGAACCACTGTGTGACCCAAGAATCAGGACAGAACCAGAAAAGAAAGCTTTTAAATATGCTGCTCCTAATTACTGCAAACGATTACAGGAGGATCTAAAGACTGATGAAATGGTTTGATTGAATTGTTTTAAAGGACTGTTCAAGAACAAGGAGATAGAAATCCCAGGCTGTAGATGATTTATGGGATTAGTTTTACCAGAGTCAAATGTTGTAAGGTTGAAATTGTCATATTTTTATCTTGTTTTGCTGTTGTCAAGTCCAGGACACTTTTGAAAATTACATTTTTAATCTCAATTAGTTTTTCTTCCAGGTTAAATGAAGGTTAAAAAAAATAAATCTCTACCATCTGAAACTGTTATTTATAGAAAACATTCTGTGTTATGTAGCAAAAGAGCAGACAGAATCTCGTCATTGTACTTCGTTTCGAAAAAACTGAACTTGAGGTATCCTCTAAACTCAGCAGCCATGGACTAGTATAAACTCTACTGATGTTTTTTTTTTCCATCTGTGCGTGTCCTTTTGTTGCCATCCATATAGCACGAGTTACGCAACAACACTTATATGAGCACCGACAGTTCCTGGTATCAGACACAGCTGGCTATATGTTAACGTACGCAGAATGAGATGTATGAATCACATTCCCCATGAAAAGGTCATTGCTCTGCTGAGCCACCTTCAGCAGGAGACTCCCACCTGCGGTGTTGATCCTCAGATACATAAGGCAGAAATGACCTGAAAGCAAAACCAGCAGTGCTACGGATTATCCGCATGTCTCTTTACAAATCTTAGAGGAGACAGTCACACGCAACATGGGTTCTTATTGTCCAATGAAATGTCTAACCAAAGAAAGAGCAGGAACAGAACAAACTGACCTTGACTGGATTGAAAATGTGACTTTCTGTTTGTCTCATTGCACATGTACATGCAATTCCTTGTGCTTGCTGCATCTTGTTACTCACTTGTGCCTCCTCGTGGTAGTAAGACCCCAATCTTTTGCCCTCTGTGCTGCCTGGGGAGGAAATTGCTTTCTATTTATAATGAGCTGCTGCATTTAACCAAGCCTCACTAACAAGACGGGCAGACTCAGTCTATTAAAGCCTCCATGACTATGCAGCAGTATAACACTGAGGCAGCTCTGCAGCACCTCAGCACTCTGAACATAGTGGACAGTAAGTCCATCAGTGAACGACACACTTAATAAAAAGCCCATACGTCCAAAACTCCAGACAACAGCTCAATGCAGCGATTTAGCGTCTGTGCAGATAAAAGCGACATGACATTTTAATGTGTTACTGGCTAAAACTCTGCATGCTTTAGTAGCAGCGTAATATAATTTGATCCTTGCATTGCATAGTAGGCCAACCAAAATCTATAATTCAGGTATCATGTCGGTCTTGATCCACCTATACTGCTGCAGAGTAGAGCGTAACATAATCTTCACTACAGCCGTATATGTTGGCTATATTGCAAAACAACGTCAGCACTTTCCTCTCCTGATCTCTCTATACTGTAGTTTTGCAGGACAACTGCGGCCAAGCTGGCACTGTGCTATAAATAATTACATTGTTCCGCCTCTTCTAGAAAGAAAAATATTTCATTATTCATCCTCTGGAAGGTGATTTAGATGTGACATGACATAACTACACCTAACTTTTTAAAAAATGTAAAACTATCAGAGGAAAACAGTGTGACTATGAGCAAAAACACGTGTCTTTTAATTAAAACGAAAGCAAAGCTTTGCCTCCATGCGCCTTACTCAAAGAGATCATAAATCATTTCATATCTACTCATCGGCTTGTCCTTTCATCTATACTTAATGCCCTTGTTTATGAAGCATTCACGGTGCATCAATGATCACCTCTGCACCCCGTCATGCACGTAGTTTGTCAGTTAATTCATAATGGGTGCATCCATAAATCCAATCTGACACTTCTATTTAGAGAAGGACTATACCTGTTCATTAGGAAGGAGTAACAAATACAACAAATGAGAGCCGTAGCAGCTCCAGAGGACAGGCGAAACAGAGCGATGATTAACAGGTGAATGTTTGGGTGAGATTAAAAACGCAGCTTGCTTACTAACACACACTTTTATGAATCTACCAAGGTCCCTACAATTATTGGCACTACAACTTATACATTTTAAAACAAAAAGCTTTAAGGAGACATTTGTGTTATTATTGTAGTATAATAAATTTTGTTGTTATTATTACTTAACCCAAAATGTTCTGAAACACCTAGTTCCTTTTAATCAGGATTAAAAAATCCCTCAGAGCTGCTTTAGACCTATAATAATTGGAACATCGACCAACATATTTGATGTGTACTGATGATTTTAATTATGGAACTTGACCAAATGTAATGTCTGTTACTGTCTTTTTTTAACGTCAAATGAAGATGAAATACATTTCTTTTTTTTTTTCAAATTTTGTAACTCTCTTTATTTTCCTATTTCAAGAAAGAAAATAAAGCAAGTAGTGAGGATTAATTATAATCTTTATCACCATTGCTTTCAAACCTCTTTAGGTTCAACTTCTTTCCACAATAGACAACTGTTTCAGCAGTGTTCTAACTGTGCTAGTTGCTAGTGTAAGATAAACACAGATTTGTAATCGATTCGTCTGAAATAATAATAAGAACTTTGTTTTACAGAGACTCTGAGAAAATCATGAGAAATTCTGCTGAAAATAAGAAGTGAAGTCACTTCTGTTCCCGATTTAAATAACGAGAGGCACGGAGCAAACATTATAACGCTGTTCTTAACTTTTAAGTTCTTATTTTTGGTTGTGAATCAGCTTAAATTCGTATCAGCAGATAAAAATAGACTATTTTTATGTGTTTTATCTAGCAAACTGATGTCTTTCGGACTGAATTCACAACTAAACTTGACAGAAATCTGACTATCATTCTGTTACAGGCAATGTCCCAGATGGACCAGTATTCCCTGATGAACCAGTGATGTGTAAACAGACACCCAGATGTCACCCTCCAGGAGGTCACAATGAGAAGCAATACTCCTTCCTTCATTAATGACAGGCACACTTTTAACCAGAGCTGCACTTTTTTCAACACATCGCATACATGTTTACATCGTACTCTTGACCATTTGCAGCAAACTGGTAAGCTTTATCTAAGATTTATATGCCTCAAAATGTATCAATCAAAAGCAATCAACTGTCTGCAGACATGTTGTACACACTTCTCATTAATCATTGAACAGTGAGCTTGGTTTTGCTCTTGTAAGCACCGCAGTCTGTGCGTCTGTCTGCCTTCTGGAGATTACATTTATTCTCAGCAGTGGAAGAATGCTTACAACACTACATCACCCACAATTCATCATACAGACATAAATGCACAGGGTGCACAGAGTGGTGCAATGGTGAGCAGTTGCTAAAAATAGAAAGGGAAATAAAGAAAAAAAACTTCACAGGCGGACTGTGACATGATAAAGCATCGATTCAAAGTGTTTCTCTGGGTAGGCAAAACAAATCTGCATATTAAAGCTACATACTGAAAACACAGATTGCATGCAAGGTCCTGTTGTTGCTTATAAAGCTCTAGCTACATAACAGCACACGACATAAGACTGCAATCGAAATACCACAGAGGAAAGCAGTAACTTTCAAAAGTACTCACACCTTTTCATCTGGCCCATAGTTTACCACTTGACAACCAAAAACGTCAACCAACACAAAGTAGAACGTTATTATGAAGTGGAAGGAAATTCAGAATTAGTTTTTAGACCATCTAAATAATAACATTAGGCTCCATACTCTGACACCCTTAAATTAAAATTTAGGGCATTTTATTTTCTCCAGAAGTCATCAACTTGGCAAATTGTGTCCACTTGTGTGTAATTTAAGACAAGAATAAATCCAGCTTTTCTGTGAAGGCCTCAAAGGTTTGTTTAAGAACATTAGTGAACAAACAGCATCATAAAGACCAACAGATAATAGATATAGCTGTGGAGAAGTTGAAGGCAATTATAAAGCTGAATCAAGGTGGTTTTGTGAACATCACAAAAAAACGTTCAATTCTTCATTCAAAAAAGTGAAGAGTCCGACTGAACTGCAAACCTACAAAGACATGGTTCAAAGACAAAACACTAACAAGAACGCTAATGAGAGAACGCCAATGCTCATATGGAAGAATCTGAGAGGGACACTCTTAGTTGTTCACGACAGAAATAATTTCTTTTAGGAATAGTGGAAAAAAGAAACCGAAAATTGAAGTTCTGATCTACATGCAAAGGGCTTCATAAGATAAAAACTGATGCTACGGAGCATCTTGAACACACCATCCCCATAGCGACACATGATGTTGGCAGCATCATGCTGGGGAGTTGCTTTTCTTCAGCAGTGACAGGGAAACTGATCAGAGTTGATAGGGAACTGAATGGAGCTAAATCCAGAAACATAATGAAAGAAAAACTTGCTAGTTGTGTGTAAATTCTTCATCAAGCCATATTTACGTTTTATAATTGTCAAGTCCAAACTCAAATGTAAATCTATGTCCCAGCTGAAAAGCTGCTCCCTATACATCTGCTGATTTAACTGAGCTTGAGCAATTTTGCTAAAATAATGAGTTGAAGGGGTGTGAATACTTTTGTAGACAAAACTTTTTTTTAGATCTCGTACTTCTCCTCTCCTAATCATGTCACGACAAAAAGGCTAGTCATATAGCTCACAAATACTGTTCTACATTTAGTAAGTTTTTGGAAAACATGAAACTTCAAACCAAAAGGAGGTTTTTAGAGCTCCCTGGATGTAAGAGCAGCTCCATAGCAGCAGATACTAAATAAATAAACTGCTTCTAAAACAGATACAGACGACTCACCAAATCGTGGTTTGTGGAGTTGGAATCGTCTTCAGGAAAAGGGACGTAGACAGCTAAGGCCATACAGTTGGCAAAAATGGCAATTAATATAAATATATCAAATGGCCTGAGAGTGAAAGTTAAGGAAATCACAGAAGAAAATTACAAAAAGACAATATTTTAACAATACAATAAGAAAACAAAAATCTCCTGGACTTGTATTTTGCTAATAATGTGGTTTTAATCTTGAATTGCAGTGGCTAAGTTTGATCTGTTTTAATAAATGGATTTTTTTGGTTTAGGAACTTAAACTGAAATTAGTTTTAGGTCAATAATATGCTGACTCAGTTTGAAATATACAGGAACAACAGTGAATATTTAGAAATATGAGTTATCTCATATCCCCCAAAATCAAATGATTAATGACTCAGAATGTAAAAAAATGGGTCTTTAAGTCGGTAAAAAAAAGAAAGAAAATGATTATAGAACATGAGTTTAAAGCTGATCCGATGGACCCAGAATGTAGTATCGAATTAATTTCATCCTGAGCTGAAAGCATTGTCATAAATGAAGACAGCATGCAATTTATCAAAAGGCACAATATTCACCTCAAATAGTCAGCACTAAATGTCAAAGTATCATCATATTTTCAAACCATACAGCAGATAAATGTCATTAGAAAATATACATTTAAAAAATCTGTTAAGTACTGAACATGTGCTTCACTGATGTACTGTATGCTTTC
Organism: Poeciliopsis prolifica; assembly: GCF_027474105.1. NCBI lineage: Eukaryota > Metazoa > Chordata > Actinopteri > Cyprinodontiformes > Poeciliidae > Poeciliopsis > Poeciliopsis prolifica. The sequence continues at coordinate 13,908,384 of NW_026562378.1, forward strand.
TATCCAGGACGAATGAGGACACCTGATACAGCTACAGCTGCATTTGTTGATTGTAAATCCCCAGGAGACATCTACGTTCTCAACACAAACAAAACATGAAACTGTAATCGGATATGTACCTCAGCCATTTACGCACGGTAATGTCCTTTGTAACATTTTACGACATTTTCTGATGGAGCCATCTGTTTATTAACAGACCTTCCACAATTTTGTTAAGATGCTTTAATCTACAGGACGTTACTGACGCAGTGACTTTCACTTTGTCTCTGTGGGGGATAAAATGGTACTCTTGTTGTTTGAGCAGTTTCCTCACCAAAATGACCTAAAACTGAAAAATACACATCACAGGTAAAGGAAGGCTTTAAACTCTTCTTCTATTCTGTGGTGACATTGTGACCCCAAGATGACAAAATGAGGCGAAATGAAGATGAAATTCACCACTTTTTTCTTGATTTTGGCTTTATTTCTTTTCATGTTTTGTTGCTAACAATATAAACTACAATTGATAAGAAAACAAAATATTTTGTGAACTAGAGCTAAGCTATTAGTCACATTTTTACTTTCATTTCTATTTGATTCCTTTTTCAAGCTTATTTGATTGTATCATGAATGAAATTATTTGTGTTAAATTATCGTAATATAATTATTGACAAACAGAATTGTAACTGCACTGACATTTTTTTATTTTTATTTTTTATTGAACCAACTTAAAAAATTACTTTAATTTGTTACAGCTAATTTTGCTGAAGATACATTTCTAATTTCAGATTTATTACTTTAGTAAAAATCATAAAATTAGCTGCAACAAATTAAAATAATTTTTTAAAAGTTGGCTTTAAACATTTTTAGTGTAGTCTCTATGTTATTTCCCTAACTTTTTTCTAATTTAGAAAAGCCACAACAATTTAATGACTGTTTTACCTTTTCAATAGAGAAATAAAGCTGAGAAGTGTTTAAGTTGTTTGTATGTCATGAGGTTAATAATGTTCCAAAGACTTAAAAATGCTCCACCAGAGAGAGGCTTATGTAGATGTTAATTTCTTACTTAATCGTCAGACACTTTTTGTTTGAAAAACCAAAGTAGTTTAAGTGTAAGATTAGTTTTTTTCATCCTGGCAGCTCGCTAATTAAACTGGAAATTTTGAGCTTCAAACTCCACCAATCATCACAAGGCCATACTAAAGGATACTTCCACTCCACCACACTGATGCAGGCCCTGCGTAAGGGGTTGTTGAGGTTGAGGCAGAAAAGAGCCCTCGGCGGCCTGCTGTTGGCGTTGCTGCCTTGCTTCTTGCTTTTGGCATACTGCTGTCGCTTCTTCTGAGCCAACGCACCTACCGGTATGGTAGAGGATGTTGGGGCAGGTGGGGGTGGCGCCGGGGCTGGGGCCGATGCTGGGGCCGATGCTGGGGCAGGGATTGAGATGGGAGGGGCTTCTGGGGCTGGTTCTGGGGCAGGCCCGTTGGCGCTCATGGTGTGGGCGTGACTCTTTGAGGAGCATCCAGCAGCATGGATCTGCCAGGGCAGACGAAGAGGCGAGTGAAGGACAGAGTGGTCTGACCGATGAGCTGGCTCGTCACCAGGGTGAGCGACTCGGATGCTGCTGGCATAATTTGCCCCTGAAAGAAAATAGGTGGGAGAAATGTTAGCTTTTTCTGTGTAAAAATAAAATTAAAATATTTCAGCTTCTGTGTCAATTAGCTGCTAAATGTATGATTCAATCAAAACACATGGCATGCAGTAATAAGCAAAAAATAAAAAAATTCATTGATAGTGATGGAAAAAACGGAATACACTCTGTGATTGTAACTTTGTAGAATCCCCTCAGCAGCAATAACTTGAAGAAGCAATTTTTTGTATATGTTTATACACAATTTTCTTAAGATCTCACCACAGTATTGCAGTCAGGTTCACTGGACCATTATAACACCTCAAATGCTTTTGTTCAGTCATTCTGTCGCTCTATTTGGATTCATTGACTTGTTGTATGACCCAGTTTCAGCTAAACTTTGGCCGTTGGACACATGGTCTCAAATCCAAAGACTCTCAACACCGGCCTTAACAGTTAGTGAGAAGATTTTGTGCTGGTATTCTGGGACTGATCTTCTCCAAACATGAAACTGTGCCTTAAGGCAGAAAATCTTCACTTTGGTCTCATCTGTCTATACACCATGTTCCAAATTATTATGCAAATTATACTTAAGTTTCATAAAGATTACATTTTTTGTTGTGCTAATAAATTTATAGATGGTATTGTGTCTCACAACTCTTTGAATTCCTATAATTAATTTCAGAGAGCTGATTGTTTAGTTTGTCTGGTGAGCTCAATTAAAGGGAATCTACTTAAGAAGGATGTTCCATATTGTTAAGCAGGCCACAGGTTTCAAGCAATATGGGAAAGAGAAAGGATCTCCTCTTACGAAAATCATCAGATAGTATAGTGCCGTATGACAAGGTATGAAAACATTAGATATTTAACAAAAACTGAAGCGTTATCGTACTGTGAAGAGATTTGTGGCTGATTCAGAACAAAGATGGGTTTGTACAAATAAAAACATAATGAGGAAGGTTTCTGTTAGACAAATTTATCGGATTAAGAGAGCAGCTGTTAAAATGCAGTATTAGCCAGTACAGAAACCTTTTATTGGACCATACAGCCTCTGCTTCCACATCAAATCAGTCTCCTGGGCTCTTTCGATCGGCTCCATCGCCTAGTGGGATGGTTTCATCCTGTGAGCATCATTGCTGGTGTTAGGTGCTTGTCTGGGTTTAATGCATCTCAAGGATTCCTGGGAATTCAGCCACCAGGGTGGAGCAACCTTTGGTGGCTTTGGAAAGTGACTCTTTGACTTGTGCATGCAAATATTTGAGGGGGTTTGTGCCAGTGGACATAAGTTTTATAAGTTTATATTTTTGCCTAAACAAAAAGATTGAGGCACAATCAAAAGGTGTCTTTGTTTAACTTTGGGCTAAAAAAAATTTAAACTTGTATTTTAGTATTTTAGCTCAATTGAAAATAAATCTACTCAACATATCAAAAAAAAAAAACTGGTGCAAGTTGGGTGAGAGGAGACAGGAGCTGTTCAGCACAACATTGGCTTTTGCTAATACTGACCTACAGTTAATCAGAAATATCTGATATTTTGTAAGATATGATAGTTCATCAGACACAAGTATCAGTGCAGAAAATAGGTCTTGTGTTGCTGATTTAAACTGTGATGGTGGGCTAAAACAAAAATAAAAATAAAAACAGCATATGTTTAGGCAAAATATTGCAAAGGAAAATGGTTGCATAATCTCACCACATGTGAAATGCATCCCTCTGCTGTGTCTTTTTTTTTAATGTAAGCGGACAAACAGAGGTTCATCTTTCAGAACTACAACCAACATGGCAGATTGGTTTTGGCTTGACTCTCGGTCTGGCCGTGGTGAGGAAAAAAAGCCGAAGCAGATGCTTTAATGCAGCGACAACACAAACAAATAAACAAAGCGTGTCAAAATCAAGAGCTGCCACTCTCAGGCGTCACTCGGTCACGTCAGCTGTTGTAAAGTCCTTGAACTGCGAGCAGGCCCCGCAGAGGAAGAAACCGAAAAGGTCACATTGCAGAGATGCTCAGAGAAGAATTAATCTTCTTATTGCCAACAAAAATGCAATATGAGTGTGGGACTGCTGCAGAGCAGGGCTGCAGCTGCAGCATCTCTGCTGAAGCACTTACAAATCCTTTGTGTTGCGCTTTGTGAGTGTGAACAATGCATTTTTTGGTGTTATTTCACGAGGATTTTCATTTCAGCCCTGCATCGACATCGGTGATGGAAACGAGCGCTGACATTTCCATGAGCGATTCGTGACAAACTAACCCATCACAAAGCGTCCTTATGTTTCTCCTTGGACCCCCACCAAGGTAAGACAAATAACCCCCCACCCTCGTCTTCAAAAACCCGATGTGAAATGACAGGCTGTCTTCAGGGCTGACAAACTGAGCAACGCAGCCGTCAGATGGTCCTGCACAAACAGCTGGCAGCCTCGTTCACAACCAGCCTCAATCAGATCCACTCGGGGCTAATAGTGCGGCCAGAGACGCATATCGCTGTTTTCCGATAAAAGCGTCGGATCTGCTCCTGCGAGACAAAACTGTCCTCCGACTAAAACCCCGACACACGGAAACCTGCAGATAAACGCAGCCATGCTAAAGGGGCTGACTTCAGTTCAGAGCCGTACCTTTTTTAATTGAAGACTTCGCAGATCCGCCGCGGTCCTCTCCGCTCGGGCTTCAAACAGGGCGAGAAATGCTTGCAAATCCTGAAATAAAATAAGAGAGATCATCGGCTCCCCCCATCCGGAGCAGCAGAGACACGCACACCGAGTCTGTGCATTTAATTAGGCTCCTCCATGGTGACTGTGGAGAGCTGGAGACAGAAGTGTGCGCACCAGACTACAGAGCATCCTTGTCCGCTGACTGTTTATCGTCACGGCGCCAGTGAACAGCCGATGTGATCGTTCATCAGAGAGTGAGCTCTCCACCTCTTCCTCCTCTTCCTCCTCCTCCTCTTACACCTCCTTATTCTCCTGGATAGGCCAGATAGAGCTACCTGCGGGTCACTCATCAGGATACAGACTGAATTTATCAAATCACCATTCCATATTTGGGAGCTTATTTTATGGAGCACAAGAGTTTAAAGCTTTTTCTGATCTCCGCAGCAGTTTTGAGTCTTTTGCAGCCTCTAATGGGTTTTCTTACAGAACTGGCCGCTACTTAGGTCCATCTGCTATCAGAAACTTTGATCAGCTTTCCCAAATTATGATTCTATGACAATCATGCTTCATCATAGGGGGCGATGCATTTGTTCTGACACGTGTTTGCTGTGTCCTTGAGGGGAACTGGAAACAGGATGTCTATTGTTCAGATTCCAGACCTGATTCATCCCATGACTGGTTTTGGATGCTGTGCACCTGAATCAAGTTTTGCTCTTACTTCTTTACTTTTGGACAATTTCTATGCCTAGTATGCCTAGTATAATCATGATAACAAAGTATTGTTTTTACAAATAGGAGCAGCTGAAAAGGATCTCAAAACTCAAAAATACCTTAACTACTACCCTGAATCTAAGAAGGGGTAGTAGAGAGAGAAGGAGGAAGTTCAAACCATCTGCTCCAGAGGTCATATCAGATAAAGGGTTATATCCCAGATTCCCTGCTTTGCTTTCTGACCACACAAACAAAAGTAGTAAAAAACAAATGTAGCAATGCTTGCCAACAAGTGATGGTGTCATCCAGGACATGTTGCTATGGAATATCATCTCTGCTGTCAGGAAATCAAGCTGTCAGCATCCCAAGAAAAATCCCGACACTGTCAAAGTCAGAAGCATCTTCAGATTTGTTGTAAGACTGATTGCTACCGGAGATCCTTCTTGCTCACAGCATCAACATCTACAATAACTCTTAAAAGACGCTGTGATACAATTAGATATGACAACATCTATTTTCCTTATGGGATAAATGAAGTATTCTTGAATTTAATTGAACACCGGCTTTCTTCTTGCCACTCTTCCATAAGCAGGGTTAAAAAGAACCAACAGCACTCAAAGCACAGACCTCACTTGCAGTGGTCATTATTGGACAACTGGAAATAGAGCTGAAGTTGTATCCATTTCCCAATACTGGAAAACCAGTGCTGAGCAAAAGGAACAAAAATCCCAGTGTCACAAAAAAAAAGAAACACAAAATTTGCTGATCCTCAAAACTTGCAGGGAAAGTTAAACTTTTTAAAAGGTCACATTACATCTGACAGAAAACTACTACAGCGTTTCAGAAAGAAAGAAGAAAAAACACTTGCCAACAATCAAACATGGTGGTGGTTATATACAATATATTTGTAATTTAGTAAGTTTTAAAATTAAGTCGCTACAAGTCTGTTGTTTTTGTTTGGAGTATATTTCTATTGAATCCTGTTTTCATTCAGATATGTGGAAGCCTTTACCTTTAACAGTGAAGGCAAAGGCTAGTCATTAACTATTAATGACTAGCAAAGTCAGTGAATATTTGTCCTATCCAGAGACTGTATGTCACATGTGTTCATAATGAGAAAGTAAGTCTACACCACCTCATGGTGACACACCTCTCTCCTGTTACAGCTGCTGCCTTTAGCTGCATAATGTCTGACTGAAAGCTTTTTTTTGTATTATTTCATAATAAATACCCCAAAATATATTCTAAACTTCTTTCTCTGAGGTTTGAATAGAAACAATGATTCATTCATAGTTTCATGTGACATAATATTTTAGCAACATCAGTAATAGTAAAACATAATAACAGCAGCCCACACTGACATAGGACCACAGGTTCCTAGATACATATATAACATCTTGTGTGTGATACAGCGAGAGAAATATCTGACAAGAGCAGAAGCCTCAGGGAGAGCTTGTACATCTGTCATACACAAGGTTTTATGCATAAATACAGCCCTTATGAAAAAGTTATGACCAAGTGATAGCCTTCACCCATAGATGACCTTTTGACAACTATTGAAAGATTTTAATTATTCTGCTTTAGTCAAAACAACAACATAGAAATAACAATCGCCAAGCCTGACTAAAACCATCAGCAGTTTTATTTACATGTCTATGAGAGTAACAGGATTTCAGAGTCTGACGTTATGACATGTCTGAGCCATCGCTGCCAGTGTTGTGGAGATCTCACCTGTTTAATTAGAACGGCTCTGTGGGGTTTCTTCTTCACCTACATCATGTCTCTCTGACAGAAAGCTGAAAACATTCCTCTCCTGATCAGTGAACGAGTGAGCCGCAGCAGGTGAACAGAGGCTGGACGACGAGGCTGGGATGAGGTCCTGTGTATCGGCTTACCTGTCTGCCCTGGATAATGGTTTCTTCTAGAACAAACCTGCATTATTCACTAATGGATATCCTGCTCTGCATCTGTGTGCATATGTTGGTGGCAACTGCTGTATAAGTTTGTATTTTTCAGAGATATAGCTGAATTGAAAAATATAATTGATTGAAAAGGTCATTTAACTCAGTAGATAAAATTAGACTTTGAAAAATATCTATTTCTATTAAATTTGATGATTAAGACCAAGACTGTCAAAACATTAGTTTCTCAGAATTAGAATAGAACATGCACCATTAAAATTACGATTTGTAACACATGACTGTTGGTCAACTAAAACATATTTTTAATCACTATGTGCAGCTAAGTTTGCATGAATTACTGTACCATTGTAGAATCCTCCAGACGCAAGGACGTTGATTTCCAAATTAAATTTAAATTTACTTTAATCTGAAAAGAGAACTTTGAATCACAACAAGACATAACTTAATGCAGGAATTAATTTCCAAGGCAACAAAAATATATGTGATTAGGGAACAGTTAAATTTGCCTTAAAAACAGTTTTTTCAAGTTTTGTTTCAAAAATACAAATCTTTATTAGGAGACTGTCAACCTGTTCATGTTTTTATCTCTCCTGTGAAAGCTCTGTGTAAATAATGTGTAGTCCTTCTCTGATGGGAATGAGTAAATAAATATGCTCTTTTTCAACATATGTAGTTCACAGTGAACATCTGTTGTATTTTGCACTTCGCTCTTTCTCCTTCATCTCTACGTTTCACCCTCATCACTTTTAAATCAGATTGTGATAAATCTGCAGGAGGAATTTTATATGAACTGTAAAAGTATCTGCTGCAGCAGTCTCAGCAAGTGTTCCAGTTTATAATTCAATACATATATTGTAATTCTGTCAGTCAATCAATCAATCAATCAATCAATCAATCAATCAATCAATCAATCAATCAATCAATCAATCAATCAATCAATCAATCAATCAATCAATCAATCAATCAATTAATCAATCAATCAGCTCATAGATAGCAAAATGTAGCACAGTGCTTTCCACAAAGCGTTCTAGTGATGAATTGTTCACACTTTCCCCTTAAAACTACTTTCGTTCATCACAGCACAGATTTAAAATTTTTATCCAAAATATTTCTCACAGATTTTGAGCCATATTTACATGGATGCAGCATCCAGTAGCAGCAGATTTGTCAGCTGCACATCCATGATGTTAATCTCCCCTGAATTTCCTGTCCCACCACATCAACCACTTTGACATGATCTCAGCTTTAGTTTGTGATGGACTATCCTGCTTGAAGTAGCCATCAGAAGATTGGTACAGCGTGGGAATGGTCGGCAAAAATACTCATTTGTGGCATTTAAACAATGCTTGGTTAATACTTAGATGTGTCAAAAGAATTTCACCTACAGCATTACTCCACCACCAGCAGCAACCTGAGGCATTGACACAAGGAAGGACGGATCCTGCGTTCGTGCTCTTTGCACCACATTCTGACCTTACCATTTGGATGTAGAAATTTGTTGGGCCAGCCAACATTTTCTATGTTTTTGCCTAATTTCTGTGAGCCTGTGTGAATAGTAGACTGAATGTCGTAATCTTAGTTGACAGGAGTGGAACTCAGTGTAGTGTTCAGCTGCTATAGCCTATCTGCTCCAAGGTTTGGTGTGATGTGTGCTCTCAGACATTCCTTGTTTTAAGATATGGTCACAAATCACCTATCACAGGTTAAATGGTGAACTCCATTTAAGCTATAGAAACATCTGAAGTACAATCAGTGGAAACAGTGTGAATCAATGTGATTATTTTTGTTTTCTATTTTTAATATTAAAATCGTAATGGAGCATTTGCATGTAGAATTTTGAGAAGTCATTTAAAACAATTTGGAATGATGCTGTGACAGAACAAAATGTGGAAAAAGTAAAACGCTGTTAAAGATTTCAGGATGCACCACATTGGTAAGAATGTAATAATGATGATATATTGTTTGGTTTTCTGTCCAGGACTCTAAGTGTATTTTTTTAAAGTTTATCAAGTAGTTTAATAGTCTGTGACAGGTATTATTTATTGGTGAAAGTGTGATTCCATTTGTGGTAACCATTCAATTCAGTTTATTTATACTGTATCATTTTACATCAAATGTAGTCTCAAAGTACTTAAAAAATAATTTCAGTCAATTCATCCAAGTCAAGTAAATATATTTTCAAAGTAAGTTAAAGGAAATAAAACTGACTGCATCAAGTCACTGACCTGCCACTTTCACTCTTCCTGGATGATCAAGTAGGGACTGTAGACAGTTACCTGCACTATGCTATTGACTAAAGAACCATTTGACAAGATGTACCCATCACCAGTGACTGCATACAAGAATACATGCAATGCTATCTGACCAGCAGCAGAATAGTAGCTGCTGGTAAAAAAAAAAAAAAAAAAGACTAAATGAAAAATGTAAAACTTTAAGAACTAAAAGTAATTTAAAAACTTGTGTAAGACATCAAAAGAATCTTAAAACCAGTTCCATAAAACACATGGAAAGTCGATGTTCTCTTTTTGGTTTGCATCAGGAAACACACAGCTAAGTATTTAATTAATCACTGCAGAGCTTCAGGTTGCAAGGGAGACTGCTGCCTACCTCCATCACACAGTGGGTGAGAAGGGTACACCCTGAAAATGTCGCCAAACTATCACAAGATATTGGATATTCTGATATTGGGAGTCCAAAGACAGCCTCATATACTTCTCACACATTGGGCTTTGGATTCACAGTAAAGAGAATTGGTCAAATCGTCAGACAGCATGAGATAAATTTCCACTGTTATGCTGATGATACTCAACTATATTTTTCCAATAATATTCCAATAATCCTGATGAGTCCACTCTGTTTGGAAGATTACAGGCATGTCTTGAGGACATACGAACCTGGATGACACCAAACTTTCTGTTTTTCAATTCTTAGAAAGCAGAAGTTCTCATCTTTGCATCAAAATGTCTAAAATGAAACAGCTTAATCAGTCACTTGATCTGGATGGCATTAAAATGGCTTCTGGTAAGAAAGTACCTGTGTTATTTTTGACTAGGATATGTAATTTAAATCCCTTACTGAATAGATTTCTTGGATTTCCTTTCTTTCTGTAATATTGCCAGAATTAGAAATATCCTGTCCAGAAGTCCAGGACTGGAAAGGAGTCCTAAAGAGAAGTCTGGAAAAAAATTTCTCCCTGGCTCTGCCTCTCTCATACCTCATCGTATGAATGAATGAATTGAAATTACTTTTTGTAAATTACCTTCAAATGGCATGTGTTGTAAATTTGCACAATATAGATAAACTGACATGAACTTGATTAGATCTCCTTGTCTGGATGTGCATGTGAAACCTGGTTCATACTGCAGAACATTTGTCTGCACTGAGCCTAATCAGTGCCTCTGCATGTTTATGATAGCATTGTGTGTGTATATATATATATATATATATATATATGTGTGTGTGTATATGTGTGTGTGTGTGTGTGTGTGTGTGTGTGTGTGTGTGTGTGTGTGTGTGTGTGTGTGGAGCTGGTTGAAGGAGAGCAGTAGTGATAGAGCCTGAAAGCCCTGCAGCGCAGCTGTTCTCCCAGTACATCGTCAACTTTGCCGCTGAGCCCAGAACGCATGCTTCAACCCCTCTCACACAATCTTCCTTTCCTTTCTCTTTTCCCTCTTCATCCACTTCCTCTGCTCCTCTCCAAGCTCTTCAACTGAATCTTCATAATAGCTCATTTTAAATCTCCTTGGCTCTCATTTCCTCACTTCATCAATAGCTCCACTTTTAGGCTATGAATGCATCTCCTTCTCCAACATGTTTTACCATTTCTCCTCCGAACCAGGGCCTTACTCCTGCTATGAAAACGATCTCCCAGTACATGTGTGAATATCTGTCTGGGGCTTTGCTGACAATTTAATGGTAGGTCCTAAAAGGTTTTGGTCTTATTTCCACTGTGAGTGAGTTAGATCTGTAGATGATAGACAGCTCTCAGGAGGAAGGGCAAGCACTGTGTCATTATGGTGGCTGTGGAGCGGTTTAAGGAAATCAACTGATAAAAGCAAAGAGGAAGAGGATATCTATCTATCTATCTATCTATCTATCTATCTATCTATCTATCTATCTATCTATCTATCTATCTATCTATCTATCTATCTATCTATCTATCTATCTATCTATCTATCTATCTATCTATCTATCTATCTATCTATCTATCTATCTATCTATCTATCTATCTATCTATCTATCTATCTATCTATCTATCTATCTATCTATCTATCTATCTATCTATCTATCTATCTATCTATCTATCTATCTATCTATCTATCTATCTATCTATCTATCTATCTATCTATCTATCTATCTATCTATCTATCTATCTATCTATCTATCTATCTATCTATCTATCTGTCTGTCTGTCTGTCTGTCTATCAAGGTATTATTTTAATAGTGATGCTTCTGCTCCTCTTTTTCAGCCAAACAGATTTAAAAATAGAAACATTCATGCTTTCTGAATGTACTTTCCCTCCAGGAAGTGTGCAGCTGTGCAAGTCAGACATTGGCCAAGCTCCATCACGTGTCATTGTCTTCCCAGGCTTCCATTGGATGGCACCTGTGGGGCTCTGTGAAGGAAAGCTTTTCTGACAGGTCCCAGGAGCCCAGAGGAGTTGCTGCAAACTGAGAGAAGGACAATGTCGGTGGAGCCAGAATGGAAGCAGAGGGGGCCCTCAAAGGAGGTCATCGCTGTCCGACAGTAAAAGCAGAGATGCTGGGCTTTGACCTTCCAACTGTGGGAGGGGGCAGAGATGATAATATGGCAGAGGGGTATCTGGACAAATTATTTGGAGTAGTGACAGTCATAAAGCATGTGCCACAATTGCACAGATTTCACTCACACTTTATTGTTGCAGTATTGGTATCACAATTAGTTTTTATGTTTACACTAAAAGTTCATAGCTAAAATAAAGGCAAAAAACTTTTAGTCTTTTTTTCATCAGTTCTAGTACTAGTTATCAGACCCATCAATCATGCTTTTTTATGTCAGGCAACATCCAGTCAATATTTACTGGGAGATAGCGCCCTCTGGTGTCTAAACCTTGGTAAACACTTGGCTTGTGAGGAACGTCAACGACTTTCTATTCAAGAAATAGTGTCTGTCTGCATTAAGCAGAAATGCATCTCAAAATGTTCAGTTCCTTACAGTTAGAAGTTCGCATACCCACAAAACAGGTGTAAAATCTCATACCAATTTGGAATTTTAATGAAACAAGCAAAACAATTTGCTGTACTTTTTAATTTATTGTGGACTTTTTCCACATAAACACGTGGTCACAGAAGGTTATAAAAGACTACGACTTAAAGAATTGACTTTAAAATTTCCTTAATAGTTTACAAAGCACTTCATATTAGAAATCCAAACTACATTTCCGGTCTCATGCAACCCCATGTACCACTCAGAATCACCAGTTTTATTTCTTTAAAGTAATTCAATTCATAAACTATTCTGAAACAATATTTCTGAAAGGAAATGTTGAAAATTTGAGTGATACATGAAAAGTGATCGTCATATGTCTAATTTCTGAACCAAACTGTCAGTGTGATGAAGTCATAGACCAAATGTGCCTCACTAATGATGCTTACAAAGGAGTAATGGGGCAAACTCCAAATAATTTATATTTTATACTTTAGGTTTTTCACATTTCAGTTTGTCTTCTTAGATAATACATCAGATGGCATAAAAATAGAAACAGGTCAAATGTACTGACAAAGATTATCCTGTAGATGGCAGAGTAATCTTCCTACAGGCTCACAGGGGATTTTCTTGAGATTAGAGACCAAGCACTAAAGCACTGTTGAATAACATACAATATTATTATTATTATTATAAATAATTATAATTATTTTTTTATCATTTTTGGAACACACCCTTATTATACAATTTAATGAAAATAATAAATTAAGAGCCTGGATTTGGTGTTTTTCTTTCTTTTCTTTATGAGGTGATAATGTTTTACAGTATAATGTATTGCGTGATGGATAAATATGTCTGGATTGTTTGTTCGTATTTTACAACAACCCAAAGGTCAAACCTAAATCAAGGCTTCAAAATGACTGTTTACTGATGTTCTCCATCTGATCTGACTGAACTTGGGCTATTTTGCAGAAGAAAAGGCAAAACTTCAAATGTAAACATCCAAAAATGGTGCAGCCATACTCTGAAGACCTAAAGGTTGATCTACAAGTTATTGGGTCATCAGGATTAAATATACTTTATTCCTGAATGAACAACACACGTTTTTTTAAAATTAAAAGTCATAATTTTCCTTCTGCTTCACAATTATTGAATAATCACAAAACAGCTAATAGCTTTTCATAGATTTTACGTTCTTCTACTGTATAAAATCCTGTTAAAATACCTTGGGATTTGAGTTTGTAACATGAAAAATGTCAAAAATTCTGAAAGACAGCTATTGCAATGCACAGATTTGTGTAATCAGCTGAATTTATATCCGTCTCTTTTCTTTAACTTTGTCGATTTAGCATTTAAGCAAATAATTCCCTGCTCCATCAGTGTCTTATATCTGACATATCTCATGTATAATTCATTTATTGTGGGCGCCCCTTTTTTCTTGTTCTTGTAACTTCATATATTTAATCTGTGCATTTTTTGCACAGATTAAATACAGGTTTGTTGCTAAGTTTTTTAATCCTTAGCAACAAGAATGGGTGGCTTTTCATCAGCACAAAACAAGGTGTAATCAGCTGTCATTTTTGATAGATTAGTTTAGACAGTAATGTCACATTTGATCAAGCTGAGATGCTTAAAACACCACACCTCACCCATCAGCATAACCGTCACACTGCGGCCAATAGAATGAGTGGAATATATGGCATTATATTTTTGCAGCAACACCCATCCCACAACCATCCACCTCCACCACCCTGCCCCCTCCACCACCACTAGCCTGCCCCCTCCTCTGCGTCTGAATGTCCATGGGTGTGTATGTGCATCTGTCCTTGTGCATTTTGTCTGTAAACCCTGTAGGATAAAATCCAGCCTCTGCTCTCTGCTCTCCCTCTTTCTCTCTGTCCTTCTCACACATACAAACACAAGTGCTGCTCTGGCAAAGCTCAGACCTACACAAAAACACACAAACTCATCATTCATTTTTCATTTTTCTGGTGCTGTGGAACTTAACATTTTGACTTCATGGAGGATTACCACAAACCTGACCAGCAGACAGTGCAGGCGCTGAGGAACATCGCCAACCGCCTCCGAATCAACTCCATTAAGGCAACGACTGCAGCTGGAAGTGGGTGAGTTCAAGCCACAAACATAGCCTGTTCTTTAAATCTGGAGAAAAGGATATTTTGATACTTGGATTAGGACATTTCAGCAAAAACGTGTATACCTGGGAGAAACTTAAATAATGCTTTTCAATCTAGAAAAATAATCGTCTGAGCAAATCGACTGAACTGTACCCACACAGATGCACACACAAAGACACAAACGCACACAAAGGTTCAAAGGAACAGTGTGTTCTGGCGTCATGCTCCTTTTGGTCTATTTATATAAAAAATGGTTACATTCAAAGTTTTGTTTATTTATATATATATATATATATATATATATATATATATATATATATATATATATATATATATATATATATATATATATATATATATATATATATATATATATATATAAGCAGAAATATTATATTATTATATTATATATATAAAGCCATTACATTGTTTTAAATATGTAAAATATGTAGATTCGATTTTTTAAAATTCTGACAATGGAAAGATGGAGTGGTTCTGTTCATGCATTACTGTGAGCATTAATGCATGAATTACATGTCACTACATGTCAGTGCATTGGGTTTATTTTTTTATGAATGTTATTTGCTTTGAAATCAACAGTCAGATGTTTTAAGATTAGTAAGCGACTTAAATATTTTGGATTTTACAGAGATGAAAAAAATGTTTTGTGTATTCTTTAGGATATGATGATTATCTTTCAGATCTGAAATGTACACTGTTATATTCCTATTAAAAAAAATTAACTTCAGTTTTTAGAAAGTCCAGTTTATTTTGAGCTTATGTCTGCATTTCCAACAGTTCCTCGTCTAAGCACTGTTCATTTAAAATTCATGAAGAGATTCCCTAATGTTAAGTTTTTGAATTTCTGTAAAAAAAATATGAACATGTGTATGTATCAGTAAGACCTTCCTCCAGAACTATTACAGTAATTCTCTAAAGGAAACCGCTTACATAGAAATGTGTAAACTTTCTATTGGTCCTGAAATTAAAATAGTAAAGCACTAAGCTGGAGTCTGTGGGATTTTCTGAGTCTTATCTCCTCTGTTGTACAGCCATCCCACATCATGCTGCAGTGTAGCAGAGATTATGTCTGTCCTTTTCTTCCATACCATGAAGTACCGCCCCGAAGATCCAAGAAATTTCAACAACGATCGCTTCATCCTTTCCAAGGTGAGCTGCAGAGTTCTCAGGAATGGTCAGGAATCTGTTTCATATTTGTGTCTTGGCATTCTAAGCTGCTGCTGTGTCTGATCTCAGGGTCACGCTGCTCCTGCCTTGTACTCCATGTGGATTGAAACTGGTTTCCTAAAGGAGAGTGATCTGCTCAGTTTGTGCCAGGTTGACTCAACCCTGGAGGGACACCCAACTCCGGTAAACAGTGACAAACTGCCCTACACCTACAGGGATTACCCTGGATTAGTACACCCAATGAATCAACAGCCCCCACCTCCTGATGGCATTCATAATTCCTATGTTTTCAGAGGCAACAAATTGTCGATGTAGTCACTGGATCACTGGGGCAGGGTCTTGGCGTGGCCTGTGGAATGGCTTACACTGGGAAATACTTTGACAAGTCCAGGTAATCCTTCACAAACATTTATACTGGACAACAGGGAAGAATAAAAATTTCAGAGACTATTTTAAGGTACTTCAGCACCTTATCAGGTCTTGACTGACAACATAATGGAAATACCCTAGACTTTTCTATAGTATGTCATTTTCTCTTTCTCTTTCTTTGTATGCTTTTCCATCAAATTTTCTTCATCAAAGTTGATTACTTATCCTCTGTTTTAACAGCTGATCAGCTCAAATCTCATGCCTCAGTTTGTGTCATTGAGCCAAAAAATAGCATGAATTATTAGGAGTTTCTTTCTACATTTTATATATTTATTTTATAAACTTTTGCTGTGAACATCCATGTTTCATTACCCAGCTATATTATAATGATGAATGCACATGGTCACAGAAAAATACACTACACAATAGTATCTCTAAATTTTGAAAGGGTGTAGTACTCTAATAAAGTAAGATTTTTATATTGAAGAATTCTGTAAATTAAATTTAAGTCTTAAGGAATGCACCTTTGTAATGCATTTTTATGAGGATTTCCACATTCAGCGGGTGTGTGCTGCAGCTACATGTCTGCACTCACGATTCTTCTGCTCCAATAATCACAGAGCGCAGCAGTCACATCTCAATTATTTTAACCACCCAAGCACATTAGAGTCAAATTCTGATTTTATCTGGTTCTCGCTTCTCTTCATGAGAAAACCGTTATTTAAAACGGGGCTTAAAATCTGATATTTATCTTTTTTTTTGTTTGTTTATATCAGCCAGTAGATCTACGTAAGCAGAAATATTTTCTCAAAAAAATTATTCTTTTGTCTACTAGTGCAGATTCATTTTATTTTAGAAATGGGTTTGATAATAAAGCCACAGCTCAGGTCCTGGACAGAAATCCAGTCTGAGTGGAAAATGTTGATTGGAGAAACAAACAGAACCAATAATATACCACACACAAGGATGTTGACAAAAGCCCCTCATTTTGTTATCCACCTCAGTTACCGTGTGTACTGCCTGCTGGGGGATGGTGAGATGTCGGAGGGCTCTGTCTGGGAAGCCATGTCGTTTGCCTCCTACTATCAGCTTGACAACTTGGTGGCCATCATGGATGTCAACCGCTTGGGCCAAAGTGACCCTGCACCACTGCAGCATCATGTAGAGAAATACCAGAAGCGCTGTGAAGCTTTCGGGTATAGTGAACATTGATGATTCAACATGAGTGGAAATAGTCAGAGTAGAAATGAATATAGTAGAATTTGTTAAAATAATCACAACACTGACATTTTTATATTACCATGATATAAATAATGACGTGCATTATTTTATTGTGAGCCCATCTGTGTGTTTGAGTTTAGCTGGCATGCCATTATTGTGGATGGTCACAGTGTTGAAGAGCTTTGCAAGGCTTTGAGCCAACCACGTCATCAACCGACTGCAATTATTGCTAAAACCATCAAAGGCAAAGGGATTCCAGGTAATAGTTTGACCTTCCTCATCTGCAAATGGACGGCTCACTTCTTTCATAAAATACAAAACCTCACACAGTCCAATATCAGCTCCAAGGGACATAACTGAAAATGTCTGTATGTGTTATGTATGCTGTTTCAGCTGCAGAGGATAAACTGGGCTGGCATGCCAAAGCTTTGCCTAAAGACATGGCTGAGATGGTTATGAAGGATCTGCAGAGCCGGATTATGAACACCAGCAAGCACCTTTACCCCCAGGCTCCCGTAGAGGATTCCCCTCCTGTTAGCTTGAGGAACATCCGCATGCCAAGTGCACCAAACTACAAGCCTGGAGAAAAAGTTTGTCAAATTTACGCAAATGCAGCATCAATTCACCTTTATATGTCTGTTAATAAAATTCTTGATGTTAAATCTCAAGTTAATCACCACATCTCACATCAATTTCAAGATGTCATATTGAGTTTCTTAAGTTGTGCCTCATGCTAACACATTAGAGCATAAATATAAAAAAATAGCATTTGGGTTATAGTTTGCTAGCTATGCTAATGCACAACAAATAATAATGTCTGTTTAAATTTGTGCCATTGTTTATATACATGTAATGTGCCAACAGGTTTGGATGTTTGTACTGTTTTGTAAGGCCATTCAACTAATCTAACAACTTTTACTGCAGCTTTAATGTTTTTTTTTTAAAATGACGGTCTGAAAACAATCTTTCTTAGCCCAATTCAGATTTTATGCACTGACTCAGTCCATAAAATATATTGCTCAGTGCAATAGTTTTCATTTTAATATTATTGTATGAAAATACATTTCGATAATCCAAAAGTAGTGCAAAGTTAATCAATTCTGAAAGGTAAAATAAAATAAAAAGATAAAAAAAAGAACAGGCAGCTGTTACACATCGGAAGTTAGGAAACAACTACATTTTCTGAGTAGGATTTTTTGTGAAATACACGAAAAATGTTGCTTTATCAATTATTTAATTACATAATTTATTATAATTTTTAACAAGTTTATTAAAAATAACATTCAAGAAATGCCAAAAATACCTCAGCTTCAACAGAGTATCTTACTTCCTGCTTCTGTTTATGGACAACATAGCATTAGCACAGATGGCTGCTGCTAGTAGACAGAAAAATAGCCATTTAAAGCTTTAACTCAATGCTTTAAAATTTGGAGAAATATTTTTCACAGGTAATTATGTTCTCTGTTCTTGTTGGTTTTTGTATTGGTTCAAGGAGATTGTTTAAATATTATCAATCACAGTCATCACACTGAAAGTTAGGGAATCAAAGCACTTTGGTGGAGTTACGTACAGCAAGTATTTCAGAATTTCACTGCTGAAAAATTGAAAGGTCTTATTATTTGTAATATATAAAATCCTGAAGAGTGCGCTGTGTATTATCAATTGTTTATGTATTTGACTTAAGTCCGAGTTAGGCTGAATCCAGGTGAGACTTGCAAATTAATAACTGCAACACAATATTATAATGGTGTTCTTGATCAAAACTGATGGCTGGATTATGATTGTTTTCTTACAGATTGCCACTCGCAAGGCATATGGAATGGCTCTGGCCAAGTTGGGTCGCTACAACGAACGTGTTGTAGTCCTTGATGGAGACACCAATAATCTCACCTGTTCTGAGATCTTCAAGAATGAACATCCAAACCGTTTTGTTGAGTGCTACATTGCTCAGCAGAACATGGTATGATCCCCAAATGAATCCACATAAAAATGTTCACCAAACCAGAGAGCTTGATTTTCTGTTCTATTTTTTGATACTTTCAGTGTTGTGTTTTTAATACGGGATTATCTGGTGGAATGTTTTACGAACACAGAAGAGATTGCATTTAGCAATTCTTTTATTGTTACTCCTAAGTGGTTTTAACCTTCCTTCTTATGCTGAATTTGTCATGTCCTAATCATCCTGGTCAGAAAATACCTCTCTTTTCCTTCATTTAATTCTTCCATTAAATCGTAACACAGAGACAATCAGACTGACTCTATGGCTCCAGCAGTCATCACTAATGTAGGTCATGTGTGCATGCATGTGACGATAAACCGTCATGACAAGGGTATTCACAAGTAAAATATTAATCAGTACACAGGATGGAACCATCTGGCTGAATACAGAAGAAACGTTAAAATGTAATGGTTTCCAAATAGACTTTGTGAGAATGATAATCTGATGTAATTTTCTATACCGTAGCTTACAATAAAACAGTAAAACTTCTGATACCATGTGTTACTTTTGACAAAAACATATTTATGGTGCAATGATACGAAGAAAGAACAAAGGAAATTATTCATAAAATGAGGTATGTTTCTGATTCACCCCATATGGCAAAATAAGCTGCAGAGATTTTTGGAAAGCTACTCTCACTAACTCTAAGCTGAACTGGTCTTTGGTTCAAAGAGACTTTTGGGGGAAGATTTTTGTGAGAAATATTGAATTCTCAAAGATGTATTTTTTTGGTCAAGTGTGTTTGACCCACGTCTGTCTCCCTTGATACAGGAATATTACACCTATATACATAATAAAAAGCCTTTTTTTTTTCAGGTCAGTGTTGCCATGGGATGCACTGCCCGCGAGAGGAACGTTGTATTTGCCAGCACCCTTGCCTCCTTTTTTACACGTGCCTATGATCAGATTCGCATGGCCGTGATTTCAGAAAGCAACATCAACTTGTGCGGCTCCCACTGTGGTCTGTCTACTGGTTAGTAGATCGCTAATAATAATAAGCCATGTTTACCAGTCTTCTAAAATATTCCATCACAAAATCCACTTTTATACCTTCACACTGTGTCTGGCAACTTCACAGCCTTTGGCTTCTCAGATTATGTTTTGCACTCTCTGTAATAATAGTAAATTTAGGAAAAAATAATTTTTTAAAAATTAATCTCCAGTTATTATTTTTCTTCCACTCTTATGTTGTGGCTTCCTTATGGTTTCCCCCCACTGGTCTTTCAGTCCTAACTCAATCCTACCCTCTTTCTCCTTTTGTGTCTGCACTGGAAGCTGTCAGCAGGGAACCAAGTATCCCTTTGTTAGTCCAGGTACCCTGCATCCAGAATGACCTTTTTTCTCCTGCATGCAACAACTCACCAAAAAACCTATTTGCCTTGCTGTTGAATGCATTGTATGGATTATAATAATTTTACCCTCTGACAGGAGAAGAAGGCCCCTCTCTGATGGCTCTAGAAGACATGGCTATGTTCAGGGCCCTACCTACTGCTACAATCTTCTACCCCAGTGATGGCGTCACCACAGAAAAGGCTGTGGAACTGGCTGCAACCATAAAGGTAGAACTGTTTTCTCCGTAGGAGTACTAAAACCTTTGCATAAAGCAAAAATGTCCTTTATCATCATGTTTTTCTTGATCATTCTCTTTAATAAGGGTGTTTGCTACATTCGAACCAGTCGCCAAGACAATGCCATCATCTACAATAGCAATGAGGATTTCCATGTTGGACAAGCAAAGGTGAGTGACTATTATCCTATTAGCAAAAATGAACTGCTCCATGTGTAAACAGAAAAAGAACATAAAACATAGCAACTTAAAATAAAAAATGAAATTGTCTTTGTCAGGTGGTGTTCCAAGGCAAAGAGGATCAAGTGACTGTGGTTGCAGCTGGAGTAATTGTGCATGAAGCCATTGCAGCTGCTGAGCATCTCAAGAAAGGTACAAGACAATAAGAAATGCAGTACTGAGTACAATTTAACTGAAAAGGTTGTCCAGTTTTTTTAATCTGTACAACCTTATAGTGTGCCTGAAATGTCAAAGTTGACCACATCAAGACGTCCCTTGATCTTTAAGGTGGTTGTGGTCAAAAGGGCTATCAAAACTCTACTTTGAACATCTTTTCTTAGACAAAATACTAATGGAAAATTTTAAAATAGGTTTGAATTTCAACTGATTTATTTTCCTGGGCTCAAAAAAGGACTGGCCAAAATTTAATAGCCATGAAAAAGATGTCCATGGCCATCTTGCATGTGAAACATTGCAGAAAAAGCTACAGAATTACATATAATCTTCAGTTTTCCATACTAATTGCACTTGTCAAATAATTGATATGCTTACGGATTGTTTTGATCCATTAAACTCATCTTCCAGAGAGGATCTCTGTAAGAGTGATTGATCCCTTCACAATCAAACCGCTGGACATTAAAACCATCATCGACCATGCACGCGTCACCCGGGGAAGGATCCTCAGCGTTGAAGACCACTATTACGAAGGTAGGTTTCAGAAATCGTTAGTCATGCCACACTGCTCTTGCATTTTATATGAGCACCATCAGCCTGGTAGCCAAAAGCTTATTAGCATAATGTGGCTTCAGAGCTCTGCCATTGGTTCATGTGTTACTGTGTCGTGGTGGCACGCTTCCATTGGCTCGGTGACACAAGCATGCTGTGCTGGCATTGACCTATTGGCTAATGATGCTTTGTTGTGCTCCTATCAGAGGGAAGGTAGTGCAGCCATTATATGTTTTGTAAATGTTAAAGAAAGAGAGGCAGAGTGCTGTCAGGTTTCCTTAATTGAGCATGTGCCTGCTGGGCAGAGCATGACCTACATAGCACAGTCTGCTTTGCACAGCTCTTCATAGGATAAACGCACGGGGTTATAGTGCACTTGATGAAGAATGTTTCGCAGCTTTAGTCACTAATACTTTGGACTGCATTTTTTTATGCTCTACATCAAGTCAAATTGTTGATTTTAACTATTTTCACTTAGCATAAAGTAATTTTATTTTTTACTGTAAGAATGTGTAGAATTTCTTTTTCTCCAACGGACTAAACCATTCTTTAACAGGTGGTCTGGGGGAGGCAATATCCTCAGCAATGGTCAACGAGTCTGGGTTTATTCTTCACCGCTTGGCTGTGTCCCACGTTCCCAGAAGTGGCAAACCTCATGAGCTCCTGAAGATCTACGGGATAGACCGTGATGCCATCGCACAGGCCATCCGAAAGATGCTCAGCAGCTCTGCTAATGCCAAGTAATTTCCTCTGTGCCCCACCCACCTTTCTAAATAATCCCCTCCAGATGGAGATAGACAGTCATGTATGTTGTGGAAGCACAAAACCCATTTTTATCATTAAACCATTCACTTAAAAGATGTACTGAAGTGTTGTGATTTTGTGCAGTTAACGTTTAAGTAGACGTCTGCTTTAACTTTCCTTTTGTGCGTTCATCCTAACACACAGAGATAAATAACCTCTAACACACACATCTTCACTTTTAATCTCTCCCTTCTTATAGACCAATCCGGAGAGAGGATTGGTTCCAATTGTTGCCATTGGTTAGTTTGCCTTTGATGGATTATCACTGTGTAAAATAAATTGTTGTTCTATTTTTAACACATTACGAGAGATGCACCAATATGGGATTTGTTGTTTTTGTAAAGCTTTGACTTACCAAAACCAATTTTAGTTCCTTTCTGTTGAAGAAATATCTGCAGGTTTCCTGTCTTTAGTCAGAAGGAGCAACATCTCAGACAGAAATGTCTCTGTAAAGCAGTGTTTTTAATTTTACAGACAAATGATGAGGATTTTGATTTTAAGTTGTCTCTCTTTTTATGTTAGCAATTAGCATGATTAGCATTAGCAATTGTAAACACCCATCTCTGTTTGTATTCCCAAGAGTAGATTCCTACCTGAACGCTGAGATTTTCAAAAGGCTGTCAACATTTCTCAGTTCTTCATTTTCCATGATAGAGGTTAAAACTTTAAAAGGCTAACATGGTCTACCTCTGCTGTAATACATCCAGATTTCTTAGATATCTGAAAGTTTGTCAATCTGCCCCTTTCCTAATTCCTTAGTCAAGTCCCCAAAGCTGGAACGAGTTGAAATATGACAATATTTCATTCATGAGAAGCTTGTGTAAAAAAGAATGAAATGACAAAAAGTAGGCAAAGTCTAGGTGTAAGCAACCACAATGAGTGCATGTCATTTGTCATTGAAAAAAAAATCTATTGAAAACTGATTTTTTTTTAACCTTGGGGGTGTCCTATTGCTTTATTTGGATAACCCTGACTGAAACAGAAAATAACTAGTCTTCCCTCAGTCACAGCCTCTGCACCAAAGAAATTTGGTAGCACTCAACCAAACTGAATTTTGATCACCAGCTGATTTCTCGGTGCATCTCTACATGTTAGTTACACTTTCATGTGGTTTTCAGTGCTCTTTTATGTACTTTGTTTCACAAAACATAGTTGTGGATTTCTCTAATGTTTTAATACTGGGTGGGGCCCAGTTTAATGTGTTTATTGTGTCAACAGTGTCAGAAAGATGGCATGTGGGTTCTTGTTTGTAGAAGGTAGTGGGGACAAAAAAAAAAGAGAAAAAGAAAATCAAAGAAATGTGAGGAAACCATAAACCATTAAATAAGATTTCACTTCCTTATTCTTCCTTTTCAGCACTGTTTCTAATATCAATTTTTACAGCTGTTCAGACTAACACACCTCAGGGTTTCAGGTCCATCCAGTGTATGACTAAGAAAGGCTGTAGCTGCAATTCTAGTTACATCTCACTTGTGAACATGAGAAAAAGCAAAACACCTTCTTGGTTACTTGAAATTTTGTATCTCCCATAATGTCATGTAATAAAACCCTCTGCATTTGACTTTGAAAGCTTGTGTTCTGTTCTGTTTATTAAGACAAGTGTCTGCATAACTTAAATAAATTTAAAATATAAAACAAAATATTTTATACAAAATAAAATCACATACTGGTATCATATTAAAATTTCAAAACTGCACATTCCTGAGGAGCTTTTTACTACATCTACAAAAAAGAAAAATAAAGCAAAGTCCAACGTTATCATTCTTTCATGGCATCATAGAAGACTTCCTGGCATATCTCACTCTTCACGGTTTATCAGAACAAGTTTGCTCTTTGGCTTTTATGATTTCAAACCCGTTTTCTGTTTCCTAAGGTTGTAAACGTACGCTACCTCCAGGCTCTCTGCTGTCTTCTCTTCCTGTCCAAAACAGAAAACATGTAATGCTTTACATCAGACCACAGCTAACTTTCCAATGTATTGAGACATGTTGAACCTAAATTTTGATGAAGTAAAATCTACAAATTCTCAAGAACATAACTGTTACTGCTTTTCAAGCCTACATACCTCAGAAAGCTATATTTTCGTTTGGCACCTCTCAGAGCAAATGTAATGATTCCACACCCATATGAAAGAGTGTACACTAAAAATGAAAGTAGAGTGTTTAAACACATGAAACAGTATATGCCCAATGAAGCCCTCTATCAAGCATCCACCAAGTATGTGTTACCTACCGTGGTAAGAGTGAAGGTTCAAGTAGGCCACAAAAATGGCAAGACCAAATCCCCAGTACACATCTGAAAAGAGGTGGAGGGTTAAATTCGCTTTGGTACTCCAAATTAATTAATAGTTTGCATTACTTCTGCAGTACAGGTGTTGTACAGTATAGCAACCTAAAGACATCTAGGAAAAAAAATATTGCTCAACATATAACATCAAGAATAATAAGCTTGTTTTAAAATTGCAGCCTGATTTAATGTACCTCTCTTGGAGGCAATAAATAAGAACATGGCATCTGACTGTGACAAAGGGTGAATAAGGATTCATTTTTGCCAAAAAATTTACCTTGAGTGGGATGATAAGGGTGGCTCAAGGTGAGAGAACTGCAATAAAATGTGTTACTGAACCTAAATATTAATTCTTTTAAGGCTTAGACATCTTCACCAATGATGTCAGTTAATTTAGAAGGGGCTGTGGCTTAGTACGATTTTATTATAAATCAAAACCTACCTCTTTTGTGATATGGAAGCCCTTTGCAGCTCTTAGTATGGGCTGGAAGGTCTAAGAAGAAAAATGCCATTGGTGACATAATCAAGCAAATTTATGCTTGTAAACCAATGAAGAAATGGGAACTGATAAATCAAAAAGATTAAGGAATGACAGCAGCCATATTTAAAGTTATAAAATGTCAGCGTATAATAATAAAACAAGTTAGCTTACCTAAAGTTATTCCTAAAATCTCAAATGCTATGGTGAAAAACACACCTAGAACTGAAGGCACTAAAACTGCTGCAAAGGAAAAAGAAAGAAAAACTGAAATTTTACAGAAGTAGCTATAGAACATAAGTAATTAGCTTTTAAGAACTTGGATACAGAACAAACTTACAATGATATGGTCTATAGAGTGCCATGCCACATCCCAGACCAAAGCAGACCGAATAAAAATGGTAATATTTGTCTGAAAATAGTAAGAATAATTAGTCAGAGTCAAAATATACATCAAATAAAAACACAATTTGACTCAGGAAATTGTATGCCACAACTAGTTATTGTAATTACAAATTACTCAAGTATACGTACAGTGTTTGTAAAAGTTGTTAATAGGATTTCCTTCATTTTCCTGAAAAGATGAAACAATAACACAATTTACTAACAAGAAAAACTTTTTACAGTGCAGCAGAAGACCAAAGTATAAAGCAATAAAATACTAAAATGTAGATAAAGACACTGAAAGTAGTTTAGCATTAGCACAGGTTAAAGATCACAGCAAAAATCTTTGAGAACAGGTGTACATACATACCATGTAAACTCAGCTGTAGCTGGGAGAGCTCTCCAAGCAGGTATAACAACAGCAAGACAATCAACATTTATTTGACAACTTCCTGAAGCCGGTTCAACCACCAGACATGGGTTGGACAAAAGGAAAGTCCCTCTCCTGATTGTTTTGCTTTCACATTTACTTCGCTGTTTTATTTTATTTATTTATTTTTTTGTATTAAGACTTTAGAGAGAAATCAAATAGCAGAGAATATGTTTTTTGTTCAAGTTTTATTACAACTGAATACATTCTGTTGAAAAAAATAAATAAAATAAAGATTTTTGATTTGTGTAAGAGACTGTTAGGTCTAAGCCACAACCAGTCAACTTAGTCCACTTATAACTATTGTTATTACTAAGTCATGCAAACAGGGCTTTGCGCTCTGTTGTAGCTCCTTTATTTATTTATTTATTTTTTTATTTATTTTAAGTCTAACTGCAGATTTATAAGCCTGAACATATCTCACCAATAGAAAAATAACTCAAGTTATGCAGATGGCAGTCTTGAAAAGTCAAAGTTTTTCTATATTTCTCACCTTATGGGGGCGCTGTGCAACATTCAAAGGAAGACTGAGCCGCCTTTCTACCTTTAAACTTTCCATTAAAATGTATCTTAAAATGAATTATGATTACATTTTGAGGAAATATAACTCTGAGCTCTGAGCTAAAAGTAGATATTTTTTTTCGACCTGTAAACTGTAGATAAAATTAACGCATTACCTGTTTCGTGGACATAGATGTAGTTTCATTGTAAAACCTCTAGATGGCAGCCTTGAATTAACTTATGTTGTCAGTACGTATCTTCTGGAAGTCACGCTATGCACTCTGGTAGTTGAAGTCAACGTTCCAGCTGAACCAGACAGTCAATGTGACATTAGCATTTCCTTCAAAACTACAATTCCCTCTACAGTCACGTAGATTTGAAAGCTGTGCGGAGAGCTTTTTCCAATCGATGATCTCAACTGAAGTTTCCTCAGACTGCCTCATGAAGATACTGAGGAAAGTCATCGAGAATGACAAAACTATTTAATTTAAACGCATTTCGACGTCTGTGACCGGGGGTAAAAACCAGAAGGAGCAAGACGCCATTCAAACCGCGACAATGCGGTTCAAACAAAGAGGACAGTGATTTGCGGCTTTCCGAGTTTTTTTGTATTTTTTTCCCCTGAGCTGCTCCTGCAAAAGCCCAAGTCAGGGCTGGGTTCCCGTCACGGTCCGAATCGGCGATTCTCGCAAGATGTCTACGGAGGAGCAGGACTATCCCGAGGCGGTGCTGGTGACCGAAGCTGGGCCGCAGTGGCTCCGAGTCGAGGTGGACCGTCTGACCCGCGAGCTGCGAGAGACAACTCACGAAAAGATCCAGGCGGCGGAGTACGGGCTGGCCGTCCTGGAGGAGAAGCAGCAGCTCAAGCAGCGATTCGATGAGATGGAGACGGAATACGAGACGGTCCGGCAAGAGTTGGATCAGCTGAAGGAGGTGAGCTGAGGTCTGAGCCACGCAGACGGGTGTGTTTAAGTGCTGGCAGGCTGTCAGTGGTAACCTTATCTGTGACCCGGAGGCACGTTAACCTGGTTAATGTCGCACATAGTGGCTTAAATCTTCTGCGCATGTGTTAATCGTGGTTATTAAAAAAAAATAAAATAAATATACTTAGTGGGTTATGACCCACTAAGTATACAATAAACAGTGTTTTTTTATAGAAAACTAGGCAAAGAAGCAACATCTTGGTCTCTTGCTCACACTTGCCCTTGGTATGTAAAAAACTAAAGCCCTCTAGTCAAATAAACTCAAGAGAGACAAGCGTATTTGTGAAGTTAGTTTGTTGTTCTGTTGTTGGGTCGAGTCCTGAAGAAAAGTCTGATGATGGTTGAAAATACAAACATGCTGCAGACATTTCCTTTTGAGCACTGATAAGTAAATCCTTGGTGAGATAATATCTCCTAATCAGGTTTTATCCTCTTCCTCTTTCTTCTTGTCTAAAAAGGGTCGTTTAGATTAACATTTCCAGCTCATAACTACTGCAAACTTCAATGTTTTTTCCTGCATGCACAACTCACTTGTAGGGTTAAAATACAATCACAGTAAACAGCAGCTGGAGATACTACAGTCATGGTAGCAAAATGTTTTTAAACTAGAAAAAACACATTTTGTTTCCTAAGAAATTCAACAGTAATTTTTGTAGCATGTAATTATTTATATTTCCTATGGGATATACAACTTATTATTGTTGAAATGACAATAATAATTGTTATTATTGTTATCATTATTTTACAGGTTTAAATGTTCTTAAAATATGACTTATGTTTATGAATTAAATTAAATACAAACAGTACATGCCTGGAATTGATAGCCTGATGGGTAAGGATGCACAATATTTCCATTATTATTTAACTTATCACTGCACATAATATGCATATACCAATGAATTACCTGGACAACAATTAGTGTTTGCTAATTATTTGAGTAATGTACATCGAGGCTCTCTGTGGCAGTGATATAATTGGTGACACTTGTTGAAATCGACTTAAGATTTAGAAGGTATAAAGGTGGTAAAGTCATTAAAATATAATGTGTCTCAGTACAAAGACAGCAAATGTTGGCCAGAAGCAACCTAAATAAAACTTTTGCTCCTGAAATGGAAATAATTAATTTTACTTTGTTCCCATTAACTGGATAGATTAGATATTTGTGTTTGCTATGAACCCAAAGGAAAAAGACATTAACACATCTTATGTCTTTGTTCATATGGCATTTAAGATCTCAACTTGTGGGAAAAAAAATCCCACCACTTTTTTTTTAAAAAGAGAAGTTGGGTTTTCCCCTCTGAGTGTTCTTGGAGCTTCTAACCATGTTATCAGTAGAGGAACTGCTCCCTGAAGGACTTCCACTTTGGCTTTTTTTAGCTGTTGTACCTTGCTAGTTTCTGAATGTTGCTCTCTCTGAATTATTCAGCGTAATGGCTCTATTTTACTGTCCTCCACCTCATCCAACGTACCCCGCTTCACCACGTTGGGAATTGCTCATTGTGAGGCGTTTTACTTACAGTGAGAAGCTTAAATGTTTTCTAGATCTTAGTCACAGTGGTCAGAGCAAACATTATTGATACCAAATATGTTTGATAAATTCTTACTAAGAGGGGTCAATATCAAGTCAAAAGGAGGATCTTAGGTTTTTTTCTCTACTGAGCGTCTTAATGAGAGATGTAAACTTTTGTTGAGTTGAGTTATATCCACATTAGGTTATTCCATGGCTCATCACACTCTGATAATTAAACAGCTTATTGTTGTTTAAGTTGTTCATAAGTCACCAACATCATGTCTTATGACTCTTGACTGTTCTGGAGTCATCTCCTCAGCAGCACCAATCATGACATCAGACCGCTGCTTGTTCCTCAAATCACAACATGTGGCAGCTTTGTGGATCTGATCAAATTTTCTACCTTTTATAATTTTTCAAAATCCCAGGAAAGCTACTCAACAGCAGACTTGATCATTTCATTGAATTAAAAACATCAACTGCTTGTGAATCATCAATATGGTTACTGGAGTAAACGACCAGTATCACATGCACTAATTGAACTTATTGAGGATATGTATTACTAACTCTATAGATAAAAAGAAATTTGTGGGTGTGTCCACGGATCTCAGAAAAGTATTTGATTATAAATCACAGCATTTTAATATTTAAATTGAAACATTATGGGATTAAAAGGGCTGCACTAAATTGGGTGAAAAGTTCCTTAAAGAACAGAAAAAGATTGTTTTGGTTTACTTGGCACCAATGAATTTAAACACTTTCATTTTTCAGTAATAATTTTTTTTTTTTTTGAATGTACAACTAAATCTGCAACTTAAAATGGCTTTCTTTTTTTAATCCCTGATGAAGTTGGCTTGTTTTCATGTTTTCTGTGTTTGTCTGTCTTTAGGCATTTGGACAGGCTCATTCTATCCACAGGAAGGTGGCAGCAGATGGGGAAAGCAGGGAGGAGTCGCTGATACTGGAGTCTGCCAGTAAAGAAGCTCTGTACCAGCAGAAGGTCCTGGAGTTGCAGAATGAGCTCCGACAGGCCAAAGCATCTCTCTCAAGTGCTCAGGCAGAAAATGATCGCCTGTCTGCCATTGCTCTCGAAATGAGAGAGGTAAACCGCTCCCTATTTTTAGTGCAGTTTAGAATGGAGTGTTTCAAGCATGGGTTTTTATTAAATCTCCTTTTATCACAATCAGCTGCTGCATCTTGTTGTCCATCTCAATAAGAGAACATGGAGCAACTCAATGCATTAAAACTTTTCAATTAGAATGTTTTGTTTTGTGTTTTAGATTAGTCGGTAAATAACTTCTCAGTTCTGTCTGTTTGGGTTTGCTACAGTCCATCCTATTTTAAGCCTCTAAAAAGGTTCTCTGGCAATCTGAAAAGTACTGCTTCACTATTGAAGAAAACCTCTTTCACAGAACCTTTTTTCAACTCCCGGTTCCTGTGAGGAAAAAGACACACCGTGAATGAAAAGTTATTCCTCTCCTAAGGAATAATTCCTGGACAATATTCTGACAATCAAAATAAAACGAGTTTGACAGAAATGCATGAATTTTGAGTTCAAATTCTTGGGATCGAATTGTTGAAGGTTGATTTATTTGTATTGTAAGGCAGTAATTCCCCCCTAGCGAGATAGTAGTGTTTGAAACAAGAAAGGGGTCAGTTCTGAATTTGTCCAGCAGGAAAGATGATGTAATGGTCCATAGTTAGTAAAACAGAGGATGTCCTCACAAGTCTCTTTGTAGCCTGAGTTATTAAGTGGACATTGTCTTCCTGCTGTCATTTCCTGTCTAAGTCTTGACCTGTGCTCTGTGTTACACACTGACCTGGAATGAGTTGATAGTTCCCACAATAACTAAAGTACATCCAGTGTTAAGATGCAGAAACGTAAAGTTATTCCTGTTCTGACATCTTTCCTGTCCAGAATTCAGATGTGGCAGAGGTGCAGCGGACTCAGCTTCGAGACGACATCAGAGAGTATAAAGTTCGGGAAGCTCGACTTCTCCAGGACTATACTGAGCTGGAGGAGGAAAACATCTCCCTGCAGAAACAAGTATCTGTGCTGCGTCAGAACCAGGTGAGACGAGCAAAGTCCAAAAAATGGACGATGGTCATGAAGAATATGATTCTTTTGCTGTTTTGCGACAAGGACAGACCCACACACATCGGCTACTACAGAAATAAAGTAGATGCTTATAGTCTTATATTGCTAAATAAACTGGTTTCATCAAATGTTAGGGGGTAAAATTCATGATATATGAAAATATGTGCAGAGTTATACAAATTGTTCATAACCTGGCCAAAGAGGTTTAAAATTTAGAGACCTTTTAACTTTAGCGTATTTGTTCAGTGAAGGAAACAAATTCTGCATTAAGAGAAAACAGTTTTAGCTGAACCACATATTGCACATTTCTTTGTATCTCTAAACGCCGTGCCTGGCAACAAACCCACATTTCTGCCATGCCATCTCAGTCCCTAAACATAAATCCTATTGAAAACCTGTGGAGTGAGCTGAAGAGAGGAAGCATGAACGGACGACCTGGAGGGATTTTACAGAATAAAAATGATGGGAATCTTCAAAGATGTTTTTTTTTTCTATCCTTGTGAGATGTTAGAGCAGGGATATTTGAAAGTGTTGATTGCAAAGTGCAAACAGTCCTGACTCTGCTAATTTTGTTCCAATTGTTTTTTATTTGAATGCATTTCCCCTATAGGTAAATGTAGAGAAATTAACTTATAATGGCTCTGTTCTCAATTGTTTACTTGGTGTGTTTTTCCTCCTCTACATGTATTCATCTAAAAATCTTTAATGCTGCTGTTGTTTTTGGAGTGCTCTGAAGTTCCTTTTGACTATCAGCACAATTACAGAAAACCCCATTCAGCAAAGTGAAATTATGTATAATTTGACAATGTGTGCAGGTGGAGTTCGAAGGTCTTAAGCATGAGATCCGGCGGCTGGAGGAGGACTCCCAGTGTGTCCAAAGCCAGCTGGAGGATGCTATGCGTCTGAGAGAAATCGCAGAGCGACAGCTCACAGAAGCTTTAGAAACGATTAAAACGGAGCGCGAGCAGAAGGCCACGCTGCGCAAAGAGCTCTCCCACTACATGACCATTGGGGGGTCCGTGTACAGCAGCTCCTTTAATATCTCCATCGATAACCCAAAACTCCACGAGGATCCCTCCACCATCCATGAACCTGACAACGACGATCTGATCAGAGGCTTCGAGAACGGCCTGGCTAAGATGGGCGACAGCGACGAGGACAACAGAACGCTGGTGAACAAGAAAGGAGAGGCCTTCAAGCCAGCTCCCAGCTTGGTGGATGATCTGCTGAGTGAGCTCAACATCTCTGAGATACAGAAGCTGAAGCAGCAGCTTTCCCAGGTATGAGATGCTGAGATGCACTTTTGAGTGTTATTTTATTACTTCTGAAAGGAGTATGTTACCTAAGCGCATGTGTTTTGGCTTAATTAATCAAAAATTAATATTGTTTAGACTAGTCCTTTATCGATTGCTTGATTCTGATTGGCCACTGGCTAAACATGGATTCCTATTAAATATCTTCAGCTAAAGTGGTTTAATTGTGTGGATGAAGCCAGGACTTTACCATTAATTTTAAGACGTTATGAAAATGAAATGTAATTATATAGAGTCTCAGTGTCTGATTCTTTCAGCACTCCAGAATTATCACTTCTAAACTTATCAAGTTATAATTAGTGCTGCACTGATCTGTGGTTGTAGTTTTGCCTTAATGATGGGCAACAGAACAGTTCGATAATGTATTGAGAAACTAATAATCTCAACAATGACAAACGCTATAGTACAAGCAATTAATTAAATGTGGAATTTTAAACAGTAAAACAAATGAGATTTGTACAGTAATGTATTACGCAGGACAGCACATCTGAATAAGTAAAAAAATTCAGATGTGTGTGAATTGCAGATTCAGATATCATTAAGTGTAATATCTCAGACTCCACTTGTTTCTATTTATCAACCAGAGGACAGGCATTGTCCCTAGCATAATTGAAAAAGATCTTGGCTGAATTAAGTTTTTATTATGAGACTGAGCGGATTCTAACCAGTGGTTAGTAACGCAAACATTTTTCATATAGGATTCAGTAGATATTTATTAAGAGAAAAAGTGACTGTCATTTAAGAGGTTTATTTTGCTTGGGCATCAGGTTGAACGGGAGAAGATGGCCCTGATGAACTCGCTGCAGGAGAGCCAGAAACAGCTGGAGCAGGCCTACGGCACGGTGTCTGAGCAGAAGGAGACCGTCAACAGGCTGACTGAAAATCTAAGCGCCATGCGGAAACTCCAGGCCAGCAAGGAACGCCAGTCTGCCCTTGACACCGAAAAAGATAGGGACAGCCATGATGACGGAGATTATTACGAGCTGGACATAAACGGGCCGGAGATCCTGCAGTGCAAGTACACTGTAGCCGTTTCTGAAGCCGGAGAACTGAGGCAGGAGCTGAAGACGCTGAGGGCTCAGTATGAGGAGTGTCGAACCAAGTACGAAGATGAGCGAGCGCGGTTGGAGAGCGACGTCCAAGACCTCAGGTCAAAGTTGTTCTCTTTGGAGAAGATTAACCAAGCGGATAAAGCGGAGGTGTCCCGCCTGGAGAAGGAGCTCCGTTTGGCCATGGCGGCTGCAGGAGAATCCCTCGGAAGCCTCAATGTCGCCCAGGATGAGCTCATAGCTTTCAGCGAAGAGCTGGCCAATCTCTACAACCACGTGTGCATGTGCAACAATGAGACTCCCAACCGGGTCATGCTTGATTACTACAAAGACGGCAAAGCCTTGATGAGACGAGGGCAGGAAGGGAAGGAGCAGCAGACTGTTCTTCTCACCAGCGGGCTGATGGGTGAGAACGGCAATGGGAAGTCAGAGTCCTGCAGCATTGTGGTGACTGCTGCAGCTCCAGAGCATCGTCCCGAACCCATGAACATCTACAACCTGGTAGCAATCATCAGGGATCAGATCCGCCACCTGCAGCAGGCGGTGGACCGGACCACAGAGCTGTCCCGTCAGAGGCTCGCCAACCTGGAGCTGAGCGCCGTGGCAGACAAAGACAAAGAGGCCTGCATGGAGGAGATTCTCAAACTCAAGTCGCTTCTCAGCACCAAAAGGGAACAAATTGCCACTCTCAGAGCGGTGCTCAAGGCCAACAAACAGGTCAGAAGAGAATTTCACATTTGCTATCTGTATTGTCTGTTACAGTTTTCAGAATCGCAAGAAATTAATACAAATGTAAAACATCCATTTAGACAGCAGAAGTTGCCCTGGCCAACCTCAAGAGCAAATACGACAGTGAGAAGGCCATGGTTACCGAGACGATGATGAAGCTCCGGAATGAACTCAAGGCTCTGAAGGAGGATGCAGCTACTTTCTCCTCTCTTAGGGCCATGTTTGCTACAAGGTACAATGTGACTTCTGTTCTGGCTTTTATTCTGAGCAACCCAAAGACAGTGGTATAAGATCCTTACAACTTTTTAGCAGAAGAAAGAATAAACAGACTAAAACAAATTGGACAAACTTTTACTTTTGACAATAGTGTACCTCAGATAGATGGTAATATCATTGAAAAGTTAATTAGCTAATAAGTCATTAATTCATTCCGAAATTGAAACTGTGATATTGGTTTATTACATTTAGTAGTATATGGAAACAGTTTTCTGTAGGTCTGCTAAGGTTAATAATCGTAGGCTTCGCGTGCATGAAAACCCCAAATTCACTTTTTCATCAAATTAGAATTTTAAGAAGGTTTATGAAAAGTGAAAGGTATATTCTGGACTACACATATTTGGGGTAGACTTCTGACTTGCTTGGAAGGAAAGTTGGCCACAAAAAGATTTGGCTAAAAAACATGGTCTTCTGAGAGCTTTATATATGTACATTAATGTGAAATTGAGTGGAAGAAAAAACGGGGGTGGCAAAAGGTGCACAAGGAACAGGAATAACTGTACCTTTGAGTTGATTGTGAATCAAATCAGGACATGAGCTACAACTGTAGCATTCGTTGTTTTAATCCACACATGAACCAAAAACGATGTTAAGTCTGACTTGCGGTGAAGAGAAAAAGAAAGACTTGCTTTTTTAAAGTAAATTTTGCCTTTTATTTGGAGTGTAAGAGGCTCCAGAATTAACAAAATTTGTTTTCTTTTTATAAATGAATAAACTTCTAGATATTCTAATTTAAGTGGCACCGGTAACTTTTTCTATTCAACCCAAACATGAAGGAAAATCTTAAGACTTACCAACAGCATGCATATATATTGTCAGCATTTTAAATTTAAAAGCAGCTGCAGATGACGTATGGTAGTTTTTATTTAGCTGATGTTGCTAGTTCAAATAACTAAAGAAAATCTGAATGTCAGAGCTTTTTCTTTATAATTATTTTATCTTTCTAGATATAGAGACACAAAGCATTGTGGGAGCAGTCTGATGTAACACTGACTCAGCTTGCAGGAAATCCATCCTTCCATCTGGAAAAGTTGTCTTGGGAATAAAACTTCAGCCACATTACTCCCCCTAGAGGCAGAAATGTGCATCCAGGCCATCTTCCTTTCATCCCCTCTCCTACGTTGTTCTGAACCTCTTCTTCTCTCTCAGATGCGATGAGTATGTGACCCAGCTGGACGACATGCAGAGGCAGCTCGCTGCAGCCGAGGACGAGAAGAAGACGCTGAACTCACTGTTACGGATGGCTATTCAGCAGAAACTGGCTTTAACTCAGCGCCTCGAGGACTTGGAGTTCGACCACGAGCAGGCACGCCGCAACAGTGCTACAGCGGCGGGAGGAAAGGGTAAAGCAAAGGGCAAGGGAGCTTCCTCCAGCCACCATGTAAGTCAGATTGTAAACTGCAGGACTCACAGCAAATTAGATGCTTTTTACATTTCCAGAGTTTAAGATGTTATTTCTTTAGCCTGACCATTTTTGTTGTTGCTAAAACTTCTACACACCAGGTTCCTAATATTTTTCTGCAATTATAAATCATCTGCTGGATTTGAATATTTGTCTATTTATTAGGAAAACATCCAGCATCTACTTATAAGGCAGAGGAACAATATTTTTTTTGAATGTACATTTATATAGTTTATAATACTTGAAACAACTTCTAATTTTCTGACTAACATTTAGTCCATTCCAGATTATCTCTAAAATATAATCTGCTAGAAATGTAGGCTGTAATTGGAAAGAATGGTCAAATCATTGTTGATCTCATGTATTTAAAGAGGGTTAAAAACAAAATTAAAGCTGAAAATAAGAGCCAAATGTACAGTGAGATCAAGTGAGAGAAAAAGCCAAAACTAAAAATCACTGAAATATGAACTATAATATAACTAGCTATTTTAGGTGCTTTTCAATTACATATAGTTTACATTGCAAACTGTATTTAGGATGTTATATCAACAACTGAAATGATCCGTTTGCATATCATTACTGTGTTTTGTTTTTTCACAGATTTACATAGATTTCTAAAATATTGACATTATTTTCTTACCCAGCATGTTCCGTGACAAATTTCTGCTCTAAAAAGAAAAAGGATAAAGTAGAGCAACTTTTCAGTAATACATTTAGCTCAGTAACGCTGAACAGTCGAGTTATTTTAACTCAGGTTCTGATCCATTTCAGTTTAAATGTTCAGACTAAGTCAGGCTAAATTGAACTGTTGTCTAAATGTTTGGGTAAATCTAAATCCCCAATATTAAATGAAAGCCTTGTAGTTGCACAGAAATCACTAGTTCTACAAAATGCAGTGATACGTTTCCTAAATCTTCTTGTAACTCTTGTTTTGTAATGTAATCAGTTATTTCCTCGCATTCCTATTTGTTTGCATCAGATATCTCCAGTGTCCATTTTATTCTTAAACTTCATATGTTAGTAGAAGCTGAAACACTGATCATTTTCTCTTTTTCATTGCAGTAAACCCGTCAAGACAAGTGACCTTAAAAAAAAAAAAAGTCCGTCAGTGTGACTTTTGACACACTCCAGGTTATATCTGTGCAAAGACAAGAACTCAACCACCAGTATTTGCCAAGAACTTTATAGAAGAGTGCCATAACACTTAATGTAGTTTTTATCACAGTCCCTTTGGATTTCATCAGTCTTCCAACTAAATGCACCACTGATTGCTGAACCAGAGGAAGGGCAGAGTTGGATTCTTCGCTGATTACGTTTGTCTGTTACCACAACTGAGCACTTTTTATTACTTATTCCTCCTAACGGATTCCTTCTTTAAATTATGCTTGTATTATTCAGTATTTTTAACTGAGATGTATGCTTTCCTGCCTGCTCCCTGGTCGAACATTGAGTTCTTTGAATATACTGTAACCTAATTTATTTTTAGCAGGACAGTAGGAGATTATTAGTTTTTGAAAACAAAACCATCTGTCCTAATGGGTCAAATTTGAATGAGAGATGAGTTTCACAAACTCTGCTTTCTTTCATCTTGATCTGTTTTTTTTTTTTTTTTTTTTAATCAAAGCCAGTAACGGAGCAACCAATGTGCTGACCAGGTATACGTTTTCAGGAAATAATGTTACGTATTGTTATAACTTTAATGTAGGGCGACAGAGTGGAGAGTAGATTTGGTTTCGTAATCAGCCAGGCAGAATTGTGGCAAAAATTAAGCTGTGCCATTTTTTGCCTATCCATGAGTAAACTCATAATGACTGAGGAACAATATTTTAATGCAAATTTATTTAAAAATTTATAAGTTAATAAAACATGCTAGTATTCATTCAAATTGTATTCAAGAAGAGGTTTTAAGTACTTTTTAATACATCTTTTTGTATTTGCATTTTGGTCATACAGTATCAAGTGCAGTGCCATTGTGTGTTTTGTTTGTACAAGTGCAATTTGCAATCCTGGCTGAATAAAAAATAAGTGTTTGTGCTTTTTAAAAGTATTAATTTTTACATGTTTTATTATGACTGCAATTGTATTTATTTGTGTCTACTCAGATAACAGGATTCATTGTTTTGGTAAAGGAGGGAGTTCAGATTTAGCTGCCTGGTTACAAAGTAATGATGAATGAGCTCTTGTTTAAGACAAAAACGTACTAGCAAAGTTTGTTTGTTGGCTTCTGTTACTACCTCCAGTTATAGCTGGTGAAGAAATAAACCTGACTTTCACAG
Organism: Poeciliopsis prolifica; assembly: GCF_027474105.1. Lineage (NCBI taxonomy): Eukaryota > Metazoa > Chordata > Actinopteri > Cyprinodontiformes > Poeciliidae > Poeciliopsis > Poeciliopsis prolifica. The sequence continues at coordinate 13,946,403 of NW_026562378.1, forward strand.
CTCTGAGGAGTTTTTGTGTTTATTTCAGACTTTAGTACTGAAAATTTTCTGCGACTTTTAAAGTTCATTCCTACAATGTGGATATGCAGCCAAGCCAAAGTATTCATGCCCTTTGAAGTTTAATCATCTATTTTCCTTTTGTTACAACCAAAAATGTTTGTTTTATTAGTGCTTCATATTATAAACCGATAAATATTTTGTTTTCCCCAAAAAGAAATTTGATGTGTGTTATGTAAATTTGCATTTCATCCCATCTTATGCTGTCCCTGGGTGTAATTTCATCAAATATATTTTCCGTGAAAGCTATCGTGTATTTAGTTGTCGAAGGAAATTTTAAATTCTGTATCATTTTCTCTTCACTTTATAATTTTGTACTGCTTCGTGTTGGTATATTGCTTTCAATACATGTAAAATGCATTCACAGTTGTTTGTAGTGTGACAAAATATGAAGTTCAAAGGGTATGAAATCCTTCTCAAGGCATTCTATGCCAAAGGTGAGACATGGCAGTGGCAGTATTAGGTTGTGGGATCACTTTTTTTTGTCAGAGAAACTACAGAGCGATAATAAGGGCAATTCAAGAAAAAAAAAAACCTTTACAAATGATGGTTTGGATCTAGATATGTTCTAATGGCCTAAATCCAGTTTAGAGTCCATGGAAAATCTTATAATACTTGAGCCTTTTTGAAGGAAAGAATATGAACATCTTTCAGACTCTAGATGAATGAAGCTGATGCAGCTCTTGTCCAAAATATGTGGTTCCACAAACAGGATGTAAAAATGTACATTGCAATATAAAAAAAGCATGCATTTGTTGTCTTCCACTTGACAATTGTCTGTTTTGCCCCATCATGAAATCATTAAAATCTAGAGGCTTTTTGAAATTTACACTGACTTTATACTACACATCAACAAGTGCTAAGAACTGACCAGCTGAAAAAGTGGAGTATTTCAAAGGAGTGTTTGTACTTTACTTGGTTTGCTTTAAAAGTCCTACTGATAGAATCAGATAATGAAACAATAAAAACTTATATAAATATTTACCGAATAGCCATCCCAAGATGAAGGAAAGTCAAGTACTGCTAAATTAAAATGTATTTAAAATTTATTGACAATTATGATTAGGTTTCTCAAAAAAAAAACAAATGAATATGCGCTTAATTTGAAAACTAAATGCCTACAGAAACATACAGAACTGTTTCCCCCATCTGGCTGTTGTGCTGAAAATGGTCTCCCTTTTTTGGAGAACGTTGACGTTCGGTCCAGCTTTAGCGACGTGATGACGTCAGAGGGTGTGTCCAAACAGAGGACAGAAAGGGGACTCGTTCCACAATGGGAGGTTCGTGCCTTTGTTTGACTAATAAAATGAAATAAAAGTTAATTTTACCACGAATCTTCCCGTCTGCAATGTCGTACCCTGTCCGTCACGGTACATATGGCGGCCATTACCGCACCAGCAGCATCGTCGTCTCGCTCGGTCAAAGACGGCGTCAGTGTTTTGCTGTCAATGTTTTGGTTTCTGAAAAGTTATCTAAATGCCCATTTGACATAATTGGAGCTGACATATGAACTTTTTATTTAATTCGGCAGGTTTTCATATACACTACGAAACTTTTACGCGCTACAAAAACGCTTTCGAAAATGATCAAATGTAATCTCTTTTATTTATTTTTTCCCATTGAACGCTGGGTGCACTATCTGACAGCTGAAGGGTTATTTTATGTGTCTCTGCTGGTGACAGACAGTTTTCGCGAGCAGCTGTTGGAGGACACCGCCTTCCTCAGAGCTGAGCAGAGACTGGACACAGAGCTGGTGGACAAACTCATCCTGCAGCTCAACAGAATCTACCCGCAGATCCTCACCGACAAGGAGGCCACGAGAGTAAGTGCCACTGCTGCATTCACTGCCTCAATCACATCAGGCTGCTTGCACAAAATCCTTAAAGTAGTTGGTTGTTACTGCAACTGGGAGACCCCAAAATGCCAATCCTTGCCTCACTTCAGTGGTTTATTTGACTTCTCTATCCTGCTAACTGTGCCTGGTGGCAATAAAGTTGTTTCAAACTTTTTTAAAAGTATTGCTCTGGCTGTAGGTATAGGCATGATAAGGCCTTTAACTAAATTAATGCAGGCATTTCATGTTCTGCTTCACTTGATGGCATGTTGTGTTTTCCATTTCGAAGAAGAGGGAGTAAAGAAATGTGAGTCTGTGCCATGTCTAATATACGCTTGTGTAAAACTGGTATTTAGTGATTATTTTAAGGCCTTCGACAGATATTTAAAACATGACAAAAGCCCACAAACTACAGTTTGATTATGACTGAGAAAAAGTATGTGCATTTGTTTATCAGTTCAGAAATTTGGACGTACCAACAGGCGTTCGCCTGGGTGAGCTGCTTACACATCTCCAGGGGAAAGGCGATGAAGCCTGCAGGGAGTTTTACAGAGCGCTCCACCTCCATGTGGAGGAGGTATACTACAGCTTGCCAACACGGCTACGCCTCAGAGGTTTGTCAAAACAATTTTATCGTGGTCATATGTCAGTTAGTGATTTAGATGTTTCAAAAATATTTGTTGAGACATTTTAATATTTTGTTCCATCCAAATCCCAGATTCTTTGAATCCACTCCCAAGTCCACAGATCTACTCGCAGAGAAACGTTCTAAACGACAGAGGTAATGTGACACCTATGCAGGTTTTCTTTCTGTGTTTCGGTTGGTAGCATTTTCAGTTTGCGTAAGCACTGTTGTTGGGAGACACAAGGATTCCGCTTTACAAGCATTTGCTGCAGCTACATTTTATAACTTCATATTTTATCACCCAAGTCATTTTTATTTCTTTATGCCTTGTGACATTATGAGGACCTACTATTCTACATACTGATGGCTTTCAGCCCTTTTTAAAAATTTTCTGAAGAATAATATAATGTCTGAAGCTGTTTGTTTCTGGAAAAGTTATTTTATAGACTGATAAATATTTTACTTATTTATAATGATATATATATATATATATATATATATATATATATATATATATATATATATATATATATATATATATATATATTTTTTTTTTTACTGCCTTTGTTTTAAGATGTCAAGAAACTTAAGAGTAAAACAACTCTTAATAATGTAATGAGTGTATTATTTATATAATATGTTATCTAACATGGAAAGAACCTGACCAAATACTGACCTCTGTGTTCTATGTACACTTTGCAGGTCCTCTCTTTTTCCTAGGCTGTTTCGGCTTTGCTGTGGGAATAGCTTTTCTCTATTATTATGGCGGTAATTTTATTTTCAGTTAAAATGTTTAATATGACCAGTTATACAACTGATTTGATGTTAAGAAAGTGCATTTTTTTGCTTGTAGAAGCGAAAGTTTCGGGAGGCAGCCGGGCTCTTGGATTGGCCGCCCTCGGTTTGAAGAGAAAAGCGCAAGAGGTCCTTATTTGGTACGCCGAAGAGGACATAATGAAGTAATAAGGGTCATCTCTATACATGGTGCGTTAGAATTTCTGACACTGCAAAAAATATTTGTTTTTTTTTTTATTTTGTACACATTATGAACTATGCAAAGTATGTATTATTTGTGCTACTGATCTGAATGACAAGGGGAGACACATTTGACACTTAGGTCACACTTTATATATTGCTAAGTGATTTAGGGATTAATACACATCAGGGTAATACTGTGCAAAAAAATTATGTAAATTATTTTTATACATAAATTTAGCTAATTTTATGCTAATTAAAAACTATCAAGGTATGATGAATTCTTATATAAAAGCACCAACCTCTGCATTGTTTTGTTTGTTTTTTAGCTGATGAAATGTTAGGTTAGGTTGTTGGTTTTAATCTATACTCAATGTATTTCTGTATGTAATTTACAGTCCATTGAGACGACATTTTAATATTATATTTTAGAACAACCACAAACTTTAATATATATTATTGGAATTCTGTGTGACAGACTAAAACAATATAGTTTATAATTATATTTATAATGACTTTCAACTTTTTTCTACCAATGAAAATCTAATCTTTGTCAGCTTTGCACACATAGACATGGAAATATTTTTCTAATTCTTTTCTGCCAAGTTTCTCAAGTTGTGTGAGATGGGATAAAAGTGTAAGACTTACTATAAATTATCAAGTGTATGTTTATGTGTCTGCTGCAAGATGAACCTCTGATCAGTGTCTTTTGCATCCCTTTGCAAGTTTTCATCCTCAATCTCCCAGACTTTTGTTCCATCTATCATCGACTCCACCCGTCTTCCATGTTTCTGCTGAACAAAAGTATCCTCCTACCACTATGTTGGTTGTGACATAGTGGTAACATTTTGCATGTTGGCCAAAAAATATGTAGGTTGGCATCTCTAACCAAATTTACTGTGGTTGTTAATTAATGTTCTCTAACAATACCGTAAAACCTTCACAGGACAGCTGTGTTCATAGAAATTAAATTACACACAGGTGGAAAAGAAAAAAAAGTCTGTGGTCGTAGCATGAAAAAGATGTGGAATAGTTCAAGTAGCATGGATACTTTTGCCAGGCACCATATGTAAGAAATGCTGAAATTGGAGTAAAGCTTTTATGAACAACATAAAGCCAAGTAGAAACAGATGGTCACAAACCTGTTTCCGTACCGCCATTACCATCTTGTGGACATGAAGGAAACTACGTTATTAACTTTGTATTGATTTTCATAGAGTCTTTAAAAATTGTTTCTTATATTCAAGCAAACAAAAATTAAAGCGTGAAAATCTAAATACCTCCAGATATTGCTAGAAGTATTTACTAAACTAATAATGTGGTAAAAGCGTGAATAGTTATCACGTGATACGCTCCGCCAATAATATCTCGCTTTCAAACGCAGTGCATTATGGTTATAGTTGTTACTAGAAAAAAATGATAAAAATAAATAAATAAAATTATGAAATGTGTTGTTAATTATCTTGATTTTGTTTGAATCTTTCTATAAACTAATACAACTTTACAATCGTCTCATCCCGGTAAACGGAACCGTCAGTGAAACTGACGGTGGAGGTCGGTCTACATATAGTGACGGGAAACCCGGTAGTCAGTGTGTTGTATGAAAGGAGAGAAGGTTAGCACTCCCCTTGACAAGGATGGAATTGGCCCTTGTGGCCAGCAACACATATACGGTTAAGGCATTGCCACCTACTTCGTGGCATCTCTAACCAAGTTTTTTTTATTCTTTTGTCACCAGATAGAATTTTCTCTGCTTATTTAAAACATCCATATTCAAAAGGGTAGAATCATGTTTCCTGTATGCAATGTGTAACTGTAGAAAGGAAGTGCCCTTGTCTGATTTCCCTTGTCTTTGTTTCACAGACAGAGTGGAAATTTTTTACTTTTCCTGTTGGTCCACTGTGATATAGCTCTCAAGGGAAACTGTAGTTGTGCTTATAATGAAGCTCCAAACCCTTCCTGTATTATTCAAGCCTGATTTAAGAGGTGGATTACTGCTATTCATGCAACATTTTCCTAACCTATAGATATATGTGATATATTTTTGTGTGAAATAGGTCACACTGCAAAACATTTAAGGATGCAGAAATGAATTACAATCATGTTATCTATTTACATGGTTTGGTTCTTTTTTTTTTAAATAAATTAAAGCCATTGAGAGGGTCTTTGAAAACTAATGCTCGAGAGTGGCCTCAATTTTGACATAATATTTTCTTTAAGAAAAATGCTAAATTTTATCTTGTGTATTCACTGATGTGTCTACTGGAGAAATGCCTTACTTTTGCAAGTACTATCATTTGTACAAGCTCTGATTTGTTTTATAAATAAAAGCAATGGAGAGAAAATAAAACTTTTCTAGTTTTATTTAAAAATATAGAACATGAGCAGTCACAGTGTATAGAAGTACTTAAAGCTGTAAAATATTCTTGTTTTTTTGTTTGTTTAAAAAAAGTAAATAAAACATTTAGTCAAAGCAACCGCACAACGATGTAAATAAACTCAAATTATTTTTTTAACCAGGTTCCCAATCAGTAAGTGTAGGATCTTGAGATTCTCTTCAAAAACTAAATAACAAATATATTACTTTATGTCTGCAATACCTGTTAAAAGAGATAAAACGAGTACTTAAAAACAAATAAAAGGCAGGACATTGTTTCCTCAACCGGAGGTTGTACTCACAGGCCTCTTCCACTGATTTGACACTGAAAAGTTTACCTAATGTATGGAAGACAGTCAAAAATATTGCATTCTGCATAGCACTTCAAAAAGCACATAAAGATCATTATTCAAGAAATTCAAACTGTAAACAACACATCTCTCCTTCAGTTAAGCTCCGGTGCTGCATTTAGCCTTCTTGAATAATTTTACTTTAATTTTGTTGAGGTTATCCGTCAATAATAAGCAGCAGCAGTCATGCATACAGACAACAACAGATATGAAAAATATTTTTACATGACAGGAAATGGTCACAATGATTGTGTCTTATACAGTCTTTTGTGCTTGGTGTTTTTCGTTATTTTGCACCAGTAACTGATGAGAAAGTTTTTCATTTTTGTTCAAAACACAGACAGTCAGACAATAGCAACCAATTATACAGAATGGCCTTTTAATTTGTAAAAAGTAATAAAATATCATAATGTCTTGATGAGCAACGAGCACGTCAAGAAGGCGGTGAATCTTTTGAGTGGGGTTGCTGGACGCCGAAGGCTGTGATGAAGACGTTGACCACCACGATGACAAAGATGAAGGCCATGACACAGCTTTCCAAGATGTCCAGCTTGTGATGCATTCTTTCATCGTTCAGATTCCACTTAACTGAAAAAAATAAATAAATAAATAAGCATAACATTTTCCTTATACTGAGCTGGAGAAACTACATTTTCCCACTAGGGGGCAGCACCCAATGACACGCAGTTTCCTTTCATACCTTTGAAGTAGTCATTCATGAAGGGACATTAACACCATCTGACAGCTCTGCCAATAGAGAGTAACTATCTGACTGATGATATGCCGCATTAGTCTGGGAATCCAACATGTGGATCCGTTTTAAGCAGAGGATGAGCCTGTGTTTCCACTTCCCTTTTACTGCTCCAGGTCTCCTGTGATTACATGCAGCCAATAGTAAACAGAATTCTTTCAAACCAGCTCACAGTGAAGGCGACCACTTCCTGTTAGGTTTCCATACACACTTCCTCTCCCCCAACATCGTATTTTTTTTTTCCTCTAGGGATAAGATAAGGAAAGAGGCCATGGTGGGTTCACAACCGGCCAGAGTCACTAAAACTTTCCACTTCTGATTCTACTGCTTGGTCAAGCCAAAAATATTCACTTTAAAACAAGGAAATCGATTAATTTACACAGTGGTATTTGTGAATAATAAGATCAGTCATAACATTAACTAAATAAAACCGGCTCTGTATGTACTGCTCAAAAACTTATTGTGACTTCAGAAAGTTAAACTTACATTATTTTATAATCATAAAAAATTGAGTGTAACATGTCATTGCTTCCTTTCTTGTTATTTTGATGACTATGACTTATAGCAAATTTAAATCTAAACTTCAGTGTCACACAAACTTGAAAATATTACATAAAATCAATGCTTAGGAGCATGTTTATGAGGCTGTATACAGGAGCAGACAGCCTTACCAATTAACCCGCTCATATCAACACGTTGTCCTATGATTCATACTCTAAAGAACAAAAGAGCTAAAAGGTAAATTATGTATTAAGTTCTTGGAAACAACTGCAAAGTTTAGCAGGTGTCTCTTCTGTATATTTGCTTTAATTTATGTATTGCAGTCAAAAATAGCAATGGATAACTTTTTTAACTTAACTGCTGTAGCAATTAATACATTTAATTTCAGGACTGACCAACATTTAGAATTAAGAATAATTTTTGCTTCTCTTTTTCAAATAAAAGCATTTATACACATTTTGTGGGAATAATGTGAAACATTCAAACTGTGATATTTTTAGTCAAAATGTAAGAATTTCCTACTGGCTCATGCCTGGTGGTAAACTATATTTACTTAGCTTAATTCTCTGGACATAACCGCTCAGGTTATCTCTATTTCAACCCAAATTCCTTATTAAGTTGTTAATAAAAACATATGTTCCAAGCAATCTTTCATTTACTGATTACATTTATTCCACAATTTTTAATTTGTTGTTTAAGATTTTTTGTGTTTTTAGGTTTGAGGATAAACCTCTCTTTGTTGCTACACATTTTTTTTCTGTTGTACTTTTAATTTTCTTCATCATATCATTTAGTTCTTAAAACAGTTTTTTGATTTTAGATGTTAACTAGAATAAATGTAAAATTCAGTTTCCAAATCAGTTCACTTCAATAGTCAATAGTGGTGGCGTGATGGTTTGGGGATGATTTGCTTCTTTTGAACCTGGAGAAGTTGCTGTAATTGATAGAAACATAAATCCTAAAGGACAGACAGGGTCTGGGCTTCAGTTTGTGACCTTAAGTGCTAGCAGACTTGGGTTGTAGAGCATGATGGTTTCCCAAATCACATAGGCATGTCACCCTCTGAATTGCTTAAAAAAACACCATGAAGTGTTGGAGTGACCTAGTCAAAGTTCAGACTTGGATTTAATTGAGATGCTGTGACTTTAAGCGATCCGTCCTCGGAAAACTGTCTTTTTAGCTTTAATCAAGCTAACTTTGTCTGACATTAAAATGTTTGTTGAAAGGAAAAGCAAAAAATGTATAGCGGCACATACATTTTCAGAGCCATGTATGTTATAAACCTCTTCAATTGATAAAGAGAAATATATCTAATGACAACTTGATTAAATGAAAACAAACAACAAAAATCTCCAGCTTACCGATAAAGATGAGCATAACTCCCACCACTATCTGTAAGATGAGAGAGATGCTGAGGAGAGTGATGAGGGGAACGTAGAAGGTGAAGCTCGGTCCGTGCTCGAGAACGGCCTTCAGCTGCGAGGCGTTTGCCATCAGCAGAGCCACATCCAGCATGCTCTCTGCTGCGCTCTTCTTGTTAGCATAATGGTTCATGTTAAGGGGTCCGCGCCGCCGCCGCCATGTGATGCTGTTTTCCCGACGAATGACCTGAAAACGAACGCAAACCCTGACATCAGATTTGGGCTTCCATAATTCTTTTCCCATTTTATTAGCAAATGATTTTCAACATGAATACAAACTGATTAGTTATCTGTGCAGATTTCAGTTCAACCTTGCTCTAGATGAGCCCTTAAGAAATGTTGGACTTTACCCTTAACGCATTGCTAAGGTTTCACTTTTACTCCTACTTGTGAAAAATTGATGCTTAAGAAGTTATTTTATCTGGAAAATTTTACATCATACTGGAAATTTACTTTCATCCAAAAATTACTGATCTTCTTTTTTTTCATGAGGAAACATAACTGGCCAGAGGAAGAAGTGTGTCTGAGCACAAAGTTAGTTAACTTCTCACAACACATAGAAATGTAGGTTGTTTCTATGTGAGTGTAGATGCAAACATGTGATTATCAAGACTTTAGGTTTGTTTTGTTTTTTTGTAAATTAAATCAAACTCTTTAGAGAGAAAAGAAAATGAACAAGGTCGATGGGTGTAACTGTAAAGAAAAAAAATCTGAATCGGACACTTCCTGAAGTTTTGTTTGCAGCAGAACAACTTAACAGAAGTGAAACATCTCTTTTGCTGAAAAGCAGCACTGAGAAGGTCATAAACATGGCTCAGTAACAGGTCAAACAAAGCTATGGGAGGTCACTGAAGAGGTCATGGATGTACTTTATTTGAAAGGCTTGATACCTCAGATACAGATGAATAAGCACATATCAAACACTTCATAAACACCCCTGATATAATGCTGTATTTCAGTAGCGTCAGTTCAGTTTTTATTTGGGTGGAGCAACATTTAGTTACCTAACACTGTCCTCGTTGTACCCAGATTGGCAACATCACCCTCTGAACGTCTGAGGTTTACCTCTATTCCTCTTTCTGCAGCTGTAACAACTATGTCAGCCCACAGAAGAAGAAAAAAAAGATGCTTCTGTGGTAAACCAATAAAGGTTGTAATGAGGGCCACAACCTGCCACCAGATATAATCACTCTTTCCTTCTGAAAGGTTACCAGTACACATGCAGGCTTTCCCACTATCAAGCACAAAGTTTTTATTAATACTTCAGAGATTCTGATTGGCTTCATTAGCCTAAATATTCTAAAAAGCAGTAGTTAATCAGGATTTCAACTTCCAGCCTGCAGACTAACCGTTACAGAGACTTCTGATTGGGTCTCAGAGTGCAAACATTCATTAAGTAAACACTGGCAATGTGACTGCTCAATGTCCTTTCAACCATAATGTTATTATTGTACGAGAGGGATGTCTTGTGTGTTTCAGGACCCACAAAGAGGGTCCAAACCTGACATTAGAGAACATAAGCAAATTATAATTGCTATTCATGTCTGGGCTGACTTCTGTTTTTATGTAAGAACTGTACATTTTTAAGTTCTCAGTCCTTTATCTTCATTTTAAAACATAAAATACTTACTATAACTTTATGGTAGATACACACAGTGGTCAGGCTTTAAGTATGGAACCGGAAAAAGAAAGTAGAACTGGAAATCAAAGAAAGAAATAAACAAAAAAAGGAAGGAAGGAAGAAAGGAAGAAGTACAGCTAGAAAGAAAGAAGTTAGGAAAGGGACACATAGGAAGAACAAAATAAACATTACAACAATAAGATGTGGAATAAAAGTTTAAAATAATAATAATGTTTCATTTTGAAGGCCTGAATCTCTGTCACTGAAGCTAGACCAGCAGAGAAGAGCAGAGCCACAATGTACAGCTGCATACAAATCTCATACACTTCAGTTAAAACCACATCCTGTTCTGATACACGTACACATACATATACATGTTAGAAAAGAAAGTACCAGTGGGTTTACTTCTGTCAGTAATAAAAAATAAAAAAACAACTGCGGTTACCACCTACGTCATCTGACCTTTCAAATACACATGCACTGTGTCCTTAGAAAACCACTTACACCTATATTGGTGAAGGACATAAAACAGACACGTCCATAAAAACAAGTTTTTAAAGAATTTTTCCACTTCAGTCCCCAACTCAGACTTAAATATTTTTTTCTTTTTTGTTTTACAAGATCGTCTTATAAATGTGCTTTTTTGGCAAGTGCTGACCTACAAAATGTGAAACTCGTTATTTACTGCTGCTTTCACTGCTGAAATTCACCACATTCAGGTATCAGTGAGAACCGTCTCCACTCTTTTTCCATCTGTACTCCCTCATCTGTCTGGAATTACCGTCCTGTCGGATCACACTTATCATTATTAGAAACTTATTTCTTCTCACGAACTCATCATGAGAAGAAAACACCCCTTTATAATGGAAAACAAAAAAGCTTTTAGTCATCTGTGACCTTACATTTTTCGCAGAGTATGAAAGGCCAAAATGCTATAAACGGATAATAATTCCCCTGCTGCAATTATGGTTACATCAGTTTAGCACAATGGAGCTATTTTAGTTGGATTTTATGGGGCATGTTTTATTTCATGTGAAATACTCTGCATCTGCATTTAAATGTTGGCTGCTTCGGTTTCCAGAATTAATCCCACATTAATGTCAATCACATCGTTGTGGCCTTTTTTCTATATTTTAATTAAACCTCCTTTTCAGGTTTTCCCTTCTAGTTTCTGTTTTCTTCACCCTCCAATTAAATATTTAAAACCAACTGGAGAAAACTTTGCTACAATATTAGTCAAACATTAGCAAATGCTAATGTTTAAGCTCAGTGGACTGGAAGGTCTGGAAGGATTAGTAGGAAATACTTACCAGAAGAAAAATGTGCATGAAACTTGTTTCAGACATTTTATAGTAGAAATGAAAAAAGGGAAAGAAGTTGAGCTTAAAAGAAACTATGAAACTATAAAGTAAAGTTTCAAAGAAGTATATATATATATATACAAATAAGCTTTTTGATCAAACTTACTTTATAAATAAAGACCATTTACAAAAAGGTAACACGGAGTCCAAAGTCAGGATAAGTTTACATTCTTTCATAACAAAGATGTTTTGTTGAAAAGTCACATTTTTCCAGATTTGGGTCAGTGGATGGGGGTTAAGTTGGTTGGATCACTGTTTAACCCACCTGATCCCTCTCAGAGTGGTGACTGCGCACTGCAGACACAGTGGCCCGTCTCATCTGTCATTAAGTGTAATTTGATCCTCAACAGAGCAGAGAAAGGAAGTTAAACCACCCTGAAACATGACTACGAAAAAAATCGAAAACGCGTACAATTGCTGCTTTGACATTCTAAACTCTAAATTTTGTTTCCTACTCAAAATACTTTAAATTAATCTTGTTTTCATTTCTCTATAGCATCAAGCTTGACCGGACTGACGAAGGATGAGGAGAAACCTCTCCCAAAGTCACATTTTTATCTGTAAAACGACCAACATCCCGTTTTGTATTTTTTTAATGATTCACGGAACAGAACATTGGCTGAATTGAACATGGAGATATTTACTGCCCTGCAACAACAGGGTGCCTTACCTCCGCCTCGTCGCTTCGGTCAGCATCTCCGTTCATTGCTATGCTGTCAGTAGCCATGCCGTATCTCTGTATCCTGACAGAAAACGTCGGTCATGGGCTTCGCTCAGTGGGTCTCCGTGGGTTCGGGCACAAAGTCTCGGCTGGTCTCCTTCTAAAATGCCCCGCTGCTTTGAGGAAGATGGGAGATGGCAGTTGTTGATTGAGCCAGCCCTCCAACACAACGCGGGGCGGCGGTTCTCAGAAAGCTGTGTGCTGCTTTCAGAAGTGACAACTTCCTGACGGCATTTTTTATAGGATACTTTCAGACATGGTCCACAAATAAGATGCTAACGTAATGTTTTAGAGGCCGGACAAAGCGTGGATTACTCATTGGGAACTTTGCTGGATGATTTCGGGCGGGGTTTTACTGACATCTAGCGTTACATCTGCGGTATTACAAAAGTAGATATATATTTTGAAATGAAGGGCATGTTCAATTCAGATTATACATTAGCCTACACCAGGGGTGATCAATACGTGGATCGCGGGAAGGTTTTGAGTGGATCTCGGCAGCAGGTGCGGCCAGGACGCTGAAACCAGAACTTCCTCTTCTGACAGGCTTATTAAAATATTCACTAAGATCCAAAACGTTTGTAGCTTCATTAAAGAACAATAAAAAAAAATCAACAAAACGTGTTAAAATTAATATTCTCAGTAAATATTATGTTGCGTTCCAGATCCATTAACAAATAAAAAAAAGCGACTCAAAGACCGACTGACTAGCAGAGCAGGAGTTTAAATCAGCTAAAAACTACCTCTGTGTTCATGAGAGGCTCATTAATAATCGATAACTGAATATCAAGCCTGGAAACCTGATGTCGTAACGCAAATGTTTTTAACGTAATCTCTGCTCGGCTTGAGGGGCGCAGGCGGTTGCCACGCCAACTGGTTTTTAACGGTAAAGAGAGAAAGAGAGTTGAAAGGTGCGACAGGTTCTGAGTTGATCACCTGTTCGGGTTATTTTATTGTTGTTTACCTTTGCTGTGGTTCATCACAGCCGCTGGCGTTTCTGAACGATCAATAAACGGCAGACTTGGGCGAATTGCTTCCTTCGTTTGCAGTAAACGTCACAAGGACAAATATATTTGATTAAGGTTTGACAAACAAGTGGCGTCTACTGCGATAATTATGTGAAATTAAATTAATTATATCCCAAATTCAGAAGATTTGCCTTTACCTTTGCAGAGCTCTTTGGTTCCTCCTATCAGTCTGCAGTTTCTCAGATTGACGTCATCAAACCAAAGTTCAGATCTACCATAACTGATTGACACCTGCAGGCCTGCAGCTTACAGCTTCTGACTGAAAGCAGTAACCTGCTCCCAGTGTCAGAATCTCACTGAGGAAGAGACCGCATTCGGTTTTCTATCACTTTATCATTTCTGATATAACTGATGTATATTCATATAGAAAATGAGTCAATAGGATTTAAGTTACAATTTTTATGTCTTCGTGTCATGAGGTAGATCTCAGCTGGCTGGTGAGAGAAAAAAAGTAGATCTTGGTCTTGAACAGTTTGAGTACCCCTGAATTACACATAGCTATATATGTTTCAAGAATCTATTTTTAAAAAAAATTTTAATAGTTTTATTGCTTCTGATAGAAACAAAAATGTGCTTTATCAGAAACTAAAATGTAGAAATGGTATTGTCTTATTATGACCTGTGCAAGGAATGGTTACTGAAGACTTATTTACGATGTTGACTGTTTACGATGTCCTGTAGACAGATTTTCCCACCTGAGTTGTGACTCAGTGTGGCTCCTCCAGAGTCTGGGTTTTGGCTCCCTGGTTGATTAAGTCCCTCCTTGTCAAGTCTTGACAGGTTTTGCTTGACCTGCAGATTCATTGATCTGCAGTTTCTTTTAAAGCTGCAAACTTTGGTTTTGTCAGTCACAAAGTTCCAAGAAAACACTTTGAGGTGCAGAGCGGCAATGTGACAAAAATATTTAAATTCAAGAAATTTGAATACTTTAAAGACTTTCTAGAGACTATATTATTATTAGGCCATGCCATCCCTATTGTTTGCCTTTTAATCATCCTCCCTTTGGAGGCTTTTCGCGTCACAAAGAGGGCGGACAGTTGTGCGGTCCACTTACCCTCCTCTCAGCAGAGGAGGGTAAGGGTGCTGGCTAAAAGCGTGCCGAGTTATTGGATGCGTGTTGTTGCTAGGGGCGTGAGTTGCGTCGTGCAACTGAGTCCTCCCCAAACCTTTGAAGAAAGAAAGCAAGAGAATAGGAGGATGAACTCGGGAAGACGAGGGTGGCAACATCAGCTGGTCCAGAGATGCGCGGACAGCTGCCTGATCCGACCTGTGCCGCAGTGAGCATAATCTCATAAGCGCTTCTCTCCATCCGCTACTCTGCTGCAGGACGGCTGTGAAGGGAGAGAGGGGGGTGAAGGGGTAGTGCGTGCGGATTGTTTTCCTGAGAATTAGGCTCAGCTCTCACTTGTCGGAGCAGAATCGCGTCAGCCGTTGATCTCAGTGAGTCAGAGTGCGGGATGGGGAGAGGGAGGACAGACCGCTGCGCACATTCTCTGTCCCGTGATGTGTCTTCGGAGCGGCTGGTGCGTGGCACAGTTTCCACATCCTGCTCTATAGGCCGGGGAGGATTTGCTTGAGGAACGTATTTTATTTGCAGCGGGAATCTGATGCAAGGTGGATGAAGGGGATTCAGTGAGCTCCGGCCGGCGACGACATCAGGCTGAAGTGTTGCAGTGAGGTGGTTCGGGCTTGAGGTGGCGTGGAGCAATGCGTGCATCCTCCGACCTGGACGCCTTCGGGAGAACGAGCTACGTCCTGAACAAATTCAAGACATTAGGCCACTCATCCTGAGCTGCGCTGGCCAACTGCGTCACTGCAAGTGCAGGTAGGCTGCAAACTCCCCTACGTAGTCGGGAGAGGAGCATGCTCCCCAGCCCTTCCTGCACCATGTCGCCGGTTGGTGTCTTGACAATCTAAGGGGGGATGAATTCAGCTGACATTCCCAGCAAAGATCCGCCGCTGGGATCCACGTTTTCCTCAGCTCCTAACCTGGACTCGGACATTAACGCGAACGCGTGCAGGCATGTGTATGAGAATGGGATGGACCACAATGTCAACATCCAGAACGCAGCGCTCCGCGGGGCCAGCGACCCCAGCTCCTACCCCTCCACGGAGTACCAGGGGTTGGGCCGCCGCAGGTTCATCCGCCGGAGTCTGTGGGTGTCGGACCACGACGAGCAGCCGCTGGATACATCGGATCTCGTCAGCAGCAGCCCGGTGCCCAACATCGACCTGCGGACTATAGTGGATCGGAGTCGGACCCGGGCTCTGCTTCCAGAGACCTCTAGCACGGAGAGCCAGGTGGCGCTGAAGGACAGCGCCACGGAAAGCGTGAGCGCCGACGAGGAGCGTGGGGACAGGTTGGAGACGGGGCCCAAAGCGGACCCGGGTCCATCAGATGTTACAAGTAAAGCGGGCAGCGACGAGAACGAAGAGGAGCCCGGGATGAAGGCTGTGTCCACCTCCCCCGGAGGACGCTTTCTGAAGTTTGACATTGAGTTGGGGAGAGGATCTTTCAAGACCGTCTACAAAGGTTTGGACACGGACACCTGGGTGGAGGTGGCCTGGTGTGAACTGCAGGTGAGTTCTGTCCACTCAAACTCTCAACCACTCAAATAAATCTAGCTGTGGGGCTCAATGGAGTGAAGCACAAAAAAGGTTTCAAACAATGGCGTTGATAAATATAAAGCCATCCTTGGGCCAAGGACCTGAAGAAGAGGAACAGTTCCATATGTCTACTTTATACTGTCCCCCTCAAAAAGAGTATTTCTCTTGAAGTTTCTCCTTAGATTCAAAGTCTCCTGAGGACTCAAACATTTATTTTCAAATAAATCTCATTCCCATAGAGAAATTTGTAATTTCCCAAATGTCTGGCCTTTACTTTATTCATCTGCAACAATTCTCAACAATCAGTTCTGTGCCTCATTCTCTTTATCTGTTCCTTTAAATGTCTCTGCAGTTATGTTGACTTTCTTTTGAAATCTTAGACTCATGCAGTGGTTGTATTCCAAAGGGAATCTTTTACTACTTTGTTGTTCAACAGTCACACCTTTTATGTTGAAATTCGATCAGGAATTTCAACAAAAGAGTTTCACTGGGGCACTAAAGAGGGTTGGCAACGCCTATGACTTAAAATTCAGGTATTCTATAACAACGATGGCTGCAAAAAGCAACATACTAGACGTTAAACAATTATATGAACAACGATTCCTGTGAGCATTCTTATAAGAAATTCCTTTGACAAATAAGCTGTGCCTGCGACTATTTCATGAGAGTAAAATATAATGAACACTGGAGATGCACCAATCAGTCGAGCATCATGAGCAACTGCACAGGCCAAAACATTTTTATGTGCATATTTTTTAGGGAAAATTCATTTCATTCATACTTTTCCAAATATACTTCATTTTAAAATGTATTCTAAAGTTATGAATGTTGCATTTAACATATTCATTTTACGAAGTGATCATTTTTCCAAATGATTTGATGGATTTATGATTATTTTTACGAACTAACTGTGAAATTATGAAGTGGCAGCACAACAGACGTCACAAAAACAACTGAAAACAGTTTCCACATTCTGCATTTTGACCTGTTATGTGACAAGAGAACAGTCCCTCACAGAACTATTACACAGTTTGAATCTAAAATCAAAGATAATCTTACTAACAACTTTTAAACAGATTTCTTCTTTTTTTTTTTTTTTTAAAAAGCTAATTTTGTCTTTTGTTGTTATGCAGAAACAAAATGGAGAGTTATTTTTGTCCACAAAAAATTAGACAAATGCAGTTGTGCAGCAAAAAGGGACAGACTGTGATGTCCACTGTGAGAAATCAACGGAATTTAGCTGTTACTGGTAGTGTGGCAGGAACAAGTAATATGCAAATCAATCCCAATCTGGCCTGATATTAAAACAGACTTTTTAAAAAAAATCAAATGTTGAAATCAGCAATATTTTGTGTAAATGTAGACAACTACTTTGAGTATCAATTATGTTTTTTTCCAGATAAGTTCAAATGTTATTCTGCCTACCAAAAACAATATATATTTAATATCTCCCATGCATACTTTGTACGCTCATTGCACTTACATGAAAAATATAACGTGCATCTTGACTTACTCTTTGGTGGTTTTTTAAAAGAAAGTTTCTGGCTAAAATATAACCTTGCTCTTACAAGTCCTGCCATGCGCCATGCAGAGTTATTCTCAGATAATTCAACTCAGCTGCAGGACAAAAAAACTGATGAACTGATGAGCAATTACAGTCTTTTTGGAAAGACTCCGAGTGATGACAAAATTTTCATTCAAAGACAATAAGCCAAGGAGGAAAGTACTTTAAATCACTTATATAGCCACTTCAGTGTCACTGTGCACATTACTATCCAGCTGGTCACTAAGGAATAGCTTTAAAATATTGCAATTTTTATTCACAACCAGCATAAGCATAAGCCAGAAACAAACTGCAAAACACCTCTTGGTGCATCCACCTGCTGGAGTGGATGCACCAAGAGAACTTGAATTTACATATATTGTCACAGACAATTACATTTTTATTTATTTATTTTTGCTCACGTGACAACTATAAAAGTTATGTTATATTTATCAAAAATGATTCAGATAAAAAAAGAGGATCTTAAGTGGATGTGGCGAGCTCTCAAATTATTGGGTTCTATACTTCAAATTACTGACATTTACAAAACTAACATTTTAACCCATTTAATCCCACTGGCAACAATTGTTGCCTGACATTTTTTCTAACTGAGCTCTCAAATAATAGTTTTGACTTTTGGCAGCTAATTGAAGTTTTAAAATGAAATAATAATGTGTCTACTCTCAGCAATATCAATTTCAAACTTGTCAAACCCGTATAAGAGGAAGTCAGTAAAATAGGCTACTTTAATAAAAAATTATAAATAAAATATTTTGAACTTATGTTCTTTCAACTGATGCATAAAGAAAATGTCATCCCTTCATTCATCTTTTGATCATAAGAAGGGTGAATGTAAGCATGGCAACAATTGTTGCCACCAGCAGAATACATAGATAGCACTATGCTATTGTCCATAGCTTTGCTGTTTATTCTGTATGCCTTGCTGTTTGAACACAGCTTAAAACTATCAGGCATATTAGATCTTCTAGACCTGAAGGAACCTCAAAATGATGTCTTCTACGTCACTGTCATTTCCACAGTTGAAAGCCTCCCCTCTCCAACCCCCCCAAAGGCAATCCTTTACACACAGTGCAGCCTATGCACTGAATGACGACTACAAAAGGCTGATGCCACGCCTGAAACGAGTTTAGGACAGAGCCAAGGTTTAGTGCTTGGTCTGGTGCAACAGGGACAATTTCCTCCCATTTGTTCATAATGACATTTTTATCTGATTTTGCCTCTTTGATGAAATTACCAAATGAGGTTAAAGGTCAATTGGTTCATTGAGACAATGACATCTGCAGGATGTAGTATTGAATTTTTATGTATCTAAAATATTTCTGAACACTCTTGTAACCATTCTTTATTATAATGGGTTATACATGTCATTATTTTTCTTCTTTTTTAGATAGGCCATATTTGTATTATTCAGGCTATGCAGTTTCCCACCGGCAACAATTGTTGTAGAGGACAAAACCTACATTTTCACTAACATAATCAACAAAAAATACAGTAATTCATAAATATCATGTGCTAGGAAGGTCCAAGGATTGAAATGCATGCAATTATTTTCAGGATATAATTTGGGATTAAACTGGTTAAGCAAAAATGTTATAACACAATGTAATTATTTTTAAAATGAAAAAAAGTTATTCCTAACACTGTCAATGGAATTCAGCACATTGACTAATATTACTAAAATGGGTTTATCTGTAACATTCTTTTATAGTTATGTAAATTTTGACACATATAGCATGACAATATTTTATTTAATGGATTTTGTGGTAGTTTTATTGCATTGAATATTTGTTCTATATCAAATCTGTTGAGTATCAAAAACTGATGAGAGCAGGTATTGGTCTTATTTGTCACCACAGTTTTAAAACATTGTTATCTTATCAAGAGTGATAAGTGATGCATCTTTAGTTTCTCCTGACTGCCATGTTTTTGTGACTCTAAATATTTATAGACAGATATTTTTTTTTCTCTTATAAACAAATATAGGTGCAGGAGTGTTCTTTTAGCCAGCTGACTACCAGTGTGCAGCAACAGATGGAAGAGGATCTGAATTGCACTGTATTACTTAGGAACAGTGAGCAGCCGGCACTCCATGCTTTTTTCTGAGATAGTTTTTTTTAAAAGAAAATTAAGGTTATGGTAACGACGATGCTGCAACCTCAGTTTTCAATTAGCCATGCGGGTTATTTCATTACATGCCAAACCTACAGTTCCCCTGCAATGACAGCTTGCTGAATCACTAATCTGTGTATGCAGTAATCTAATGATCAGTTTAGATGCAATCCATGTGATATGGAGATTAGTGTCTACAGACAGACGTGCAGACAGAGGATGGCCTTTCAGGACATAAAGTGTGCCAAATTAATTTTCTGCCTGTAAAGAGGAAGTGTTTTGCAGCTGTTATAGATGAAACATCAGCAAACTCAAATGAAGCTGTAGCATACATTTCGTACAACAAGCATTTTAAAATCTGCATGTCGTTGAATTATTTAGCAGGGGTGTGACTGTTCAGAAACAATTTTTTTTCACATTAGAGGAACAAAATGGTAAAAAAAGAAATTCCGGGCAACTTTTTTTTATCCATTTAGTGCAATCGTCTGTGCGAAGTCCTCCCCTGTCTTCTTACTTTTGCAGATCCGAGGTTCACTGCATCAGGCTCTGGGGAATAATTACCAAAAATGGAAAACCCACTCAATCAGTTTCAGACTGCCTCTGGAATTAAATATCTATTACATTGTGCTTATCACACATTTTCTACTGATAGAAGAGCAGAGGTTTAGTTTCCAGGGAGGGGAGAATCTTAGCAGGCTGATGATATACATGTACAGAAAATCGACTGGAGATGAAACTTAGATTAGACTATTATAAGAAAAGTCAAGATGTTCTATTTATCAGTTCCTTGTATCCCACACTAAAATTGTTGCTTAATTCTTTAAAAAAAAAGTCATAAAGCCTTGTGCATTTTGAAATCCTTCTTGGAGAGTAAATACGAGATGTTTGAACAGTTTTTGAGATTTTACAGCATTCCAAAAAACATAAACTCAGTTTCTGCATGTATGTTTACATAATGCACAGCTGTCCATATCATAGAGGTATATGTGGAAAGTGTGTGAGCTCTGTCTGATCAGGTTCTTAGGGGAGATCTAGCGATGATTCAACCATTCTGTCCCTGGAGACGAGGCTGTGCCCTTTAGAGCATCTATGCCTTTGAAGCTTAGTCACAAAAACCTGCTGCCGTATAAATGCTTTTCTTTTACTCTCCGTACTTTGTGCACGTTTACCGAAGCTCTGAAAGTGAGTCAGCATTAATCACAAGTGTATAAAGATTTGTGGATCAAAAGTATAGAAGAGAAAAGCAACACAGGGAGCCGGCTGAGTTAAGATCTTAATCTTTTACTCGCACTGCAACCGGTTATTTGTTTTGTTGCTAAACACTTATATATTTGGAGAGATTCTTGCTGATGCAGCTCTCTGCACCAACACACAGATGAGATAGGAAAGACTGGGTTTGGCTAAGGGTAGCAGCAAATATGGAGAATGTGATGCAGAGAAATAATTTTTCAATATATGTGCACATTTGGTCCTCATGTTTTGCATTTAAATATAAGTGTCTGTACTGTATTTCCTGCTAAATGATCTTCATGTGCAGCAGATCTGATGCCACACCTTGATTAACAGAGACTTTCTCCCTGTGAAGCATCTTTATTAAACTGTTTGCAAACTTCCTAAAAAGAAGCAAAAGGGACATAAGGACAATGCAGGCTCTTCAGTAAGAACCTGAGTCACAAAGGTAGCTTCAGAAGCTGCATAATGTAAGATGCATTAGGCTGCACAGGTCACAGTGGGCGCTGAGTGAAATCCGATTCCTTTTTGTCAGTCAATAACCAACACCATGAGTCAGTGTATGAACTTACTGAGCACCCTACTCATTTGAAACGGGAACTGCAACCTATTTCTTCCAGTTATATTGTCCTTATTGGAAAAGTAACAGCGGAAATCCAGAAGACGGCTTGAAATTTGTGGCCGCTGTAGCTGCTCTACTGCTGACTGGAGAGAAAAATGCGATGCAGAAGGTGTTTGCTGTCAGCTCTTTCACTATTTATACAACAGTTCAGGGAGGGCAGGGGTCAAAAATATTGATCCAGTCTAAACAGATTCAATCAGATGCACAGTACACAGAAAATTAAAGTTTTAACGTCTTCGAAGGTGGATGCAGTTGCTGCATCAAAGCCACGGGTTTGTGTTGACGCCTTTGAGCTTTATGGTAATGAAGAAATCTTGTGCATTAGCCTTGACAGATGTGACTTTGTCTGTTTTACCGCTTCAGTCAAAACAATGAGGCTTTTACTCATCCGTCCTCTGATTATGTGTTGATCCCACTTGTGGGTTTTTGAGATGTTTAGGATTTGTATGTTTTATAAACAATGCTCAAAAAGAGAGTAAATGGGTCAGACCCCCATGTTCAGCTAGATCAAAATGCCAACGCTGTATTCACTCCAAACACGAGCTTCAGACAATCCTATGGGAGCCCCAGTCAAACTCACTGCTTCAGTCAGGTTAAAAGTTATTATGGTACTTTTGTTAAATCTGTCCAACAAAGTGAAAAGCTGACGCAGAATATAATGGAAATGTTGCATTATTGTGTCTGATGTTTCTCATCTTTCCCATCTCTATAAAGCTGAACAGCAGAGGGACACATACAAATCTCTAAATTGTCCAAGTGACCGTCCAGGCTGACTTTGGACTTGATACATGACAGGCAGACAGGGCCGGATTTACAAGGATGTTTTGGTTTTGCTGTCCTCCTAGTACAGAAAAAGTATTTTACTAATACAAATTGGAATACAATAGGTAGATCTATTTATAAGCAGAATTGATGCATGATAGGTTTATTACATCTGCTGATCAGTAACTTCATGTTGTTTGCAGATACAGTATATATTCATGATTTGAAAATACTTGAGTATTGTTTGTATTTATAAAAATTCCAAAATATTAATACAGTTCACCTCCTATGGGCCTGTGAGTTTGACATAAAGTACAATGCAAAACCCTTATTCATTAAAAAAGAAGAACAAAAAAAGAAAAGTATAACTTTCATGTCTGGATAAGTTTTTCCAAAGAGTTTTGGAAAAAATGATATCAATTCACAGATTTTCCTTCCTTCTCCCAGGAAAGGAAACTATCCAAAGCAGAGAGGCAGCGGTTCAAAGAGGAGGCAGAGATGCTGAAGGCCCTGCAGCATCCCAACATCGTGCGATTTTATGACTTCTGGGAGTCACCAGTAAAAGGGAAGAAGTGCATCGTCCTTGTGACAGAGCTAATGACATCAGGAACTCTGAAAACGTAAGAATTTGTGACAATAATTGATTATTGTCTTTTGAGACCTCATATTTAAATGATGAAACAATTTAAATATGTTTCCTCATATTTAAATGAGGTCTCAAAAACCTAATTTAATACTTTTATACTTTCATAAAAGTATACATCATTTATACTTTTCATCCATTTGTTTAGGCAGCTAAACAATTTTATAAATTAAAGACGTATTTGTCATAATCAGACTGCCTCTAAAAAAGATCAATCTATCTTATATATAAAAAACTAATATCTTTATGCATATGAGTTGGAACAGTTGAGAGTGTATTTTTGTCTTCTTGCAGGTATCTAAAGCGCTTCAAGGTTATGAAGCCCAAAGTCCTGAGAAGGTGGTGTCGGCAGATTCTCAAAGGCCTCCATTTCCTCCACACAAGGACACCTCCCATCATCCACAGAGACCTCAAGTGTGACAACATTTTCATCACTGGTCCAACTGGCTCTGTCAAAATAGGAGATCTTGGATTAGCAACACTGAAGAGGGCCTCTTTTGCCAAAAGTGTTATTGGTTAGTTGCTGGCTTATCCCTTTTTTTTTTTTAGCTAAAACAATTGTAATCCTGTTCTGTCAGTTTCCAGGGCTGCAACAGAACTAACTTTGTGAAAGAACAGTTTCTTCACATGTCCAGATTGGTGACAAATTAAAAGAAAACAACCAGATGTTGCGACACGTAATTCCTTCTTATCAGACGGAAATTGATTCAGTAACATCTTTCTTTGGATGTTAAGATATAAATAGCAATATAGTGGACTTTAAAGTCCAAGCTTCAGGAGGAGCTTTCATAAGAAAGACTATGAGTCTCCTTAGTAACCAGCTCATAGTGACTGATGTCTAAACTACATCCTATAACTGGATTATGTTTAATTCATACTCAGAGAAGTGTGACAGCTGTCTACTTAAAAAATATCACAACAGTGACAATTGATAATATATTTTGATTAATTACAATTATTAATTAAGTTGATATATAATTAATATAATTGATATTAATATATTATTAATATATGAATTAATGTTAATATAATAAATATTTATATTAATATGTCTTAAGAACTTCAGCTTTTATTAAAAGCTCTTGATTTAATTATGTTTGTGTGGCACAGTTCCTGGGGTGGATATGGGAATTACAACTAAGGAATTCCCTTTGAATATAATCTGTTTGATTATTCAATATTGTTGACCTTACTGATAAAATACCACAAAATTATACTTTGTAATTTTTAGCTGATAGTATCTACACAGAAGTAAGTAAATGCAATTGATAAATAATTAAAATTTTAAAAAGTCCACATAATAATATAACAAACTAAATATAGTAATTTTTTAGGACTTGGCTCCTGGTATTTGTTATGCAAATATTAATTTTGCTCAGTCACACTTGAGTGCAGCTATTCACTGCACTCAAAAGTGTGCAGTGAATATCTCAGAATTTAGGATCTGCACAGAATGTTATATCCTGATTGAGATCAGGATATAGGAGGAAAGGTCTCCTATGGAGCAGGTCAATAACACATCAGTCTGAGCCTGCAGGTGTACATTCAAGCTGCATGTACACAAAATCCAGACCCCAGAGAGGAGAACATTTCTACTATTTTATTGTCATTATTATGCATACTACCAATTGCCTCTTAAATATGGAAGAGGCATTGCAAGTCAGCAGAAAGCTGTTCAGACTGATTACTTCCTGGAAGAATGCAAGCCTATCCTCATGGGTCTTTTCCAGGAAGACGATGCTTCCTTCTGAAATAAGAGATGACAGGACATCTTGGTGATGTTCCAAAGCTATAGTCCCTAATATCCACAATTTCAAACTTTTTAATAATGATGAAATGTAAGACAGTTCTCTCAATGATGTTAATGTAAATGAAAATATTTATAAACATTTGCATTATTATAGAAACAGATTTGAACAGAGGATTTTGTTCCAAACACCCAACTAAAAAAACTGCATGCTTAATTTTCTGTTAATTTGTCACTTGTTTATCCATACATAGAGTTTTGCTGTGATCCATTTAAAGCCGAACCTTCAACATTAGCAAAATATTTAATCTTTGCTGTGCTGCAGCTAGCATTTGAACACTGATAACATAAAAAAAGTGTAAATATTTAACACACATACCTACATGTTCCAGGTACTCCAGAGTTTATGGCTCCAGAGATGTATGAGGAGCACTATGACGAAGCTGTGGATGTCTATGCTTTTGGGATGTGTATGCTGGAGATGGCCACCTCGGAGTACCCTTACTCTGAGTGTCAGAATGCTGCTCAGATCTATCGCAAAGTCACAAGTGTAAGTTCACTTTCATGATATGTGGTTACTACCTCTTTATATCATGACAAAACATATCAATCTGAATACTTTTGCTTTTTGCAAATTGAAATGAGTGATAGAATAGAATTAAACAGATTTAATGGACTGCCATTGTGCATGATACAGTAGCATAGTGGATATTCCTTTTAAGATGCACAGTCTGCAATTTTTGGGTTTTGATAGCAGACAATTCCTTTTTCTGTCACTGTTTTTGTAACTTTTATTAGTAGACAAAGAATAAAAATGATAAATATAAAATTTAATCTACTGTCACAATAATCTATGTTGATATATTGGGATGGGAAATGTAACTGAGCATTTTTAGTGGCAATATAAAATTAGGCAGCTGCAACTCATATATAAACTGATGAACAGGGTGAGGGTCTCTGTGATTTCATCAGAACTGAACTGTAAAAAAGTAACCTAGCTTGATTCCAGCTTTTGTACTGTAAAGGTGGTGAGACAGAAACACCATAAAAACTTACAGTAAATAATAAAAACGCCAGCTGAATCTGCGGATGGATCAGGCCAACAATAGAATCTGCTGAGACAGAACTTTTTTGATGGTTCTGTGTTTTTCTCTGACAATCAGTCTTTCTCACTCTTTTTTTCTCAGTCAGCATTGAGAGCGCTCAGAAATCAGGTGCAAACCACAATGGAGTTTAACAAAACTGTGTTCGTGCACACCCATAGCTAAAGACCAATTTAGTATTTTTTTTCAAGTTTTCAAAGACAAACAGTTCCAAAATACCACCAGATGACTGACAGAAAACCACAGGCTGAGGACAGAAGTCTAATTAAAGGCTTAGATGTTCAGAGCAGAAAAGCCAAGAATGCATTAATTTCTTAAGTTAAATTCAAAACTAGCTGATCAAGATGATTAAACTGATATTGACCCTCAATTTCCATCAAACCAAAGCAAGTAATCCCTTTCAGCCTCATTTAGATTGACATCCAGTCTCCACTTGCAAGCAAATCTTCTTTTACCTCCTGCACTATGTATCTCTGTAATCCTTAATCTGTAGATATCGAGGTAAATTATTGCTTTTTTTTATTGCTTAATCAAATTTCTCCTAGTCACAATGTATAGTATTACTGATGAGAACTTGTTTCCTAGTGAGTGAGTTCCTGGTTTGCTTTTCAGGGGGTGAAGCCTGCCAGCTACGGCAAAGTCAGTGACCCAGAAATAAAGGAAATTATTGGGGAGTGTATCTGCCACAGATGGGAGGAACGGTAAGTTGCCAAAGACATCTGAGTTGGTCTGAAACACATTCCTAATGCAGGTAGTGGAGCTGGACCTTTGTGTTCGCGTTGCATTTTGTTTCAGCTCTGGCGGCATGACGTTAATGCCCGTATTTGGATCTGAGCGTGCGTTGCCACTGTAAAGATCTGTTGTGCAGAAGTGTTTGTGTGTTTTCTGCAGGTACTCCATCAAGGACCTCCTGAACCATGCATATTTTGCTGAAGACACAGGAGTTAGGGTTGAGCTAAATGAGGAGGACGATGGAAAAAAATCAACCATTGCTTTAAAGCTGTGGGTTGAAGATCCTAAAAAGTTAAAGGGAAAATATAAGGACACTGGTGCTATTGAGTTTACCTTCGACTTGGAGAAAGAAGTTCCAGAAGTAGTTGCACAAGAAATGGTAAAGGAACTGATCTAGTGATTATTTCTTTGCAAATAGATATACAAAGCTGAAATTTTTGAATGACTCATGATAGAAGCATATTTATATTTTGCATACATTGTACTCAGTTTGACCTTTATGTATTTAATTTTACCTTTAACAAGACTCTTGTCTGTTTCTTGTAGGTGGAATCAGGATTTTTCTTGGAATGTGATGTAAAGATAGTTGGTAAATCTATCAGAGATCGTGTGGCTCTAATAAAATGGAGAAGGGCAAGGACTGGCTCACCAAATGGAAACAGTGAAGTGAAGAAGATGCAGCAGAACCTTCTGCAGGTCCCTGGTACTGGTCCACCTGAGGAAACCACATTCACCACTGCAGATTGTGAGGACCAAGAGACTCTGATCTGCACTGTTCCTGTTATCACACCTGCCACATGTAAGAAGCTCAATGAAAAATGACATCTTTGTTGCACTGATTTTATTATCTCTGGATCTGTTCATATTTTATTACATGGTTATAACCACTAGCTTCAATATATTTTCCATATGTTTGCAATGCCTTAGAATCAACCTGAAGTCGAGATTGAAAAATAGGACTTCAGCGCCATGAAATAAAATTAAAGCAATCAGACACCATGACCCCTAATTTAAATTCCAATTACAGCCTCATTCGATCCTTCATTACTATCTGTTTTTCCTTCAGAGGCTTTTCATGGTGAATTATAATGTTTCATTCTCTGTGTTGTTACAGCTGACAGCGGAGTGAACTCCAACGTGCAATTAGACGTTCTGAGCAATCAGCAGAACGGTCCCTACCAGTCACTTCCAGAACCCATTTCTACTGCACAGATGCTCTACAGTCCTCCTTCACAACCTGACTCCCAGCTGCACCAAGGATCCTACCAGCAATCTGCAGGACAGACCTCGCATGAAAACAACAAGCAGTCAGCCACACAGCCACACCAAGGAGCCTACCAGCAACCCACAGCAGATCAGCTGCATCCTGGGACCTTCCAACAGCCTGCGGCACAACTGCACCACGGGCCTTTTCAGTGTCAGACAGTGAGTAGTTGCTGTTATGTTTTATTGATATGTCCTTTTAAATCCTATTCATTTATTTATTTTTGCAAAAACCTAATGTTTTATCTTCTTTTCTGAATGGATTCCTGATCAGCGCCACTACAGTGATCCTTTTGTATGTCACAAGAACCCACTCGCCACTGAAAGCACAGCGTGTCTTAGGCGTGGCAGTGCCCCCACAGTAGAGATGCTACACTGCAGGATGCACTCCCTCTCCCAGATAAAGAACCAAAGTGTTTTGCAAGATCTCTCCTCTTCTGACAGTTCACAGAGTTCACTGCGTTCTGCAGATTACTTATTCTCAAACGATGCCCATAACAGGGATAACAATCCCTCATTATTATTATCTCCTTTCTTGCCTCCGCATCAGCTTTCTCTCCGTGACTCAGCAAGTTATTCAAATTCACCTCACCCTCCCCTGATTTTACAACCTCCCTCAGCACACCGTCTTAGCGTGCCACGCAGCCCACAGCGTCACCGGCCTCAGTGCAAAGCTTGCATGTCTCTCCTCTTTAAAGACAAGATGGAAGGAGGCGGGTCGCACAGATGCACTTCTAGCACCTCCAATTTAGACGCATCTACCTCTGTTTATTTGTTAAAGTCTTCACAGGCCACTTTACCTCATGTGTTGGGCTCACCTGCTGAACCATCACCAAACACCAAGCCAAGCAAGGCTGCCTCACCTTCACACCACTCCACATCCCCATCAGTCGTGTTTTCACGAGGTTTATATGAAGGTGGAGAACTCCGCCTTCTCAACTACTGTCTCCATCACATTGTCAGTCGCAGAACCAGCTCTCCCACCCTCCCTGAAAGAGGAGGTGTGAATCACCCACTCCACAGCCACATCGAGGACACCAAGTACTCTGTAACTGAACATAAAGCGAAAAGTCAGAGCCTGGAAGCCCCTCTCTCCCGAACCCCAAACTTTGATGAGAACTTGGTGCTGTCATCACTTTGCAGCAAAGGCAGAGCAGATCACATGGTATGTGAGAAAAGGAGCCGATATGTAGTTTGAATGCAACATAGCTGCATTGGTCAGTATCCCTCCTAATTCCACCAGCAGTTTTTGTCCTTTCAAAAACCAGTTTTCTGCTTCTGCTTAATTCGCAGCATAAACTCAGTTCCTTGGTTCACTTGCAGTGAAGTTAACCACTGTTGCAACTTCCGTTTCTTAATGAAACTTCCCCTGACAAACATGCAACCTGCCCATCCCCTAAAAATCTCCCTGAGTTTCATGTCATTGACAGCTGCTGCTTACACATGCTAAATCTCTTTAGGAATGTGCAGAAAATTTTTTAAAAAAAATCAAATGTCTGAAAAAGTTTAATTAAATGTGGTCTCCTGATTGTATTTGTGACAGACGGTTTCTGCTCCAGCTACTCCAGTGCCCCCTGTGCAGCAGAGCAGACAGACATCCCAGAGTTTCCCAGCTGCAACTCCGACTCTGCAGACGCATCTTACTGTCCAGTCCACCCAGGAGCAGGTACTGCAAACTCTGAATGACCTCTGAACTCACCGGAAGAGAGAGAGAGAGAAAGAAAAATATGCCGTCCAATAGAGGCAATGTCACATATACTATTACAACTCACCCAGTATTGGGCACATCCTGTCTGTGCCCCCAGAACTGCTCCAGTCAGTCAACGGATCCATAAAGAACATTATGCAGTGTCCTAGAAAGCAATTCATTCCTCCTTTAACATTGTAATTTGCAGGGATAACATTAGATCTGGAACAGAGGAGTCTGGCCATCAGATGATCTTTTTAAGCTCCTTTCATTCTCTCATCAACATGTGTTCTCTGTACACGTGTTTGCCTCTGTGACTACCTAACAATAACCCATTCATTGAATTTTGCTCTTATTAACAAAATAAATAGCACCCAAGATTTTTTGCTTTAAATAGTGCATCCGTAGCATGGATAAAAAGATAAAAATGTGTTTCTCCTTTTGCTGCACAGCTCTTTATTGTTGTGTATGTACTCCGTGTGCACCCGTTTGTATGAAAAACTCTATTTATGTGGTCTGTGTTTGTTTCCCATTTGTCTCCTCTCCCTGTAGTGTCATCTCCAGCCAGCTGCTGTCCTGTCTCAGGTAGACTGTACACTGCAAAACACGCAGGGTAACAGTTTCAAAATTAGCTGCTCCAGAAGCTCATCTGTTTCAGTGCTTCAGACCTTATATCTCGTGGTTTAAAACAGCAGATAATACTTCTTAAAAATATATTACTGTATAACTCTACAGCCTGAACAGTAATTAAATCGTAGGTTTCCAAAGGGCAGTAGGTGGCCCTCGGCCTTCAAGAGACTTGAGGCACATTTGTCCTTTCAGCACAGGCAACTGATGCAGATGGGGTATTTAAAAAGGTTTCAGGGTATATAATACATACTATATAAATCTTATTTGATTTAATTTTAGAAGCAAAACCATCTAGTAATTCTTACTTACAGGCTGACGCATTTAGTAACCTTGCCTAAATATAGCAAGCATTTTCAAAGAAAGCGTGACTCAGGCAGTTTCTTGTTGCAAAGAAACTGTCTGACAAAATCTTCCCAGGCCAATAGAAAATTATTTACCCCCAAAATTTTGATGATGCATTTTAGTTTTTTGGACCTCCATTTATTTACAAATTGTTTTTGCTCAAAAATCTAACTACCTTGTTTAACTTAACTCTTCTGGACAGCAGAGGAAAAACTTTGAATAAGATAGCTTGAAAAAAACTGGAACTGTGACAAGCAAAGTTGGCAAAGGATTGACGCTTATCAGACACATTGCGGAAGAGATTTAAGAAGCTCGTTATTTAGAGCACTAAAGCACTAAAATAGTAATTTCACACATCTAAAACCAGAAAATTGCATAGCCATCTGTATATTCTCTCTCTCGACACATTGTTTTAACTTTAATGCATTTGTGACAAAAAATCCCACAAAATTTCCTAAAAACTTGTCAGGCTTCCAATAAGAAAAACATTGTATTGTCAACAAACAGTAATACTTTTAAACATAAGCTAATTCAGAAAAGATATTTTTAAATGAAAAGAAATCGATATTTGATTTCTTTCCTTAGTTGTTTTCTGCTGATCAGCCGTCGTCACAGCTGAGTCCTCCGGATTCTGCTGGCAGGTTTCCGCTCTGCAGTGCTCCTACTGTCCTGCCCCTGCCCATCAGCACACA
The DNA here is from genome assembly GCF_027474105.1 of Poeciliopsis prolifica. Classification (NCBI taxonomy): domain Eukaryota; kingdom Metazoa; phylum Chordata; class Actinopteri; order Cyprinodontiformes; family Poeciliidae; genus Poeciliopsis; species Poeciliopsis prolifica. Next base: position 13,977,758 of record NW_026562378.1, read on the forward strand.
GGTGTGTTGTGGTAGAGTGCTGTTGCCATAAACACATAGAACCAAAAAAAAAAAGCAAAAAAAAAAAAAAAAGCGAGAAAACATTGTAACACATGGGACATTGCAGTGTTGCAGTAAAAACCAGACGACCTGTGTGAATGTTAAATGTACCGACTCGCTGTCTTTGTTCATTTTATTTCCTTTTTCCTTTTTCTTTCCCAGTTTTCCTCTCCATATCCTGTCGTTCACATGCCCGCTCCCTTTTCCCCAGCTTCTCTGCCGTCCACCTTCAGCAGCAGCGACGCTGCTATGTCTACCTCTTACTACTCACCTTCACCTCTCCTTCCCCCTCTGCCTCTCACGCCCCACACAGCTCTGACATCTATACCGTCTCTTGGGACTCCTCAGACTCCCATGTCCACGCCTCAAAATGTCCCTAGTTTGTCTCTGCCTTTTCCTCACTTGGGAATGGCCAAGTCCCCTGTGGTGCCACAGCAGCAGGCTGGCCCACACACATCTCAGCAGCACGCCAGTAGCCTCCATTCCACCCATCCCTTACCTTTCTCCCAGGTACAACCCACCCCATTCCCTGCCCCCCACCCTGAGCAGGAACTGGCTGACCAGCCTGTCCAGGTGAATATTTGACTCCGTTCTCGCTGTAATGGCTCGGCCTTGACAAATCTGAGGTGGTGTCTGTATTGTTGGTCGTAATGCATGCAGGGCATGCCTTCGGAGATTCAGAAGAGAGTGAATTCAATTATTGCTCATTCTCATAAATATGGTGTTTTTCTTTTGTTCATTTCTCAGGTGGCTGCTCCCCATAGGACTCTGATAGATGTTCAGCATTTGGAAACAGCTCCGCCTGTCTTGCCCACTGGACAGACTCCCATATGGGGAAGCAGAATGGACACAGGATCTCCTGCAGCTGCAGCGACTCCAGTCCCTGCTCCAGCCTCAGTTTCCGTCTCGACTATGGTTCAGTTTGAAGCCCAAGCCCTGGTGCAAACGCCGCCTCCAGCTCCAGGGTCAGCTCAGGCTGCAGGAGCACCTCAGACTCCGACACAAGCTCAAAAAACACTGCAGTCTGTGGCCTCAGGTCAACTTCAGGCACCAATATCTGCGTCGACTTTCACCGTCGAGCTCACAATGGTCTCCTCTGTGAGCTCAGCTGCAACGCAGATCTCCACGCCAGGTTTGGTCTCAGACTCAGCTCCTGTCAGTCTGTCAGCGCCGAGTCAGGCTGCTGCTGCTGGAGTTTCAGTTCTGCAGCCCACTGGCGTCCACACAACAGTCCCAGTGTCTGAGTCTGGCAGCCTGGCTCAGCACAGCGTGGAGGCAACATCTCTCCCTGGAAGCTTTCAGCAGGAGATCTGCGCAGAGGTAGGATTCAGTCCTTCCTTCCTTCCTTCCAATGTTTTGAGGTTTCTCATGTGAGGAAAGCTCACTGTAGATATTCCTACAATAATTTTATAATAAACTTTAGTACGGAATATTTTAAAGCTACTGTAAAGGAGTAAGAATGTTACAAAGTCTGGAAAAGTTTTCACATAAAAATGTTAGAATTATGTGAGGTCCTATTCATTTTGTCTGTGCAAAAATCCAACCAATTAAATAAGCTTTACTAATTCTTATAACAGAAGTAGCCAAATATGCATCTGAACTTTGAGTATATTTGTCTTCAACTTGCTACAAGATGTTGTATTTATCATTTTGCCCCTTTTTAGTTTTGAGAAAATACATAAACAATCTTGTCCACCAAATTTCTGTTTTAAAAATGTATTTGTCGCATGGTACATAAACGTAATAATCGTCAAGTAAGCTCAAGAAGACATTCAAGCAGTATATCAAGTTGTGACTGATATTTTACAACTAATAAAGCAAATTGTATTTTTTTTCAGGATGTTCTTCGTGACAGAGCGATATCTCTATCCAGTTACACCTACGACAGGTGTGTATTAAGTCTATTTAGTTAGATGTGTTCGTCTCAAGCAGAAGGACGAGTTTTTATTTCTTCATAATTCCTTTGTTTAGCGTTAACTCTGACGTAGCCTCGGGTCGGGAAACAAGCGATGGCTATGAAAGCTTAGCAAGTGGGAGCAAAGGTGACTCAAAACCCAGGAAGCATCATCGCAAGTCTGCTCGCACACGTTCCAGGCAGGAGAGGACCAGCAAACCCAAACTGAGCATGCTCAATGTGAGTCACATGGTGAATTATGACAGTAAAAATCATCAAATCAATAAAATTCAATGTCTTTAAAAGTAAGGTGCATTTGTTCTCCTCATAGGTTTGCAACACTGGTGACAAAATGGTTGAATGTCAGCTGGAGACTCACAACCACAAAATGGTAACATTTAAGTTTGACCTGGACGGAGACGCTCCGGAGGAAATTGCCACCTATATGGTCAGCTTACATAATTATAATTGAATGTGCTACTTTTTTTGTTGTTGTTTTGTTTATGACACTATACAATGTTTAAGACTAAAATGTTTGTAGGTGGAGAACGGTTTCATTTTGCTGTTAGAGAAGGAGATCTTCATTGATCAGCTGAAAGACATTGTGGACAAAGCAGAAGACATGCTGCATGAAGACATGGGGGATGAAAAAGACACAACTTTGAGTTGCAGTCCTCTGCAGGGCCAGATGTCTGAGGCCAGAGAGGTAAGAGCCGGATCTTCACAAATACACGGTGTATGCCGAAATAAAAACCTATCAGGCAAAACTCATGTCTGTAAATCTTTCTGCAGAGTCAGCAGTCAGGCGCACCGCAGCCTGTATATCAGCAGAATGGTAAATTCAAGTCCTCATTGTATCCCTTTTGTTTTCCCTTCGACATACAGTATGTGAGTGTTTACTGTTGCTTTTTGCTTCGGACTGCAGTTCTTCACACAGGGAAGAGATGGTTCATCATTTGCCCAGTGGAGGAGACGCCTCCCTGCGTTCAGGACACTCCGTCTGAGGGGACAGCGACGCAGTCACCTGGGAGCTCAGCCAACACCCAGCCTGCTGACAGCACCACTGCAAAGCCGTCCACATCCAGAGGTGACTGTCTGGTAGCCACATGGTACAACAGCACTCCCTTGTGGCATCAGAATGAAATCCTTTAAGTAGGGATGTATAGAAGTATTTACCTTCTAGACATTAATAGTCTAGAAGGTTCTTTACAACTTCCAGTGCGTACAGTGAGAAAACATAGAAAACATAGATGAAAACAATATTTGTACATCTTAACCAACATCTTAATTATTTATCACAATTATTCAATCAAAGCTTCAGACAAGTGCATTCACAACATAATAAATTGTTCTTCATGTTATGTCACATTTTAACCAGTAGATTCAGTGTATTTTGTTGGGATTTTCTGACTGCCCAACACAATGTGAAGCATAATTCAGTTGGTGAATTCAACATGAGCCCAAATTTATTGAAGCTTTTATTTTTTTTACACAAGATTTTTATTATTTCTCTCAATGTATTTTCCTGTTCTTACCACCATATTGTAGGCTGAATAGATCTCAAAATATTGTGATTATTGACACTTCAGTTTTATGTGGGTGACAAAATAAAGACCACAACGTTGGTTATTTTTTTAATTAAACAAATGAATCTTCACCTGTTTTTTTTTTTTTTTGACATTTGTATTTGCATTTGTATTCAGCAACTCAGGATAAATATTTTGTAAATCATTTTGTAAATGCAGCTGCAGCTGCAAGTCTTTTGGCACATGTGTCATCCATCTTTTCACTTTGACCCTCTATCTTTGTGAAATAGCCCAACATTAGTCAGTTGCAATGAAGAGCATTTGTAAACATGAGTTTTTAAATTTTGCCTGAGACACTGTGAGATTTACTTTCATCACAATAATCTGTTTCAGTTGGAAGCTCTGGCTGTAGCCAGGTCTTTTGCAGCCTTTGGTTTGGTCCATCCATCTTCCCATCAGCTGTATCGCCTAACTTGCTTATGAGAAACTGCAAAAGAGGCTTCTGTTTTTTTTCAATGGTCTCTCGGCTGCATGATTAATGCTCCACTAGCCAAACTTGTCAATTTAACTGGATAGCCATACATTTTCCACTGAGGGCTTGGAAACCACTGAGGAACCACAAGGTTTCCAAGCCATGTTTTACAAACGAATTCTGTTTTAATCTTCTCAACAACTTTGTCCCTGAGCTATTTTCTGTGTTTCTTGGTCTCCATGTTTGTTTCTTCACTAATGTTCCCTAACAACAAACCTAATGAACCTCTGAGACCTTCAGGTAACTTCACAAGGAAACTGGGTTCAAATCCACACCATCTTTTTCATATTTTTAACGGTAAACAAAATTATTAGCCTTGCCTATTTTACAGATTTAGACCGAACGCAAACAAGATTTAGCTTCTCTAAAGTTAAATCAAAAACAGAGACGCCATGTTGTTGTATTAATGTTGTATTAGAAAAGTTTGCTAAGTTCCAAACAATAGAAACATCCCCATTATGTTTCTATATCATTAATATTATAATAGTAATATTATAATAATAATATTAATGATAATATTATTAATGATAATATTATTATTATAATATAATAATGATAATATAATATTATCATTATTATAATAATAATAATGATAATACAGACCTTTGGGCACTTAAATAACTTAGAAACATCATAATATGTAGGAGAAAACATAAAATACAGAAACCCTTCAGCTGTGAGTTTGACAATGTCTGATTTTAACTAAGTTAATTTAAACATTTTGATATTTTTATCCTTTTTGTAGAAGAGGGTTCATCCTCCACAATGTCTGGTGGAAGTGGAGGGTTCGCTCATGAAGTTTATGGTTTCTACAGCCCTCCAATAACATCCAACACTGACCCACTCCTCTTGGCCACCCTGTCGCCCCCTGTGTCTGCCCCCGCCACGCTCCAGTCAGTGTCTGCAATGGAGCCTGCAGGCAGTTCTCTGCAGCCCAGCTTGCATGGAGCCAACCCAGCCAAGGCTCAAACGTTTCCCCCATCGTTGCTCCACACTTCTTACCCAGTGGAGGACCCACAGGAATCTCCTCTTGGATCGCTCTCCCCTACCCACGGAGCTCAGAAGGCCCTCGATTTGACCCACTCAGTGTCCATTGTTGATGAGGTGCCCTGCTGTCCACTCGTCATGCCCCTGTCCTTAGATGTGAACCCTCCCCAGGGCAGGTCACCTCTGACCCCTCTCCCCCTCCTGGAGCTGGGTGCCACCAAAGAGTCGACATCTGTCTCCTATGCTCCTACAGCGCGCAGCGAGTTGCCACAGCAGCCAGTGATCCTCCACCAGCCTTTCTCCAACGTGGGAGGCTCTAAAGTGTCCTCGCTGCCCCAGAGCCCGGCACCATCCCAGCACGGCGTGGGGCCAAGCGAATCTGATGGCGAAGGACGGGTCGGTCGGGGAGGTTTCGTCGATAGCACCATTAAAACTCTGGATGAAAAACTGAGGAACCTGCTCTACCAGGAATATGCTCCCATGTATCCATCAGGCACCGCGGCAGAGACACCGGGATCTGGGACAGAGTACATCCAGTTTCCTCCGGGCCCGGACAGCGCCACTGGAGGGTCAGGAAACAGCACCCCGGGGCCGATAGGGGAGGGACGCTACCGGGCAGGAGAGCAACTTGTAAGTACAATATAACACACTCTGAGGTTTGAATAAGTGGAGCAACTGTTTAGTTGCTGAGCCAGTGCTGAGAAAAAACTGGACTGCTGAGGTGCAGTCATTTTATTTAATGTTACAAAAATATTTAATGCTTTCATATCTAAATTTTCTTGCTTTTTATCTTTCATTCTATCTCTCCTGTAAGCCTCAAATTCCTGAGAGAATGGACAGCCTGAGCACTCTGAGCGACTCCGCCGTTTGTGGTTCGTGCAACTAATCTGTCTAAAGACATGAACTGAACTTTAAGATTCTTAATTTTTCACTTACATTTTACATGATGGCTTGTTATACTCAGTGATTTGTTTACTGCCTTCTAGCTTCTTTGTCAAGAAGACACGTTCCTCACTCTGTGTCCTGCTCTGGAACTAGAGGTCGATTCAAGGTGTCAAAGTTTCACTTTTTATTTTTTTCAACATTTGTTTTTTTTAATCTCTGTGCATTATACAGTATTATCACATTTAAACATAACATTTTAGAGCTCACACAGACTTTCTGAATCACAGATTTTTTGTTGTTGTACATTTTTTCCTGATAGTTAATAAAATATATATTGAGAATAAAAAGAGGCTGTAATATTTTCTAAATGAGGGAAATCGTCAGATTTGTTTGCGTTGAGAACTAGGGAGAGCATTTTCTACTTGGTTCAGGTTCCTGCTACTGCGTATACTGCCTACTTTTATTATCTTATAAAAATAGACCAGATTGTCCTGCAGCTATTTTACAAACAATATTCTCAGATCTTTGCCATCTCAAAACTTTGAAAGTGTTCAGATGCCAACAAATTTTATATCTAGAAATGACAAATACCAAATGAATAGATGGAAAAGTTTTAGTCCAGGTGTTATTAAGTTTTTGTTCCTTTCTTCTGATAACCAAGAGAATATATCACTGTGAATAAAATGACAAATGTGAAACATATTCCATTATCTTTATGTATTTATTTGAAAACAATAAGTCTCATCATTCTCTACTTATTCATAAGTTTTTCGAGACAACAATTGAATTGAAAATACAAAATCCATACTTTGTCACAGTGTTTCCTGAATCTTCCTCCTTTGTTCTGCCAGATCATCTCTGTTCCTCCTGAAGTGGCCAACAGAAGAGATGTGAAGCAGAGGAGCTGGAGCAGCGCTGCCTCCCCTGCACACCCTGGTGGATACAACGGGGACCCGGTTCCACCTGAAGCCTTGGCTACCTCCACCACCATCGGACGTTTCTCTGTGGTGAGCACAGAAGATGACATCACTCAGAGGACGCGGTGCAGCCGCTACTCTGCCCCGCCCGACTTCTACCTGGACACTCCACCTCCCATGGGTAAGAGCTCATGTTCAGACCTCGAACTCCGTCCCCATGGACGTCACAGTCCTTGTCTCCTTCCTTCCTGCAGACTCAGGAGCAGAGAGCAGCCCTGCTAAGCTGGCTCCTGCCACTCCGTCCCAGTACGCTCGCTCTGAGCGCAGAGGAAGTGACCTCATGAAAAGAGCAGTGGCTTTTCTCCGTCGTACTGGCCGCAGCAGCAGCGTGCAGAGCTCTGATTCCCCGAGCAGACATGGAGGCTTGCCTGGCTCGGCCTACGCCAGCAGTGACAATGACTCCGAGATGGAGGACTCAGACATAAAGAGAGAACTGCAGAGACTCAGAGAGAAGTGAGATTGTCCTTTTCCTCATGTGAAATTACTTAATAGTCATACCCTTTGGACATTTTCTCATGGTTTAATCCCTTCCTCCATGTATTCAGACATCTGAAGGAAATCTCAGAGCTGCAAGCACATCAACGGGGAGAGGTAGAGCTGCTCTATCGCAGACTTGGTAAGGTTCCCCCTCCTGGCCTCGGCCTCCTGCATGTTGCTCCGCATACAAGCCGCAGGAAGAGATCCAGCAAACACAGACTGAAGCCCGGGAAACTTCTCAGCCCCCTAGTTCAGCAATTTAGGCATGTCAAAACCAAAAGCAGCGACTCCACTAAACCAGGCGAGTTACTCTTCATAACCTAAGCTGCTACTAACATTTTATTTTCAGATAAGGATAAATGTTGCCTGTATGGTTGTGTGTCCAGGTGCTGCTCCAGGTCCCAGTGAGCCAGCAGTGAGTTTAAATGGTTCTCCAGGCAGAACTTCCTTCCCAACCCACGGTAGGCCACGGTCATGTACCAGCCACCTTCCCAGCTCGGCTTCAGAGCCGGTGCAGACTCAGCAGCCCTGCTCCCTGAAAGGCTCTATGTCCTCCGATAACATCTACGCTGGACTACAAGGAGATGTTGTTGGCACACAAGCTCAACCTGAACAGGGTAACACTCAAAACCATGCAGAAAAAAAAGAGATATTAATGATATGAATATGATGGTGTTTTTTACAAAGTGATAATAAGTATATTAGAGCTTATCCTTTCCTGTCATCTTCTTCCCTTCATTATGCTTCTCTACAGGCTGGTCTAATTACCCTCAACCATCTGACAGAGTGACCTATAAGTCCAGTAGCAAACCACGAGCTAGATTTCTCAGTGGGCCTGTGTCTTTGTCTATCTGTTTGTATCTCTTTTCTTACCGCATAACTTCACTGTTTGATTTTACTTTAAATTCTCTTTATTTACCTTGATTTCACTATTTATTTTCTAGCAAAACTATCCTGGATCTGTGTATGATTTGCTTTTGCATTGCATTTATTTACAAGTTTTCTTACTCCCCGCCTTCTTTGACAGACGTTGTTTATTCAAAACTGTCAGATAAACTTTTAGGATTGAAAAAAAAAAGTTGCTCCGAATGTCAGTAATTTTATCAAACATTTCACTCATTTTTGGAGCAGTTGTATTGTTTCTGACATCTAAGGTTTCGATAATCAAAATTTAGTCAATTTATAATAATGCACATTTCAAATATAATACTTTTCAAAAGTATTCTTACACCTTAAACTTGCTTGCATTTTTCTGAGTTACAATCACAGTCTCAAATGTAGGTGGTTTATGTTCTTTGCTCATGAAAAAGAAGAAGATGCTCTGGGCTACATTTTCGCCTTGATGGTAATATTTGTTACTAAATTATCTCAATTTGATTCAAAATATAACTGGTATTTTACAAATGCCTATGAAATTTCAAAACTAAATCTATTTAAGAACCAGTGGCAAGAAATTGATACTCAAAGATGCTTTCAGTCTAGTCTGTCTGAGCTTGAGATACTTTTTAAAGGCCAACATTTTGTTCTCTAATTTCATAACCTAAAGGACTTTTTATATTGTAATTGTAGCAAAATATGGCACTAATATAACTGATTCATGTGGCCTGAAAATAATGGAGAGGCAAGCAAAATTTCCATGTTTTAAGACTTTCTTTTTCATTTACCTTCCAAATTTTATTGATCTGTTACATAAAACTTCAATAAAACAAATTAAGGTTTGTAGATGTAAAGACAAAATTATATAATAATTGTTAAGGGATATATATATATATATATATATATATATATATATATATATATATATATATATATATATATATATATATATATATATACTTTTCCAACAGTTCTGTTTTGCTTACATCACATATTCAGTTCTGTGATTTATGCGTCTTGCAATACCTAATTGTATTTAGGCCTGTGCAAAACATGCTGGAAAAGTATTGTTTTTTTTTTTCAGAGCTGCTGCTTCCTATCTGTGTTCTGCTTATGCTCTAGAAACACATTTTGACATGTTTCTCACATGCATGTGTTCGTCGATTGTCATGTTTGAGAAACTTTTTTTTTTTTTTTTGCTTTTGTACCGTATTATTTTCTCTTTTGTTTTTATAAAACCATTATTTTGCACTGCATTTGATTTGTAAGACAACTTTAAGGCAACTGCTTAGTTTTCCTAAAGCTTTTTTCAATTTTACAGGGTCAACACTCAAAAGGCTGTGTCTCGGTAAAGAGCGAGGCAGCAGTATGTCAAATTAAAATCTCTTGCTCTACATTAATCAAAATCTGATTACCTTTATCAAGCAGGCCGTCCTAATGACTACATCTATTATATTTCTGTGTTTTTAGGGTCTGGGGCTTCAGCATCTGGAGCCTTTAATCAGCCACAGCAAATGCACAGTGCTACGCCTCCGCCCCAGCAGCCTGTTGTTGGCTTGGCCCAAGCTCAGGCCAACAACAGCAATAACAAGACAGGCACATCTATGAGTCCCAGTGAAAACAACCTGCCTGAAGACTTGCAGGTTCTAATGGACGACTGGGCCCAGGAGTTTCTCATTGTGACCCACCGACCTCGAACCGACTCTCTGAATATCCATGGGCAGCAGCTGTGCCCCCAGGTTGTGCCTCAAACACTTGAACAGCCGCCTCAGGCTATAAATGTAGGTTCTTAAAACAGAGTTACAAAATGAACACAGAGAATTTCTTTTATTTTTACTATTATTTCTTTTTCCAACCTTTTCAGACATCACCGTGGACTCCACCCGGTGCAGAGGCTTGCGCTTTATCCTGGCCTGAAAGCCCTGGGCCTGCAGTGATGGCTGGCCCCTCGACCGGACCCTTTCACACGTATCAGCTACACTCTCCTGCTGCGTTCACAGCTTTACCTTCCCCTCTTTCCTACAATCAGTGGCCTGGGTTTTTCTTTCCAGTTTCTGCCGGGGTCTTTGCCTTTCCTGCTGTGCCCTCCACCCTCTCCAGCCCGACTTCATCTTCATCTCATCAGCTGACTGACCCCAAGGCAAAGACTCTCTAATCTGGGTAGCATTGTGTCTTCCAACTCTGTTACCAAAACCTTAACTTATATTACAGCTGCTGTAGTCAATATAATGTGCATAGAGTGTATATATTTAACCAGCATGTGTTTAATAATATGTATATATCCATCTCCACTCTTCAGTTTTGTGTTGTTTTATTTCAGTCAACAAATGTCATGTTCATAATATAGTAAAGATTATTTTACATGCAGTTTATCGTTAGAATTAAAATTAGCCAGATCAGCCTTGAAGTGCAGACATCTGTCTGTGTTTATTGATGCACATTAATACTCACAGAATGTACATAATGTACTGTTCATTCATTTTGTACTTAGAAATAGAAATTGTGTTGCTCATTTCACCCCCATATATTTATACATACAAGCTGCCATGTGTAAATATGAATTTTTGTTTGTCTGTACACAGCCTATGTGTTTGTACAATTAACAGAGGGTGATCCATAGTTTGGTGCTGCAGCTATGGGTTTCATTGCAGCACCTTATAGGAACCATTATGCCATCACTGTGAAGACTTGACCTTGTGGTCACTAGGACCTGTTGCTTTACTCTGCTTTCTCAGCTCGTTGTGTCGACACGTTTCATTCTTCATCAGTGAAACACTTCCAGCACAAGCGCTTGCAATATCCTTAAGAGATTTGAATGAGCTTGAACTTTATCCTCAGGTGCAAACACACCTGTGAGAGTGCCTTGAACTGCAATTTCAGTTTTCAACAGAAAAGCATTTAGATCGACAGCAGAAACTACACTTAATTAATCCATTCGCTGCTGTGTATCTGTAAAAAGGTTGCAAAAGGAAGCAGTCTGATCGATATCTCCAAATATTTCCGAATCTCGCTTCCTTCCGCTCTCCCAGCAGGACACCAAAGTATTCACCAAGCATTGAAGGTAGAATCATGGAGCCACATATCTTCCCTGCAGGCTTCCAGAGCATCTGTACTCAATCTACTCAAACCACTCCTGTCAGTGTAGAAGAGCAGCAAACAAAGATCCTTTTCATTCATTTTGGTGGCTTGTATATGGGAACTTATTCAGCTGGTCACTCCTTGCATCTTCTCCAAATAAGGAAGCAACTCTTAGTCTCAAGAAATGTTGTCCAAATGACACTGTGGTCTCAAACCTTGGGGTCCTACTTTTTATTTTGGTGTGTTAGACTTGTTTTTTTTGTTTGTTTACTTTTTGAGGAATTATCACATCATCAGCAAAATTATCAAGAATTCAGGTTAAATGGAAATGCTCCTTTATTTTTTTAATAATACATATCATTATAATCCCAACCGCAGTCCATGGACCCACAGTTCTAAACCCTCTCTGGTTAATACATGACGTTACATCAGATTGGTCTATGTGAAAAGAAAAACCTTTACAAGTTTTCTGCTACTCTGCACATGGAGGTAAAAATACACAAAAATGAACATTATGTTAGTTTAGTTAGTATGTAAGGATAGGCTGGGGATTAAGGTTACGTTTAGTTGTGTAGATAGAAAGCAAAGAAGAACCAGAAACAGACTGAGAGTAGCAGGGTTGCAGAATGTCAGCACCACTTCTGCAGCTGGAAACGTTTTTAAAATTTAGTTCATAAAGATTTTATGAACTAAATTTGCACCCATTCTTGCTGAATGGGTGCAAGTCCTGCACCCATTACAGCTGTCCTGGTTTCTTCTGTGAACAACATAAATCAAACATCCACTACTAGATATGGAAGTTGAAAGACTCATAACAAAACCCTGATGAAGACGCACTATGTACACTACATTACTCAGGACACTTGAAGTATCAGAACTAGGTGAGTAAAGGTAGGTGCTTGTTCAAGCATTTTTTTAGTGTTCATCATCCAGTACTTCAGTCACGCTGTTCTTCCTTAGCCAGTGTGCCACTTTGGCCTCTCAAAATGTTTGTATTCATGCTTGGACAAAGTTCAACCAAGACAGTGAAACAAAGGAGACAACTTGTTAAACTCCTCCATACAGATCTACCACTCTAGAGATTCTCAGCTGCTTCAGCCCACAAATCTGGTCAGTCCTGAAAAAGTCACAAGCCCGAGATTATTAACAGAATGCATTTTAGGCAAACTGAGAAGATTATCTCTGAACATGTCCAACAGCAAGAACAGCCTTCAGTTCTTGCTGAACATCTGTTTCATTTGGGTTCAGTTTTTGGTAGCTGGACTCCATATGGCCTGAGAACTGATGACACAGTATGAAGCAGATAAAATAAACCTCAAACACAAAAATGTTTTTCTCAGCAAACATGTTTTTAATATTTATATTAACATGTAATTCACCCTACATGTCAGTCAACCCAAGTAAAACTTGCATGGCAGTACTCTTTTGCTTTTGGACAACTATTTTTTTGAATCAGTCAGAAATCTTCCTAGAGAAAAGTGGCTGTTGATTGTTTATGATGAAGTTATTTTCTTTTCACTTCTGTATTATGGCTGCAGATGCCATCACTGTATCATTCAGAAAGTTTGAGATGCAGCAATTTATTTTTGATTACTTGACATATTATCATGTAAACGGACTATTAGAGATGTTGACATGTTTGATACATATTTCACCCACTATCAGTAATCATTAATTTAAGTGGTGTCCATGGAGATCACCTGAGTTTACGTCGGGTCTTTTTAAACTCAAAATGTTTAACTAGATAAGTCCAAACCCGTCATTTGATTAGATTATAAAGAGAAGCCACTTGGTGAAATGATAAAAAGCCTGGTTAGATTGGTTCCACCGACAAGCCACTGCTTGTTGCCTTTCACATACGGTGAGTCCCAACAAATCAACTTTACAACAAATCAGCTGCCACATCTCCACAGTCTGCTTGAATTTACTGAAATGCTAAATGCTGGTGACAAAACCACATTACAAAGAGGACAAAGGACTTAATACATAAATAAAAAAACCATCGTCATTATCATCATATGCCTCTTCTCTTGCAATCTGTAGCTTTACATACTGTTGCCTTCCTGAACTTGGAGAGAATATTGCGTGGATATTTTCAGATTATTTCTATTATTTTCTGATTATTTCTATTATTTTCGTAGAAAAACAGAATAAAGAATGTGACGACTAAGATTACTTCAAAGTCACCAGTGCTTGAACATGTAAGTTATAAAAATATTTAGGAGTAACGTTTATTCGTTTCTTGTTATTCTTCAGACCTTTGCTCACAATTTCAGTCCTCCAGGTTATGACCTCAAAAATATTTTCCCCTTTCTGTAATGAAATGTTTGGCATAAACCGTTCAATCTTCTCTTTGATCAGTTTCCATTTTGGTTTGGTGAGGATAGAAGCTAATTAACGTTCCTTACATTGATTAAACACAGACCCCAGACACACTCTTGATAGTTCAATTGTAATTTCATCAGTGTTTATGCCTCCCCCTAAAATAAATTACACAATTCCTGGTGAGCGGCATAACAGTATTTCTTAGCTTTTGGGCTCCAAAGCAGAGATTCTTGAATGTTTATTTTTTATTTGTTGGGGCTGGGTGGGTCTCCTATGCAGTCTTTCTTTTGTGCTTTACTGACCCTTGTGTCTTTAATCTCTTTAATGCTTGCATTTAAATCTAGGTGTATTATTGCTATTTCCTGCTGTCACCACTTGTCCCAACTCTCTACCAACCTGGTTAAATTAGTATTCTAAAAAAAAAGATGTACATACTTGAAAAAGTCAACAATAAATTTTTTCTTGACAGCACAATATCTTTTCCAAAATGTGTTATTTTTTAAAATGGTGTTTTCTTTCCTGATGCAAAAATTGATGTGAGAAAACTGTGACAAAGTGCAAAATCTGGACATTTTTGTCAATACAAAAGGCCATATTTGCCACTGAGTAACACTGTAGTTCAGTTTACGTGGAGGGAGTGGGTTGGTGTGTGGGAGTGTTTGATTTTGCAATGGATGCAAGACAGTGGGCTCAAAACGACCCACAAAATATGACTTTGCTGTAGCTTGACAAAACGTTTTAGGTTTGTAGGATCAATCCTGCTCCGAGTCATCATGGGGAGAACCTCGGCGCTGGTTACTGTCTTTGGGCTTCTGCTGGCTTTGACTGCGTCATTACCAAACAAGGTACTGTCTGTCTTTCAACAACAGATTAAAACAGATTAAACATCTATATATAAATATCTTTAATATACAATTTATTCTGTATTGAGACTATAAAGGGTCCTCCTTTCGTCTGGAACACATTAAGCGTAACAAAAACATGCTGAATGACTTGCACTCTCCAATCTATAGGATGTTTTAAATTGATCTTTTTATTTTTTTAGTGCGTGAACTCTCGAGGGATCTAATTTCTCATGAGGTCAAAGTCTTCTAGCAGTACAAATAAATTCAACCTGAAGGCCAAGTTTGAGGCTTAATTATCAGTTTGATTTGGATTTAGTTTTGGGTTAGTTCTTTAGAAATATGAAGCTAAAACAAAAATGTAAAAGGGAAACTGAAGGGAATATCTAATTAAAAAAAGTGCGTATGACAATCGTGTTGTTTTAAATGTTGACAAGTAATTTGAGTGTGATTTAGAAAATAGCTCTTCTCATTTCACGCTTGATAAATTATTTACAGAAACAGAATGATGAATTAATCATGCGTCCATTGAGACAGTTATTTTTTCTCTTCTTAGATTGAACATTTTAAAGCTGATCAGTTCTGTTATCTGCTTAAAATGTTCACATTGTGAAAAGCAATATTGAAAATGTGAAGAAAAGGACAAAGCGTAGGTGTTCTGCAGGTACACCAATGAGATTTCACCATCCTACATATTGTTTTTCTGATCTTTGGCCAGTTTGCTGTCAACCACTGGGGGTCAACGTCTCAACTTGTTTCAAAATCTGTGTTTGCACAGGATGACTGGGACATTTACAGCTTTCACATCAACTCCACTGTGACCAGCCGATATGCCACCACCGTCATCACAAGCCGTGTGGCAAACCGCATGAACGAATCAAAAGAAATTGAATTCCATGTTCAGATTCCCAAGAATGCCTTCATCAGTAGGTTCAGAATGTGAGTGAAGCTCAAACCTTAAATACACATTAGAAGACGCAAAATAACATTTTGTCACCTCATTGTCTGAAACTAAATGTGACAAAACTTAAGTGCTGAGTCAGTTAGGATGGCCAAAGTAATGTCTGTTCACTAATAATTATTCATTCTGCTTTCTTCAAAGACTGTACACATTAGGTACAAAGTGGCTCCAGGACCACCAGTTTTCTATTTTAGGCCATCGTGAAGCCCTGATATGAGTTACTGCTGAAAAATGTGTGTGGACTAGGCAGGCTACACTCAGTTTCACCTGGTCTTCCAAGACGAATGGGCCAAAATTACAGTAAACTATTGTAAAATACCCAAAATGTTTGACCAAAGTCATACATTTTAAAAGGCAATTCTACGATTTCATTTATATCGTTTTAAATTGAAAGAAAGTAAAAACCTCTTCTAAAAATGCATATTATTTACATTTTCTGGGATTCTAACAATAATGATGCTTTTAATGCTCATTGACCTCAGTAAGAAATATGTGTTCTCAACTATGAATATTGACAATCATAGTAAAATGAGTATTCAAGCTACTTTAGAACAATGGATTGTGTTGTCACCTGCAGGATGATGGACGGTCAAGTGTTTGACGGAGTCGTGAAAACTAAGGAACAAGCTCAGGAGCAGTACACTAGAGCTGTGTCCCGTGGCCAAAGCGCTGGGATTGTCCGGTAAAAGTGTTTATTTATTGACTTACAGGTCCTACACAAGATGTGTTGGAATGTAGATTCTATTTTATAATTCAGTACGGCATGAATAACTAAAAGTGATGATAAATCGAATGGTAATGTCTCTGTGTTTCAGCTCTGTTGGAAGAACCATGGAGGAATTTAAAACCTCTGTAACTGTGGCGGCCCACAAAAAGGTCACCTTTGAACTCACCTATGAGGAGCTGCTGAAGCGAACCCACGGCAAATACGAGCTGCAGATCCACGCTCGACCCATGAAGCCTGTCGAAGACTTCAAGGTTTGTTGAGTGACCATTACAAGGATGCCAGCTAACAGGTTTCCGCATTAAACGTTTCTAACTACTTTGTTTTGTTTTTCTAACTGCCAGGCTGATGTGCACATTCACGAGAAAGCCGGCGTCAGTTTTGTTGATGTGAAAGGAGGACTGAGCACCAAAGCCTTGGCTAATGCTATCACTAAAACACATGTAGATAAGCAGGTATAGCTGGTTCTAATCTTTACATTTTAATTTCTGCATAAAAGTCACCTAACAAAGTAACCTCTCCCACACACTGCATGGTAAAATATGTCTTGCTTCTGCAGGCATGGGTACATTTCTATCCAACAGTGAACCAACAAAAAAATTGTGACAGCTGTGGAGAAGAAGGGATGAATGGAGATCTGGTTATAGTTTACGATGTCAACAGAGACAACGGATTTGGAGACATTAAGGTACGTACTGATTTCTTGGGAATGTGTTTTTGGACATTTTTTCTTGAAAGAGAAAGGAAGTCATGGTACTTGAGTCAGTGCATAATCTCTCCAGCTAGTTGCAGTCTATGCAAGGTCTTGAAGGATTTTCCCTAATAGTGAGACTTTAATATATTTTTATCTCTTTCACTGGTATGTGTTTTATTAATCCTGGGTCTTACTTTCCCCAGACTTCTGATGGGTACTTTATCCATCACTTTGCTCCATCAAGTCTTCCACGAATACCAAAGAATGTTGTCTTTGTTATCGACCAAAGTGGCTCAATGCATGGCAGAAAAATTACACAGGTGATGTATTTATAATTTAGAGCAGGTGAAGTGTTTTCTATTAATCTTTATTTTGCATTACCACTTCCACTCAGCAACTTCAAACTGACATGAAGCCTGTCAAGGTGTCTTACTAAACCTAAATGTAAACCTGAAGCTTTGAATCTTCACAGACCCGAACTGCTTTACTCCATATTTTGAATGACCTGGCAGAAGATGACTTCTTTGGTCTCATCAGTTTTGATGGGAAAATAATTCACTGGAAACGGGAACTCGTTCAAGCCACTGATCTAAATCTGGAGGGAGCGAGAGGGTTTGTGAGGAATATTGAAGACAGAGGAAGTGAGATGAATTTATTCACTGAACTGAAAACATTGCAGCAGGATGGAAGTGAAATACGTCACTGCTTTTCTCTTTCAGGTACAAACATCAATGCAGCAGTGTTGGAAGGAGCTCGTATCCTGAATGCACATCCCAGAGAAGGCTCAGCTTCCATCCTTATACTCCTCACAGATGGAGACCCAACATCAGGTTAAGGACATTTTCTGCCGTAGCACCCATTCTTTAGAGCTGTTTCAAGCTCTAAAGAATGGACTAAATAATCAAAATGACACTAAACTATGAAAATGTGGGCCTCAAAAAAGCTTCCTGGAAAATCAAATTGTGGTGTGTTGTTGCAGGAGAGACAAATCTTGAGACGATACAGTCCAACGTAAAACGGGCAATTGCAGGAAAGTTTCCTCTCTACTGTCTCGGTTTTGGATTTGATGTTAATTTTGAGTTCTTGGAGAAGATGTCGCTGCAGAACAACGGTGTTGCAAGACGGATTTATGAAGACTCTGATGCTGACTTGCAGCTTAAGGTAGCCAACATTAAACTTTGTTTCTTGTTTTGTTAACTTTTTCTAAACTTTTCTGCAAAAACAAATAGTTGTCTGTATTAAGCATTCATATTGTTTCTACAATATGCATTGACAGGGTTTCTATGATGAAGTGGCCACTCCTCTGCTAACAGATATCACAATGATCTATGTCGGTGGAACCAATCTAACCAAGACTAATTTCAGTCAGTATTATAACGGCTCTGAGATCGTGGTGGCCGGTGAGATCATCGACAACAACGTAGAAATCTTCACTCCTCAAGTTGTGGCCATTTCAGTAAGATTTATTTGGTGTAACTTAAAAAGATAAAAATTAAGTAAGGAAACGGTGATCTTAGATTTTCTTCTGGTTTTGACAGAGTAAACAAAAAGTAACATTTTCTAACCCAAACGGCTCTGTGGATTCTTCGGTCAGTGATGGACTTCTTCAGAGAGTTTGGGCCTACCTCACAGTTAAACAACTTCTAGAGAAAGAGTAAGTGGTATATGTGACACCTTCTCTTCGTTTTGCTATGCAGTTCAATATTCATTATTGTATCAGTTTAGACAATTTAACATGTTTGCAACCCATATAAATTTGCCAGGACTAGCCGTGTTTCCAAATGTGGAACACCTCAATGTAACTGAAAGTAAATAAATAATATAGTATGATGTGCTTAGAGGTAAATATGAATCGGATGTCTTTGACAGAGGTGGGGACTCGAGTCACACGACTTGAACTTGAAAAAAAGCTCAAAGACTCGGACTTTGACTTTCACACCACTGATTTGGGACTTGAGGAATATTATAATGGATAATGGGTGGATATTACTACAGCTAATCACAGTTAATATTTTGGATCTTTTAGAAACTTTGGTCATGTTTTTTATTATTATTATGGTCACCTTATCCATGGAAGGCATGTTTATTGGTTCTCTTGTAAGCACTCCACATTAATAAATTATTGTTATATACAGGCTTTTGTTATCTGGACCTGAGAAAGCAAAAGTGAATAAAGAGGCTTTGGAGTTGTCTCTGACGTACGGCTTTGTGACCCCGCTCACATCCATGGTGGTCACCAAGCCTGAGGGGGAGAGCACAGAAATTCATCACAAACCGAAGGAGAAGGAAGAACGACCGCTGCCTCAGAGACATCAAAGGAGACAACACGTCATGGTGCAGCCAAGAACACATGCCTCATTAAGTAAGCAGCAAAAATATTAGACCCGAATCAATCATTTTAAAATCAAATCAGTAGAGCTCATCATCTGTTTTGCAAGTATTTCATGCCTAAAACATTTGAAACATATCTAAAATATTTTTTGCTGTCATTAAATCTGACATTTTGCAAATGCTAATAATTTATGATAATCTGAACGGAGTTGAGATTTAGTATGATTTACTGTCAGATAACGATGAAGGAGGTAGGAGTTTGTCCTGCAAACGGTGGGTTGCCGGTTTGAGCCTCGCTCCGTCCGTCTCTGTCGGGTCAAGACACTTCAACCAACTCTCCTGCTGGCGGTGGACAGAAGGACCGATGGTGGCTTCATAGCAGCCTCTCCTTTGTCCCACTGCCCCAGGCAGCTGTGGCTACAATCCAGTAGCTTTCCACCATCAGCTCATGAATGTGAATGACTGATGTCATTAACGGGGTCTTTGAGTGTCCTATAAAGCGCTCTGTCAGTCTAATGTAAATTTTTTTTCTTCCTTCTTCTTAGGGCCTCAGAGGCGGACAAGCTCAACTCCTCTAGTGTTATCTTATAAAAGTACGATCTTCTTCTTTTGTTTTTACCTGTATTGTATCATCAGTTAGACGTGCTGATTTAAATAATTTATAATTACAAATTGACAGTATGTTCTCACATTATAGAAAACATTGGTTTAAGTATGTGATATGTTATTAAACACAGGTTTTCATTGAGTAAGTATTACTTGAAAAAGAAAGTTTTATAAAGCAAAACTAAACTACTGAGTTACAGTTTAAAAGAGTATTTCTCCTAAATTTATACCAATTCTCAGTTCAGGGAAAAAAATATACAATTCTTGTTCTATGAATTAACAATTTTGAAAATCCTAACTAACCTAAAACAGCAGATGTTTTATGTGATTTAAAACATCAGCCAGTTTACCCATTTGATTTGACAATTTTTATCATTAAGTCAATGATACGTACTCTTTCGCTGCTTACGAAACCCGGCACTTTCAATATAATTCTCCTCATTAATCACTAAGAAGTGTGAAGAATTTTCTTCTTTTTTTTCTCACTGAGACTATTCATTTGTGAAGTGAACAAAGATTTTATTTCGACAGAGTGAACAGAGGTTCATATTACTATTATTTTCTTTGCTATGTGTTCAATGTTCATAAAATGTTCCCAGAATATTTCAGTTCTCTTTACATTGAAGCTTTATTCGACCGGAACACCTGAATAACTTTATGAACATTTGGTTCACAGGTTTGAATTTTGATTCAGGACATATCCATTTGCCTACAATTGGTAAAGTACAGCAACTCTGTTTATAATTATTTTTGACATTATTTTATTTTTCTTACTTTAGCTTTTAACTGAAAACATTTTATAACAACGCACAGAAACAATTTAGTATTTTTATTTTTTTTACTGCTGGCTTTCTACGGCAGAAATCTAGAAACTGTTTTAAGTTGCAAAACTGAAAATAAAAACAATGTAAAGAGGGGAGAGGAAGAAGAAGAAGTGAGGGGGTGAAAAGAGGCAAACGCTGAAAGGACTAGAATACAGCACCAATCCTGTCTTTAAAAGATGGACATTAATTAATCTGCTGCTATTTACAGAATGTCGTGTGTGCGTGTGTGTGTGTGTGTGTGTGTGTGTGTTTGTGCGTGTGTGTGTGTGTGTGTGTGTGCGTGTGTGTGTGTGAGGGTGTGTGTGTGTGTGAGGGGTAAGAAGGATCTTAGATTACGCTTGCAGAAAATTCACATGTAAAACCAAGTATCACACTGCAAGTGAGACACCACATGTATGCATGTCGATTTAAACTGTTTTGTGGTAAAAAATACAAATAAAAAATAAAGTTGTTATTTCCTTGTTTCACATGAGTGGAACAGACGAACAATAATACCTAATTACCACAGTTGTCTTTCACATCATAAGCACTGAATTAAACACAAATAAAACAGAAAAAAGGGCTTAAAAGTTAAAAATTTTCTACTAATAAAATATATATATATATATATTTGATGATGTTCAGAGGTTGCATATTGTCACTTACTGTTTCTAAATACCTAGATATTTATTCATACTAAAGAAAAGATGTTGTGTTTTTTGTGTTGCAGTGCTATTTATAATGTTTTAGTTTATTTTAAATGATATTTAGTATTGTGCTGTGTTTCAGACAAGTCTGTGATTAATTTTTATTGTAAATTTTGTTTAATGACTAGAACTCTACAGATCAGAGCCAAATAAAACTAAATTAGGATTGAGTAGCGATTAGGAAATTTGCGAACATGAATCTTTTTATATTTAGGATGTTTCTGGAAATAAAAATAAATGTTTCTTAGTATCTCACCACCTGCCATTTTCTTGTTAGCTCCTGTTTCCCACAGATTTTTGATGAAAACTGTGAATGACACTTATCCACTCTGCTTTGACATTATTGGAGCTGTAATTGTTAAACTTCTTCATCATCCCAGCACAGGTCTGTATCCATACTTGTTCACTTCTTCCAACTGGGAGACACACAAAAAGAAAGTTTGATAAAAGTGCATGCTTTTTTTTACCTGGATAGATCAATCCAAAAAGCTTTACTTTAGGAATTATAGATGGTAAAGTAGTTAGGAAGGTATTTTGTTGGTTAAATTCTCCAACCTTTACAAGAAAGTGGTATTTAAGTTATCATTTGGTGCTTCTTCAAAACAAAAAATCTGAATTTAGCTTGAAGAACTGCAGTGTGAATGTAGCTAAACAGATACTGAGTTTCCTCTGTCTCTTGTTTTAATATAAGTAATAATACAGAAATGAGCGGCCTCTTTTCCCTTTAGAGCTTTACATAAATGGTGTGTTGGACTCAAGAAAGAATGGTGGCTTCAAAGAGATAGTCATCCACGTCGGCGCTGACTTCCATATCAAGGTGGAACCAGAGAGGATCAGACTTCAACAGGGACAAACTATAACTCACCACACAAGAACGGAAAACATCACAGCTGGAAGGTGACTTTGATCTTAAAAATTCAATGTTGTTATTGATCCCCAAAATACCTTCTTATGTGAAGAGACTTTTATCAAGCTGATTTAAAGATGCAGAACTTATATGTGATTAGTAGAGAAAACACAGGAAATAAATAATGTACGTCAAGTAATGCAATCAGAAAGTTGCTCTTGAGGCTCGTCTAAAGTTTCACAACATTTTATAAGAATTTTATGTGACAGACCAACACAAAGTACCAAATAACAGTAAAAGTGGACATAAAATGCTGCAAGTTGTTTCTTCTAAATAAGTGAAGATCGAATTAGGCAATCAGTCTCTTATTCACGTTCACACTTATATTTTATTGCAACCAATTTCCCTCAAAAGCCATTTCATGCCTATTTTTCTAGATTTACAGTGAACAGGGGTAAAAAGCAAACAGAAGTTACAGATGGTGACATGCATTTGGTCATCTTAGTCCATCAGAAGCACGGGAAGAAATTCCTTTGGCCTGTTTTAAGACGGCTGCCGTCTGCTGGCGACACTGAAGGACTTTTAGGTGAGCGACATTTCTGGTTTTGTTGACCTATTTGCCTTACTTCAAGCTTTTTTTGCATTTGTTTAAGTAACATTTAGGCAGTGCACACTGTAGGCTGGGGATGCATTGTTTTGCAAATGTTTACTTGTTGGATTTTGTGTACAGCTTTAAATCGTGTGCACTATGAAGAGGTTCATCGAGATGTCCACACAAAAGTGAAGATAGCAAACAGAGAGACTGATACTCAGCGGTACTTTTTGCCTTTTGATCAACACATTTTTGCAAGAGAAAAATACAGCAGTTTAAAGATCTTTTTTCCTCTTTTTTCAGTTCCACAGCTGTTGACCTCAGGATTCGGCGACCCGTAGAAGTCGGCTGTTGGCTTATTCCTACTGACTTTGTCCTGCCAAAATCTTTGACTGATTTTCTTGTTGCCCGTGTTTAACTGAAAGTCATGATGAATAAATCAGAAAAAGTGCAAGTTAGAACTTAATCCAAAAGAAAAACAAAAAACAAGTGAAGGTAGGTGCAGAAAACATAGCAGAATTGATGCAAAATTACAATTAACAATTAGTCTAAAAAAAGGATTTTTTTGTAATTAGGAGGTTATCTTATCACATATTTCAAATACATCTTTGTAACGATCAAAAATAGGATTCATTTGCAGTCGAATAAATAGTTAAGGATCATATTTTTTTTCAAAATCGCACAATGGTTTTGTGTTCGACAATTACAAAAACACGAGTTGAGCAAATATTTTATGGCTAGAGATGAACATACAAAGTATTAATTAAGCTTATGGCAGGGAGAGCTTTAATTAAAAACTTACGGTCTCTGTATAGTTTAGAGACAGCATAATTTTGAGGTAAAATGTCTAAATTATGAGACAAACATCCCCCAAGTTTGGAAGAACAAGGGCAGTTCAGGAGGGATAGAAAAAAGAAAACTTTGTTACACCAAAAAACTGCCTTGTCATGAGAATTAAAACTAGTTTGATCTAGAACTTTCATGTGTCACGTTTTTTTTTAACTCGTTACTCTTACAGTTCTTCAGTTCAATGGTTTGCTCAGCTGACACAATCTAAACACAGATGTTGTTTGACCTGAATCCCATTCTTTGGATAAGGGAAAGTATTTATTAGTTTAACCACTGGATTGTCTGATTCTCTGCTCAGCTGACAGAGAATCTAAACACAGATGTTGTCTGACCTGAATGCTGAGCTGTGAGTAAAGGGAAGCATTTATTATATGCTTCAGTCATTTAATTTGAGAGCATCAGAATCAAACTGGACATTATTCCTCAAAATCAAATCCTTGAGTGATGCTGAGCACATCAAGGCATGGGAGACAAACAAGTCAAAGGTTGGCAGGAACAAAAGCTGGACCACAAAACATCTGGAGCACAAATATAAAAACACAACCATACTGAACTGGTTGTGGCTGATTTATTGATTGGATTAGTGCTGTTCAATCTGGCACTGACTGGATGAAGAGAATGTCTTCATAGATTCATTTCCAGGTATTTTACTTGCTTCTGAGTTTAAGAGCTCAGCTTTGCTCCCTGAGGTTGAAGCTTCCTGGAGAGAAAAATGGCATCCAGCCTGATGAGCCAATCACAGTTGGACTTTAGTAAGAATGTGTCTGTATGTGTGCATTAGACTACCAATAAAAGAACAAAATCAATAAACATTTCCTTCCTTTGCATTTTAGTGTTTTACACATTAACCTTTTATGCCAATGTTTCTTATATTAACTTTCAAACTGATTTTTCATTGTCAAAAACAGAGCATTACTGTTCATGCTAAAAGTTGAAGTTGTCTTTTAAAAAAGATTACAGAAATTTATTGAACATTGCCTTTTGATGATTGCACAGTTAGAAAAAAATCAATAAGTCATGCTGACTTTATTGAATTCTGCTCTTATGAGCTGCCACACAATAAAACTATGATTTAAAGGACACATTGGCTAAAACAATTATTGAAACACTTCAGGGCAATAAAGACTGATATTTGAATGACTTATGGAAACAGCAAAATGTCAGAGAGTCTTGCATTTTTGGAGTAAAAACAAAAAAAACAGTGTAAAGTAAGTGAAAGGTCATATCTGGTGTCTGCGTGCACTACAAAAACAAAGCACATACATAAAAAAAATAATAAATAGTGTTAATATTCTGAAAGACTATTTATTGGTAAATTATGATGTAATAAGTCTTTAAGACTCAAATTAAAGACTTTACTAATGAACGGATTCTTAAAAGAAGTCAGACAAACAAAACTAAACCGATTCAATCTATTAAGGTAAATACCTGAAATAACTGTTGAAGTGTGCTGAGATGACGAAAGATCGCCTTATGGTTGCTTGTTGTTTGTGGGCAGAGGATGAGGCTTAGGTGAATTTTGGGCCTAATCAAAACAGATGTATTTCACAAAACTGCAATGGAAAAACTTTTTTGCATCCCACAGGTCAGAATGTTACTACTGGGGAAAACAACAAAGAAGGCGGCAGGAAGTAGTAAGCAGATGATGTTTTTTTAGAGATTGAGCAATGTTGTTGCATCACACAGTTCAGAACAAGTTGTGTGTTATTTGAATATTTTGAATCCATAACTCTTGTGTAAAATCACCGACTACAGAATCTCCAAAATGCTGCATTCATTGCTGCCCCCAAGTATAATCCAACGTCTTCTCTGATGGCTGATAGATGATGAGCGCAAGAGCCATGGATGACTTATCAATGTATTTCTTTTACATCTGTTGCTACAATAATTATAACAATATCAAGTGAAGAAGTTTTTTCTCATTTGACTTTAAATTAATTTCTTTAATGGAGACATTGCAGTTGCAAAATTTTATTTTTTCAACATCAGCAGAAACAGACAAAAAGTACTGCACTTTTGTATAGTGTAGAAATAGTGAGCTTAGCAGGAAAAATGTCAAACAGTCATAGATTAAACCAAATATTGTGACTGAGGGAAGGTAAATAAGTAACAAAATGTGAAAATCCCTAACACTAACACAAGAGAAAAATCCAAAATACACAGAGGGAATAAATATAAAGCCAAACAGAGAGAAATAAACTTATGGCAAGACCCGAATTACGATAGTGAGCAAAGACAGACGAACAGAAAGGACTCGATGATATGAATCTCTAAACTATAACCAAGAAATCAGAACACAAACAAATGATAATCGAAGCCCAGTCATCCAAGGTAAATTTTCAGACAATTGCCTTACTTTCCCGATAGCATAGATTACACCCACACAACACATTTACTGTTGGATTTTACTTTGGAGAGGCAAAGGTGGAACTGATATGGTGGGTGGATTTATCCATGTGACTTTTTTTTTCTATAACTTCAAACAAAGAGGAACAGGAGGGAGGAGACTAAGAAAAAAATGTTCTTCAAAATGTTTTCAAATAAAGTGTGCACTGTGCATTTGGAGTCTGTTGGAGTTCAGAAGACAGTGTGGTCCATTATGAGGGGAGGAGTGGTGCAACTCACCCTTTTTGGGGTTCTGGTGACTCTAGCTGCTGCACAACCAAAAAAGGTACAGTCTGAGGGAACGGTAATCACAAGAAAGACAGCAGAATAAATAAATGTGTATAATTTATCATTGGATCATTTTTTTTTACAAATGAATGAAACAGACTTATTGTTCAATTATCTCGTTTGTTCTAACAGTTTGAATTCTGCTTCAGATAAGCAGGATAAACTGAGCAAAGAGCCTTTACTCTTTGAACCCTTAAGGTTTTGTGGACTGACTGGTCATCCTCTGTATGCATGTGTTTACATTGTGCATGTGAAATGAAACCGTTGTATTGTATTGTATTGAAAAACTAAATAGTCTAAATAATTACGAGGTAGGAGGATAGTAATGTGCATTGTGATATGATTAAAATGAAAGTTCATTGCAGATTTTGCTAAAACAAACTCATAAAACTATTACAAAATGAACTATTGTGGGAAAATCAAGACAACAGACTCATTTTCTTGCCTCTGAAAATCTTTCACTTGTCTATTGAATAACAAAAACAGCAGGAATAAATTCACAAGTGAAATCAGCTCTTTATATGTGAGATAAAGAAACAAAAACATAACATAAAAATGTCCCAAATGACAAGCCATCTCTAAGCTTATCACTATGATTCTTTAATTTTTCAGCTCTTCTTTAAACTGTGAATATGTTCCACTATCTTTGAAAATAAACTCATGAATGTACATAAATAAAATAGGAAAAGTCTTGACATAAAACGAGATACAATTTGCTAGTGTTACACTAAATAAAACATTGTTGGTAAACATTCAGCACAAGGACAAATGATCAGTGATATTATTTTCTTGTTAAATCCCACATGTTCAATATAAATATTCATAAAAAGGTCTTTCAATAAGTAGTGAGAATTTACTATGTGGTTATTAGAAATGAATATGGGGGACATTATTCAGTGAAAAGTAAAAAACGTTGTCATTTTGATTGTATGTTTAAAGCTCCGACCTCTAGGCTTCTTTTCTAAACAGATGTTCAAAGAGCAGATCAGAGTTCAAATTTGTTTTTAGTTTCCGAGAAGAATCTTTACCTGTTTTTAACTTCACCAACAAATGTGGTAGGTTTATACTTGTATGCCTGACATTTTGTGAACAAAAAAGTTTTTTAAGTAACATAAAGTCTCTGTGATTATTGAGGCTCAGCCAATAAAAAAAATTGAAAATCACAAATATCATGTTTAAATTTAAATTGAATTAAATTGTGTTTTTTGTCACAAGAAGCTTTTTATTTGCACTAGTTTCTAGTTGTGACTTTAGAAAATAAAACTGCACATTTTATTCACATTTAAATGAGTCATTATGCATGCCTTTATGGAAAACTTGCCCATGTGGATCGTGAAGAAAAAAGTAACATTTGCTAAAGGATGGACAGAATTTCGTCAAAAAAGAAGAAACAAGTTTAGAAAACTAGCTGTTGAACTGTTGTCTTTACCAAAACTAAAACAGATTTAGGGATGTTACATAAATGTAGAATTTGTCCTCTTCACCAGATAGTTTTGCGTCTTTAGTTGTGCAAATATTTTTTCTTCTAAGTCAATTTGTAGAACATTTTATTGAGTTACTCATTATTTTTAGGTCAACCTCATTTTCAACACAAAGTACAGAGTAGCGTAACAAGTGACAAAGGTCTGTAAAACACTATTTGTATGTTTGCTTTTAGGACTTGTTTATATGAAAAATATGAACGATTAGATAAAGTCATAAAAATAGAGTTTGTCCACAGTCTATGATAAGACTTCATCAATCAATGCATAAAAATGAATAGTTTCTCAGTTGGGTGTCTGCTGCTGAGTTGCTGTCTGCGTTTAAACAGGACGACTGGGACATTTACAGCTTTCACATCAACTCCACTGTGACCAGCCGATATGCCACCACCGTCATCACAAGCCGTGTCGTGAATCGCATGAATGAATCGAAAGAAATTGAATTCCACGTTCAGATTCCCAAAAATGCCTTCATCAGCAAATTCAGGATGTGAGTGGGAAAAAAAACTTGTGACAGTGCCTGATATTTTGACATATTTATTATTTTGTGATCAGTTATTGTTAATTCTAGCTTCAGCAGTTTGTTTCTTACCTCTTTAGGCTCATTGATGGTCAAATGTACGATGGAGTTGTGAAAACTAAGGAGCAGGCTCAGCGACAGTACACTCAGGCTGTGTCTCGCGGTCAGAGTGCTGGGATTGTCAGGTAACTCAATCCCAAATCCCTCAGATAAATGTTTTTCTGGGATTATATTTCTGCTGTATATCTGCAGCCAGAAATATTTAAGATTGAAACTTCTAACATTTTGCAATAATTACAGTTTCTGCTTTTGTTCTCAGCTCTGTTGGGAGAACCATGGAGGAATTTAAAACCTCTGTAACTGTGGCGGCTCACAAAAAGGTCACCTTTGAACTCACCTACGAGGAGCTGCTGAAGCGAACCCACGGCAAATACGAGCTGCAGATCCACGCTCGACCCATGCAGCCCGTCAAAGACTTCAAAGTATCTCGATTGTGGTAAAAATAACATCAGTTGTGGTGATAAATGTTTCTAATTGCTTTGTTGTTATTACTTTAAGGCTGATGTGCACATTAACGAGAAAGCCAGCATCAGTTTCATTGATGTGAAAGGAGGACTGAGCACCAAAGCCTTGGCTAATGCTATCACTAAAACACATGCAGATAAACAGGTATTTTTACTTCAAAGACTATTGTCTCTTTTATCTCCAGCATAGCAGTTAGCTCGAAATTATAAGTAGTGAATTATGTTTTGTTTTTCTTCACTGCATTTGTGTTTCTAGCACAATTATTTATCTGAAATTTGTAAAATTGTTAATGTATGCAAATTATTCTATATTGTTTCAGGCGTGGGTGTATTTTTATCCTACGGCGGACCAACAGACAGCTTGTGACAGTTGTGGAGAGCAGGGTCTGAATGGAGATCTGATTGTTGTTTATGATGTAAATCGAGGCAATGGACTGGGCGACATCAAGGTAAAACACTCCTGAAAACAATTATGAAGATGTGTGTAGTTTAAAACATGACCAAAAAGTTTAAATATCCTTCACTCTTTCACTCATTTATATGGTCCTACTTCTTCTTAGACTTCGAACGGATACTTTGTCCATCACTTTGCTCCATCAAACCTTCCCCGAATACCAAAGAACGTTGTCTTTGTCATTGATCGAAGTGGCTCAATGCATGGCAGAAAAATGCAACAGGTAAATTATTTGTTACAATTAAACAAACAGTTTCACCCAACATGCATGTTGTTTTTTTTTTTTTTACCTTATTTATTATGTTTTGTCTCTTCCACAGACCAGAACTGCTTTAATTCATATATTGAATGACCTGGCTGAAGATGACTTCTTCGGTCTTCTCAGTTTTGATAGCGATCTATCTCATTGGAGACGAGAACTCGTTCGGGCCACTAGTGCAAATCTAGAGGATGCCAAGAAATTTGCGCATGGTATTACTGACAGAGGAGGTGAGATTTCTCAGTACACAGGAATACAAAGATCTTGCAGCAGGATGGCAATTAATTAATTTACTTTACTTCTTTCAGCTACAGACATCAATGCAGCAGTGTTGGAAGGGGCAAACATGCTGAATGCACATCCTAGAGAAGGTTCAGCTTCCATCCTTATACTTCTCACAGATGGAGACCCAACATCAGGTTAATTTAAAACACACATGCAAATTTACTCTGTTGGTACTTAAGTCATTTTTTCATAGGATCGTGGTGCATAATAAAAATATCCCTCCGGTAGTTCTATAGCTTTATAAGATTAAATAATTTAGTCAACAAAAAGTTCTAAAATTATTGATGTCTAAATTCCATAATTAAAAGCCAGACTACATGTTGCACCATCCATCCAATATCTGTTCACCCTAATCCCTATTGGGGTTGGGAGTTGCTGGCGTCTATCTCCAGATGCGTGTCCAGGTCACCCTGGACAGGTCGCCAGTCTGTCTCAGGGCAACATAGAAACAGGACAAACAACCATGCATGCACACACTCACACCTGGGGAGAATTGGGAAAGACCAATCATGTTTTTGGACTGTGGGAGGAAGCCGGAGTACCGATGCATGCACATGCAAACTCCATGCAGAAAGACCCTGGGCCGGGAATCGAACCCAGAACCTTCTTGCTGCCAGGCAAGAAGGCCCTTCTTTATGTTGCATCATGTCATTATATTTCACAAAAGACTGAAGCAGCCTAAGGGAGCCCCAAAAAACAGAAAAATTATGTATTTTTGTTAAACTGGTGAAATCGGAGTTATGAGAGATAAATCAGCCACAAACAAATCTCTATTAGGTTTCAGTACATTTTAGCATTTTTAAGACTACACTTTACATTCACAGTATATCACCATTCTGTTAAAATTATGAATATATTAAAAGTTTTCATCATATTTCTGTACACAGTCTTTTGACAGCCGATAGCTGTCTGGTTTTATTTTTGTTGGAAATATTTCTAGCAGTTTTTTGTCGTTCCAGGTGTGACAAATCTGGAAAGAATACAATCAAATGTGAAACAGGCGATTGCAGGAAAGTTTCCTCTCTACTGTCTTGGTTTTGGATTTGATGTCAATTTTGAGTTTTTGGAGAAGATGTCTTTGGGGAACAGCGGTGTAGCAAGGCGGATCTATGAAGACTCTGATGCTGATTTGCAGCTCAAGGTATTATCCTCCATTTCAACAATACACTTTTTATCAATTTCCAACATTTTGATGCAGAAAACTGTCCTCATCGCTGCATAAAACTGTACATCAACAGGGCTTTTATGAAGAAGTGGCCACTCCTCTGCTAACAGATGTCACAATGATCTATGTCGGTGGAACCAATCTAACCCAGACTAATTTCAGTCAGTATTATAACGGCTCTGAGATCGTGGTGGCCGGTGAGATCATCGACAACAACATTGAAAACTTTGTGCCAGAAGTCGTGGCCATTTCAGTAAGGATCAATATACAATGTCTAAATATTAGGACTTTTTTCTAGATTAATTTTAAAAGTCCTTGTGTACTGACTTTAAAATTGTTTTTGCATTATGACAGTTGAAACAAAAAATGACATTTTCTAAAACAAATGAGTTTGAGGATTCTTCTACTGGAATTGCTGATGGACTTCTTCAAAGGGTTTGGGCCTACCTCACTGTGAAACAACTTCTGGAGAAAGAGTAAGTGGTACAATATGTTACGTTTCATTTTTTGTGTCTATTTTATTTAGGATTCTGTTTGCAGTTTCCCACTACACTTTCTATTGATGGACACAAAGAGGATTTTTAATGTGAACTTGTATTTCACACCAGGGTTAGACTGTAAATATAAAATGAACAATTTGAGACTTTGTTCTTCTGCATCAAAATATTGACCCAAAACAAGAAAAACAAATCCAATGCAGTCATTTCTGATTTCATTGGATACTTGAGGTGTATCAATGGCAGACAGTGGCTATCTGTCGATTCTCATAAAATGACTTTACAGAAACCTGTATTGTTTGTAACATCTTTGCACTAAAGATTACAGTGCAGTTAAGCCCAACATTGTTAAGCCCTGATAGATTCAGGCTTAAGATCATCTTTTAATGAAACTCTTTACTGGAAATAATATTTTTAAGTGACTCAGTCAAGACCTGGAGCCCATCCATCCATCCATCCATCCGTCCGTCCGTCCGTCCGTCCGTCCGTCCGTCCATCCATCCATTTTCTAACACCTTTTCCCTAATCGGGTCAGGAGTTTTGGTACCAAGATTTTTCTATTGATTATGAAGCTGGATATAAATAATTTTTTACTTACAGTTTTTATTACAATGCAAACAAGAACTTACATTTTTTTTTTCTTTCAAAATTGACATTATTTTCTTGTTGAATTTCCTTTTAAATAATGCCCGTCTCATTTGATGTTAGAAATAAACTTCTTGGTTGAAAATAAATCTAAATCTAAATCTTCCAGGACTAAAACAAGCCGGGGTTAACAGTCCATCATAAACATAATTTTAGCAAAGTTGAATTGCTCAAGTAAAATGATTGATTAGGCCCACTTCACACACTTTTTTGGAATATTAGTCATGTAAACACATGACTGTTTGTTAATGGTAAAAGCTTTCCCTAATGATCCATTCCTCATATGAGTCTGAAATATCAAGTCAGAATATAAAGTGCAGCCATAAGATCATCATAATGAATGTACTACAACTACACAAAAAAATCAACCAAATCATAGAAACGTTTTGCAGGTCATCAGAGGTCTTTATAATTGACTCTATGGATCTCAGCTGTTCTATCAAACACAACTCATAGCAGCCAGCACTAATAACAGACTACTGTATGGTCACCAGTGAAGGGGAGAACTCCTATGTCTGGTTCAGTGTGAGCAGCCACCTGCTCACACTGAACCAGATTAATTAATTAATTAATTTAATTATTATGCCTGGATAATTTGCTGAAATCATACATTATCTTATTGTGCCGCCATGGAAAGAAGAACATTTCAAATAAACCATGATGGTTGAAACTAATTGCAGCTCCATGTATGTTACAGTCACTGTAAAAAGAAAATTTGGAGAAAGGAGCAGCTTTAAGACAATAATATAACATCTGAATGATAGTGTTCATGATGTATGAGAAGCACAAACATTCAAAGCGTAAAAGAGCCCAATGTTTTGCTGCTGTTTATCTCAGTTGCCACATTGTAGTTGTTGCGATACAGGCTGCTGGTATCTGGACCTCAGAAAGACGAAGTGAAGAGTGAAGCTTTGGAGTTGTCCCTGAAGTACAGCTTTGTGACTCCACTCACATCCATGGTGGTCACCAAGCCACAGGGGGACGACATGGATGTCCTTTCCAAACCCAAAGAGGGACAAGGAGGCCGGTTGGACAGTTTTGCCACACCAGCCAACAGTAAATATCTCCTTCTCTGCCTTCTTTTTTATGGAATTAATGACTGGAAGATACATCGTAATCAAATGATGATAAAGCATGCTTTTATTTTTTTTAAATAGTCACTGAGCTTAGATGTCGATTTGTGAATAATTGTACACACAACAGGGTAAATGTGTACCCTTTCATCTGCAACATGAAACTAAAAATATTTCTGAGTCTTTGTCCAAAAAAAGATAACTCAGATTATATTGTGTGAAAAATGATATGCAGTTTAATTTAACAAAATTGTATTTAATTTAAGAAAATTCATCAAAAGCAGCCATAATTGAACAAAGTCAAAATTTTCTTGCAGAATTTTGGAAGAATTGTAATTCTATATATTTTTATGTGTGGAGAATGAATCCTTCTTAGAGATAATTTTTAAATTAACATTATCTTCTCTTTGTTTTGAATAGGACTCGTTGGGCTCGCTGGAATGCCTGGATTTCCTGGTTCACATGGTATAATAGTCCACAAACTGTCATGAGAAGAATTACATAAAATCAGTGCTCCAGAGAAAGACCAGTTTGGTCACACATGACACCTAATTTCTCAAAAGTCTGCCTAAACAAATCAAATCATTCAAGGAATAAAAGTTCTGTGGCAGATTAGGATTATCAGATAAAAGAAGTGAATGTGGCACACATGTCGAGATCGTAAGAAATTATCTCAATATAATTTTGAAATTAATGGATGCATGTGATTTTAACATTATCTTCTCTTTGTTTTGAATAGGACACGTTGGGCTCGCTGGAATTCCTGGATTTCCTGGTTCACATGGTATAATAGTCCACACACTGTCATGAGAAGCATTACATAAAATCAATGCTCCAGAGAAAGACCAGTTTGGTCACACATGACACGTAATTTCTCAAAAGTCTGCCTAAACAAATCAAATCATTCAAGGAAAGAAAAAAAAAAAGTTCTGTGGCAGATTAAGATTATCAGATAAAAGCAGTGAATGTGGCACGCATGTTGAGATCATAAGAAATTATCTCAATATCATTTTGAAATTAATGGATGCATGTGATTTTAACGTTATTGTCTCTTTGTTCTGAATAGGACCCGTCGGAGCTACGAGTTTTCCTTCTTCACATGGTATAACAGGCCACACAGATTTCATGTACCGCATGAGACCTAATTTCTCAATTAAGTGTCTAAATAAACCTAATGTGGCACCAGTGCAACCAATCACTCAAGGAAAGAAAGAAAAAACTCTTTGTGGCATGTTAGGTTAATCAGAGTGAATACAGCACAGGTAGGGAGGGGGAAATGTAGAAAAGTTGAAGCCTGAACCATTTGAAAATCATTATGATGCTCTGTCATGGAGGTTTCTACCTCTGAGGTTATGGCTACTTTCACACAGCAGGTTTTGATGCTCAATTTGGATTTTTGCCAAATCTGATTTTTTTTTTTTTTGTACAGTCACTTTTACTGCTAGTTAATTGTAATTAGGACAAACAATTCACTTCTGTGTTAAAGGTTAACAATCCCAGATCGACAGAGAAAAAGAAAGTAGATGTCACACAGCAGCACATTATTGTACATGTGAGCAATAATTGACTGATTTTAAAGTTGATGAGTAATGGAATCCGATGATATTGTCACAAGATCCCAGCAAGATGAAGCAGGGAAATGAAAAGAAAGCACTATCGTAATGGCAATGGCTTTTTGAGCATTAACAGCAGATTTATATAGAAATCTGTTTGGATACGTAGTCGGAGCCAGGAGTTGTGAGTTTCTGATGTGATACCTGACTGGAACAGACTTCTTTCACGACTTCACAGTTTTTATAAATAATTTCTGCCATTGTTTATGTTTCCATTTAGGATCTAGATGCGTATCTCAGATGAGTGACGTAAAAGTCAGATAAAATGCGACACAACTATTCAGACAGCAGACAAAGCTCTCAAATATAATTTAGTACCACATTTTTGGGAGAATGAAAGTTTTGGAAAAAGTCACCAGCTGGCAAAAAATTTAATTTGGATTGTATCTCCTGCTGTGTTTGAACTGGAGAGATGTTGTGCCAAAAAGTGATGGTCTGCCAAATGTAGATAATTGTTTTTAGCTTAAATTGTGTTTCACTCCATATCTCAGTGTGGTTCCATGTTGTTTTTAGAATTAGCAAGTTTACAACATAAACGCAATCAACTCTTACCACAAAAAAACATTTCTAAAGGTTGTATTATGCACAGTGTTATGTAGCAGTTTTTGTCAAACTCCAAACACTTCCCACAAGCTTTCTGGGAAAGACTGTATCAATTAAGGGAGACAAACTTCTGCCTAAGTCTCTGAAAGACAAATCTGTGTTGTAGCAATAATATAGTTTGACCAAATTTTTTAACTGCAACTCCTGCAAGTTATTTGAAACAACAGAGTCATTAAGCTGTTGCATTCCCACAGCATGCCATCCATTTATGGAAGATTATCATGTTTTGGCACAACACCATCAAATTTCAGCTCTTTAAATCACTTAAAGCACTTTTTCAGTGTCTGGTACAATTATGATTCAAAAAAGAGCTGTGTTTACTGAATTGATTAATTATTTACAAATCCATATGCTTTTATCGACAGTTTTAAAAAGTGAAAAGGTGAAGCATTTTAATTATCTACAACTTGTTGTTCTAGTTGTTTTGAAGATCTGATAAATGACTGTGCATAATTTCAACATTATTACATCTTTCTTTTCAGACGCGTCTTCTTCAATTTCTTACGACTATGCTGGTATGACGCATCACACAAAAGTTCTACCATAAGCAGCATTGCAAAAGACATTTATTGATATCGTCAATGATAAAATCATTATTTTCCGAATCATTAGATGAATTGTCCCCATTTTCTAAATTTCTTTTGGCACCCTCAGATATTTTCTGTACATGAATTGCAAGCAAAATAATTGTTTTTAGCTTAAATTGTGTTTCACTCCATATCTCAGTGTAGTTCCATGTCGTTTTTAGAATTAGCAAGGTTAAGCTTTCAATAGATCAAACTTTGTTTACAGATAATTATGATGTGGTTCCTAAGGAGTTAGCAACACCTGGTAATGTATTACTATATATTTTTACAGCCCACATAACTTCAGAAAAGTGATGAATTTTTCCAGCTGTTTGGTAGTGCAATTGGTAACCCTGTTGAAGAAATAGTTTAGGATAAGAAGTTTATTAAATACGGGGAGAAATTAGCATAAGGAGAAATTGATCTGAAACTGATCATGTACTACTGGAGCAAACAGATAACAGGCAAAACATAGAATGCAACACGAAAAGAAAAACCACACAATAAATTATATAGTAAGTTATATTGTATTGAGTTTATCATTTTCAGTACTAAAAAATATAATAGGTGATCCATCTTAAATAAGTAGTTTAGAAGTAATTTAAGGAAGTTTATACAATTTAAGTTAAACAAATCAATGTAACCCAGTTACGTATGATCACTTGAAGCTATTTATTTAAGTTGGAGCTGCATTCTTTTTTTTATAGGAATAATAATCCAATTTCAATAAATGAAACTCCAGCTGCAGCTGGAATGAATGACCGTGTCGGTTTATGACATGTTTTTTACACAAACCTTTTCTCTCCATCCAGCTCCTGCTCCTCACAGATTTTTCCGGAAAGCTGAAAACCAGCTTCTTCCTCTTTGCTTTGATGTCAATAACGATGTCATTCTCAAACTACTTCACCATCCAAGCAAGGGTTGGTAATATTTCCCTTTGTGCCATTTCAAGCTGAGATGTTTCTTTTCAAAACTTCTCAGTGAAAGCCTCAGATATTTCCATGAAAATGGTCTCCACCTTTATTTTATATTCTTGGTGTCAGCATTGTATGTAAATGGTGAGCTGGACTCCCTAACAAACGGAGGCTTCGCTAAGATCGTCATTCACATCAACCCTGACCTGCACCTTGAGGTTGATCCGGAGGGAATCAGTCTTCGACAGGGACAGGCCACGTCACGCCACACTGGACAGGAACTCATCACAGCTGGACGGTGACCTTCTTTCATTTACAACTTATAACTTCCTTCTACTGCAGAAACAACAATTATCTTCAAATTTAACACTTGGATTTTTGCAATAGATTTTTAAATTATTATTGGTATCCAAATTACGCCATGTTCCAAATTATTATGCAAGTGATATTTTCTCAGATTTTCTTAAATGGTCAATCCAAATGATGGCCAGTATAATTTTCAAGTATAATTTACAGTATAAATCAAATTCTACTGAACAAATCTCCCCATGAGAACAGTATTAAAAAAAAAATAAAAAAAAATAAAAACTCAAAATGCACTGCTCCAAATTATTATGCACAGCAGATTTTCTAAACATATTATGGATTATAAAGAACTGCAAACGGTCATTCTTTGAATGTGCAGCATTAAGTGATCACATGTACCAAGATCAAAAGCTATTTAAATCAAAAACATCTTAACAGACGGAGTTACATGTTAACGTAGGACCTTCTTGGACATCACCTGCACAATTGTTGCATCCATTGAACTTGTGAGTTTGTGGAAAGTTTCTGCTTGAATTTCTTTGCGGGATGTCAGAAAACCTTCCCAGAGCTGCTGGTTTGATATGAACTGCATTTCACCCTCAGACCTTCTGCTTGAGGAAACTCCAAAGGTTCTCAATGGGGTTGAGGTCAGAGGAGGATGGTGACCACACTGAGTTTGCTGCTTTGCAAGGGCATTTTAACAGCTGCTCTGTTAATCCAATAAATTTGTCTAACAGAAACCTTCCTCATTATGCCTTTATCTGTACAAACCCATCTTTGTTCTGAATCAGCCACAAATCTCTTCACAGTACAATGGCGCTTCAGTTTCTGTTAAATATCTAATGTTTTCATATCTTGTCATACGGCACTATACCAACTATCTGATGATTTTTTATCCTTTCTCTTTCCCATATTGCTTAAAACATGTGGCCTGCTTAATAATGTGGAACATCCTTCTTAAGTAGATTTCCTTTAATTGAGCACATCAGACAAACTAAACAACCATCTCTCTGAAATTAATTGTAGTGACTCAAAGAACCATGACACACAATACCATCAATACATTTAATAGCACAACAACAATTTTTGTCTTTACGAGACTTAAATCCGATTTGCATAATAATTTGGAACACGGTGTAGAGTGTGCAAATGAACTTGAGTAAAATACTACTTATAGGTACTTTTGGGATACTGTCATGATAAAATGAAACAAAAAAATGCTAACATTTCCAGTCCATGAAAGCTCCAAAAGAGAGGGGGACCTTCTTACCAGCACTAATGTGATTTTCTAAAGGCTTGAAAACAGAAGTAAATCTTATTCCTTGTGCATTTTTCAGTCTTACAGTGATCATGCGTGTCAAAGAAATAGATGTTGTGGTGGAGGATGTGCGTTTGGTTATCTTAGTTCATGAGAAGGATGGGAACAAATTCCTTTGGCCTGTTTTGCGACAGACGCCATCTGCCAACGACACTGAAGGATTTTTAGGTGAGTAAAAAGTCAACTTTTTTATTCTTCCAACTGTAAACGTTTGGAAATGATGTATTGATTGTAGCTTGCAGCGCATCCAAACACAGTATCTCCAGATTATTCTGTGCCAACGTTTTAATGCTAAGTCCTGCATTTTTGAGTGCAGCTTTAAAACCAGCAGATTATCAGGTGCTTCTGCAATACTCTAATGCGAGACTGAAGCACAAAGACAGAGTGACCAATGCTTCCAGGTATATTTCTGTTCTTTTTTCTTTTTTGCTCTTTTTTTGGACACAAAAATAGAGTTGTTTAACTTTTTTTTTCAGATTCTCTGCAACTGACTACAGCATTGCCAATCCTGTGCCAGTGACCTGTTGGCTTGTGGAAGCTGACTTTGCCTTGGAGAGGACTTTGAATGATTACTCTGTTGCACAACTTTAACTGGAAGCTGTAATGAATAACCAAATACACATCTGAAACAAAATTACACAGCTTGATACCAGCATTCACATACCTATTAGTCAGGATCAGTGAAAAAATTATACCCTTTTAAAGTATGTCTAAAGAAAATTAAGTATAAATAAAAATCATTCAAGCCTTTAAAGGAGGTGAAAGGGGTAAAAACTAAACCCATTAATGTTCAATAATCTTACCAAACACTGCTTTAATGCATATATATGCTTAAAAAAAATGTTGTTATTGATTGTTGTTTGTTTAATTCTGATTGTATATTAATGAAGGTATGCAAATATTTAATGTTTTTGAGATTATATAGGGTTTTGGCTCAGACATCTTTTCTTCCTCTCTGTCTTGCAAAACTACGCTTCAAAGCAATTTATCTATGTTTGATTTTATGAAATAGTATTTTGCCCATATCTCGTCTTATCGACATTGTCAAAAAACTTGACAATATTTGAAAACGTCATTAATAAATGTTAACTTTATCTCTGTGTCATACCTATTTGCCTAATAAAGCATGTGTCCTGAGTAAAGTCAAACTGTCTTCGTTATATTATTTTTGTAGGTTTTCAAATTAGTGGGATGGTGTTCAAAAAACATACCAGAACAAAGTCCAGAACATGGATGTTCAGATTCAATCGTAAAGGTTATACACATAACAGGATTGCGTCAGATTTCTGTTGACTGAGTGGAGGAGATTGGGTGGAGTTTCAGTGTGTGGGTATGTCTTTGTTTTTTTGTTTTTCTATATGATTTGGATTTTAAGACGTGCACACACAAGAACTCACTTTGAGTTTATCGGAAGGATTCAGCTGGTTCTGTTTGAATCTGCTCCGAGACACTATGGGGAGCGACGTGGAGCAGCTCGTCCTCTTTGGGTTTCTGCTAGCTTTGGCTGCTGCACAACCAACGAAGGTATAGTAACAACAGGACAGAGAAACACTATGCCAAAAAGCAGAATGCATGGATTACCTGTTTAAATGCTAATTGTTTTTGTAAAAATTTAACTGTGGGTCATGATCTCTGCCTTAGACAAACAACAACAGGTCAAGTTAGGGAATGTTCTCTCTGTGGTTAATATTATTTGTATCTTTGTTTTGTTCTGTGTATATATTCGGTCATAATTTATTTAGTTATCATTGCACTGAAACTTGTTTTTGCTCATGAAACTTTAGTATTAGAAGACATCTGAAAACCTTCTGAAATTGTCCAGTTAAATGTATCAGTAAATGAGAAAAAAGTGATGCAAATAAATGGTACTTTATTTTGCAGTGTAAGTATTAATTCAGTAATTCAATTCACAATGTGAGTACACACAGACTGTGATTAAGACACAACAGAAAATTATTTTGCATTTGGCATAGTACCTTCTTTATCTGTTAAGCAGGTCATTTGTCTAAACAATTATATTTTACCTATTAATGCTTTGATTTATGATCAGTGCCTGATTGGCAATAAGCCATTAAAATCTGAATTGTAATATTATTATCATTACTGTTATGCTTTCTGGGTTCATGCAGGATGACTGGGACATTTACAGCTTTCACATCAACTCCACTGTTAGCAGTCGATATGCCACCACTGTAATCACCAGCCGTGTGGCCAACCGTTTGAACGAATCAAAAGAAATTGCCTTTCATGTTGAGATTCCCAAGAATGCCTTCATTAGTAAATTCAGGATGTAAGTTAATGGAATCTTATTACATCAACATCTAATAATGTATTTGTTTTACTCTTGCTTCAATGTTAGACAAAGCATTTTATGCAGAATTTAAGACAGAACAGTGTGCAGAACTTAAGCAAAAACCCTTTTTGGGGTCTGCAGGATGATGGATGAGGAAGTGTTTGATGGAGTTGTGAAATCTAAGGAACGAGCTCAGCAGCAGTACAACCAGGCTGTGCGTCTTGGACAAAGTGCTGGGATCGTCAGGTATAAGCTTATGGATTGATTGATTTACTTACAGGACTAAATTTGATGCCATTTCTGTCTTTTTACAGTTTCCACAACTAAATAAGTTCTATTCAAATTTTTGGAACTTCATGCGCTGATTATTTTTTATTAGCTCTGTTGGGAGAACCATGGAGGAATTTAAAACCTCTGTAACTGTGGCGGCCCACAAAAAGGTCACCTTTGAACTCACCTATGAGGAGCTGCTGAAGCGAACCCACGGCAAATACGAGCTGCAGATCCACGCTCGACCCATGAAGCTTGTCAAAGACTTCAAGGTTTGTTCATTATCCATAAGAACTTTCCCTGATAACTGCAGTTTCCTTTGTATGATCTTCTGTATTCCTTTGTATTTTTCTGACATCTAGGTGGACGTGCATATTCATGAGAAAGCAGGGATCAGTTTCATTGATGTGAAAGGAGGACTGAGCACCCTGGCTAATGCTATCACCAAAACACATGCAGACAAACAGGTACAGCTGGTTCTGATGGTATGTGTAAATCTATCCACAGTCTAGACGTTTGGGAAAGTAAAAGCATAAATACAAAGTGTTCCGTAAAATACTTATTACAGAAGTACAACGTGACTTTTATGTCAACGCCACACATATACAACAAAAATACAATCAGGTATGCAAGCATGGCTTCAAGAATATTGGTAATATTTGATTTAGAAACTAAATCAAATCAAACAACAAAACCCAGAGACCATGAAAATCACTGTAAATCTAAAATATTCCAACATTTGGCTTATCTTTGACTAGGAAATACATATTTTCAAACTGGAAGGAACAACTTTACTTCATTGCTTGAATTTATCGCTATTGAGCTCCAGACTGGGCTGGTTAACTGTTAGACGATTCTTTGTTTAATCAGAGCTTATCCTGAATTAGGTCACAAGCTCTGTTGAACTTGATTTAAAGCTGCACTTACTATCAGAGGCGTTTCTACTCTCTAACTGGAGGTGATTTGGATGATGGCCTCTCCTAAAGGCTGCAGGACGCTGACCTTCAAGAACTGAAGTGTGACACACTTTCAGCTGTTACAAAACTGCTGACAAAAAGATTTCACCTTTCATTGTGTGATTGTGGTTCAGTAATTATGATGCTTATTTTAAACGAACTGATAAATCAACATTTTAACTAAAGCAGTAGTAGAAATATAATTAAATTAAAATCATAATGTTTAAAGTGTGCAACATCAGATTTGTCTTTTCTTTTCTTCCAGGCGTCGGTGTTCTTCCATCCAACTGTGGAACAACAGGAAACTTGTGAGAGGTGTGGAAAACAAGGTTTGAATGGAGATCTGGTCATTGTTTATGACGTCAACCAAGACAGCGGACTGGGAGACATCAAGGTCAAATTTTATCCACAAAATTATTTTTTATTACATTTTACATTCAAAGCTATTCGCTATATGAGCCAAATTCTTATTCTTTTTTTCATCAAACTTTTCCA
Organism: Poeciliopsis prolifica; assembly: GCF_027474105.1. Taxonomy (NCBI): domain Eukaryota; kingdom Metazoa; phylum Chordata; class Actinopteri; order Cyprinodontiformes; family Poeciliidae; genus Poeciliopsis; species Poeciliopsis prolifica. The sequence continues at coordinate 14,020,220 of NW_026562378.1, forward strand.
AACTTTTGTTTTTATTTACTTACTATTAGATTTCAGACGGTTACTTTGTCCATCACTTTGCTCCGTCTAACCTTCCCCGAATACCAAAAAATGTCGTCTTTGTTATCGACAGAAGTAGCTCAATGCATGGCAGAAAAATAGAACAGGTAAAGTATTTATACATCTCTTTTTTATGTGATTTGTCGCTTAAGAGAACTCCACTGTAAATATTTTGAATGTGTCTCTGTCTCAGACCCGAACGGCTTTGATCCACATTTTAAATGACCTGGCAGAAGGCGACTTCTTTGGTATCATCAGTTTTGATGATGCCATATTTCACTGGAATAGAGAACTTGTTCCAGCCACTGCTTCAAATGTGGAGAGGGCTAAGGAGTTTGCACGGAATATTTTTGAAAGAGGAGGTATGACCTTTCACTAAATATGAATAATGCAAGGCTGTACAGTTGTGCAGTTAGTAGCACAGCTGCTTTTCTGAAAAAAAAAAAAACCCAGCCTGAGGTGGGTGAGTGGATAGATGGGTCCACTTAATGAGGTGATGGATGAATAATGTGACATTTTGCTTGATGATGGCAGAGAAACATAATTTCTTCTTTCTCAGCTACAAACATCAATGAAGCAGTGTTGGAAGGAGCTCGCATGCTGAATGAACAAAGGAGGGAAGGCTCAGCTTCCATCCTGATATTTCTCACAGATGGAGACCCTACAGCAGGTTAGACAAAAATAATACAACATGAAATAAATGTTTAACCAGCAGACTTCACAGTGTGTTAATGCTAAAGATGACAAGCCAACTCCCTCGAAGAGAATAATCAGTAATCTTAACAGAACAATTATGTCCTATCTACTGTGAATATTGTAATATAAAAGTGGGTGTGTGATCTCTACATCAGGGCAGTAGGTTTATAGATCAGCGTCGGATATTTGTAGATGCCTACAAACAGGGTCTATGGTTATTCTAACAAACAGGGATAAGAACAGCTGCAGTATTTATTCTCTTTCCATAGGTTAGAAGTGAAAGTACATGAACAATTAAAGGGCTGTCCTAATATTTTTGACTATATTATAGCATATTTTGTTATCTATGCAATTTATTTGTCTTTCCTGAAACAATTAAATCTCAGTTCTAAAATGGTCTCTCTAAAAGATCCCAGACGTAGATTTTCCAGTTCTTTTACATGGTATTTTACTGCATCTTGCATCTTGATCTGTCATAACATTCTTTAACTTAAATGCAAACAGTTTCTAACATTATTCATGCATAATCTTTGTCAAATAATAAAATAGTCATAATTTCTTATCATTTCCTTGTTGATGTCTGTGTGAGTTCAGTCCCCCTGTAATCGTTATTACAATGTTGTTTACAAGGTTTTACATAGATATTTATTTAAAACCTGTATATATTTATATTACAGGTATGCTATATATACCTATATGTTTATCCCACCTTCAGATGCTAACTTTGATTGTTTAGAAAATTTGAGCCTAACTTACCCTGTATTCTGTTCTTTCAGGAGAAACTAACTTAGAAAAAATACAGTCAAATGTCAGAGAAGCTATTGCAGAAAAGTTTCCTCTCTACTGCCTTGGTTTTGGCTCTGATGTCAATTTTGAGTTTTTGGAGAAAATGTCGCTGCAGAACAATGGTGTGGCAAGACGGATTTATGAAGACTCTGATGCCGATTTACAGCTCAAGGTATCCTCCTCCATTTCACCCGTTATCCTTATGCCAAATCATTTACTTTGTTTTTACATTTAAAATTCATTCTGTATTAATTCCACATCAAACCGTGTATTCAACAGGGTTTCTATGAAGAAGTGGCCACTCCTTTGTTAACAGACGTGACAATGATCTATGTGGGTGGGTCCAATCTAACCCAGACAAATTTCAGTCGGTATTACAACGGTTCTGAGATTGTTGTAGCCGGTGAGGTCACCGACAACAACATTGAAACCTTCACTCCGCAAGTCGTGGCTTACTCAGTAAGGATCAGCCCACAGCACACAATTACACTGTCCTACAAAGCTAAGACGACCATTAATACTTAATATTTCTGACAGACCAACAGAAGAGTGACATTTTCTAAGACAAGTAGTTCTACGGATCGTCCCAGTGAAACAGTGAGTGAAAACCTTCTGCAGAGGGTTTGGGCCTACCTCACGGTGAAACAGCTTCTGGACAGACAGTAAGTGAGACATATCTCCTCCTCTGTTCTTATTTTGGTTATTTGTTCTAATATTGGAATCAGGATTCAGTTTCAGTTTATTTAAGTGTTTACTGTTAAAGAGGTGAAAAGTGAAAGAATAAATAAACGACGATGAAATTGTAACTGACTGAAATTATGTAAAATAATCTGTTTTAAATATAATACAGTTGCTTTAAGCGTTGTCTATGAGACTTAGAAACTGGTATGAGATGCATATGGACTGACAGTAGATGATTAGTATTTATTGCTGATTGATACTTTAGAAATGCTATAAATACATTAAGAGCAGAAAATCAGTGGTTTTACTTCATGTGAAGGCAAAATGCCATTTAACTTGTAATTCAAAATTAACTAATGAGCGGTGAGATTTTTTTCACATCACCAATAAAAAGCTCTGAAATTTTTATCATTTTTATCATCTTTAGCACAATCCTAAAATATTTTCAAAGGGAAAACATTTTATTTCAGTTAAAGGAAATGTATATATTGTGAAAAAATGTGTTGCAAGGACCTTTACTCTTTGTTATTCTGTTCAACTTTTAATTTAAACAATTTTGCATAAAAGTGGCCTCTGATGTTTTTGCTGCACTTTATGATGATGTCTAATTATGACAAGATGCTGTGATACAGGCTGCTGTTATTGGGACCTGAGAAAGAGAAAGTGAATAAAGAGGCGTTGGAGTTGTCCCTGAAGTACAGCTTTGTTACCCCGCTCACATCCATGGTGGTCACCAAGCCTCAGGGGGAGGAGTCCGTCCTCAGCAAACCCAAAGAGGGTGAGACACCACAGCTCGAAGGTTGTGCATTGTGTCTGAATCTAAACAAGTATAGTTCTTTTTCTGTTATCTTTTTTATGTTTTTTTCCAGATATGATAAGGGATGGTTTGCAATGTTTAACACAGTCATTGACTAACAGTAAGCTGATAATCTGGAGTCCAAACCAATTCAGTACATTCATCTGAATGCAGTGAAGTTATGTAACATGGCTGTGCTTTTATATTGTGCAAATATCAGGAATATTGTTATTTTGGACATTAACAGGTTTGGGTTAAAGCCACAAGGAGTTTAATATTTAAAGTCCTCTTGGATACAAAAACAGTAGCTACACAAACATTACTGCAGATAGCACCTCGATTTGTTCAGGTATCTCCCAACATGTCATTCTATGTTGCAAGAACAAGCTGACAAAAATTAAGTAAAATCATTTAATTTATTTGACTTGAAACAGGTAAAACTATTTAGAAAAATTCAAATTGAAAGCCATTAGTAATGCTGCTGTGAAACAGCAACAGCTGCCAGTGACCTTTCAAATTAAAAACTTTATTTATGTCTATACAACATCATGAACATAAACGTAAAACATCACCTAGTGCAATAGGAGTGCTCACCTAAATAATTACAATCAGGTGATAAAAGCAAACTCCTGACAAATTGTATTTCAAACATAAACATAAAATGGCCTAATTTAGTGAGTAATATAACAGAATGAACAGGGATACTGTTTAGGAAATCTTGTGCAGGTTTGTGGTTAACCACAACAAATATTTAGAAATTGTTACAAGTAAAACCACAATGTTGTTACTGTTTACAACTAAAATCAATGTTGAAATCACTGAGAAATATCAAGATTGATCTTTTCTGATAACTTAAACAATGGAGGAGGGTTTACTCAAATTGTCATCAGGTGTTCATTATCCAGCTCTGAAATAACAGACGGACAAGGTAAAATCATCAAGAATCTAGATTTTATACAAGATACTTCAAGAAGCTTAAACGATGCACAACCAGAACTACCATGAGTAGGTGTTGGTAACCTAGAACTACTTTCTCTTTTGCCTGAGATCAGTCCCGTCTACAGAAAGTCTGTTCAGGCTAAGCCGATTTCTGATTTGATTCAGGTGACAGTTATTATTTGTGAGAGATAATGTCTGCTTTAAAAACAGTCATGATCAAAAACAGTCAGTCCCACAGAGCTGCTGCTCTTGGACACTGCTGACCGTGACCTGTTACTGAAGATCTGTTGTTCTCAGTATTCATTATTTTCCAGTTCTTTTTGGTGACTTTGGTGCGATAGTTTCTAATGGATATAAATGAAAATCATTTTAATATCCTAATCCATTTTTTTCACAGGAGCTGCGGCATCTGTTTCCAGATTTTCTCATGTTCCTGGTGGGTTAAGTACAGTCCATGTGAATGTTGGAAGCAACAAAACAGAACTTTATTATGAGCTAAAAGACCAAATTTAGGTTTAAATCAATCAAAATTTTAATAAAGACTTTAAACATTATTTGAACAACTTTAAATGATCCAATTTACTTTATTTAAATTTATATAGTCAGCTTCCCTGTTTTGTCTTTTGACTTCATGTCCCTATTTCCAGATAACATTTTAATTTACTTTTTAATTCTGAAAATATCTTTCAATGTTAAGTAAAAGGGTGTCAGTTCTCAAATCTATTTATTTTTCTTCAACTTTAAAAGCAAATTTTCATAAATATTCTAAGAAAAGATCATGTTTTGCTTTTTCATTCTTTAAATAGGTCTTAATGCAATAGCAAAAACATACATGACTCCCAAAAGTTTGGAGTCACCTTTTAATCGCCTTATTTTTTTATATTAAATTTTCTTCAGTTAAAATAACATTCAATTATTTAAAAATACAGTATAGGCACTGTTAATGGGGTAAATGACTATGAGAGCAGGAAATGCCTGTTTTTGTTTTTATAATATCTTCACAGATGTGCAATATGAGCACAATATGAATTCTTAATACACATAAATTCTTCATATGTGTTTGCTCAGCACAGTACTAATATATTACTGGCTTTCAGGTCAGATGATACAGTATCTGGGGCCTGGGGCAGGATCCTCTTCAATGGACCCCCATTCATTGCACTTTGTAGCTAGTGGAAAATTAGTTAACATTTACCTTGTAAAACAGATTATTGATGCATTCTGTCTCAGTTTTTCTCGTTCCAGTTTCTATCATCCTTTCTTTTTTTCCTGTTGGCTCCTTACTTTTGATTTCTTTGTTGCCATCTATACTTTCATTGTCAATCATTGGAGGTGTAGCATTGGAGGAAAATCTTACCTTTACAGGAAAATTGTTTATCTGCCATCTACCGTCTGGCAGAAAACATTTAAGACTCAACGTAAACATTTTCTTAAACATTAAAATTAACTGTTAAAGAAAATGTTTCATTTAAACATTTTTTCATTTTATCATTGCAAAACTCCTATGCTTATTCCAAGTCCATCCAAGCATCACTAACTTCTTATCAGGATCTTTTTTAGTTGTAGTTTTCTTCCCACTTTGCGTAATTTGGCCATGATTCCTGCAGTGCAAATGTAAGGAAGAGAAAAAAGAACTTCCCCAAAAAACCACCCTATTAAATCAGTGAAAATTATACCTTTATTACTATTTTTCTAAGAATTTTTGACAGACTGTTGAGCTTTATAGTAATACTTGGTCCTCAAGCTCGTCCTGGTTTTGGTCCTGCAGGTTCTGCTGGTTTTGGTGCTCCACCTCCTCTTGGTTTTGGTCCTCCAGTTTTTGCTGGTTTTCGTCCTCCACCTCCTCCTGGTTTTAGTTGTCGAGGTTCTGCTGGTTTTCGTCCTCCACCTCCTCCTGGTTTTGGTCGTCCAGGTTCTGCTGGTTTTCATCCTCCACCTCCTCCTGGTTTTGGAGGACTAGCTCTTCCTGGAGAAGCAGGAAGAATTGGAGAACCAGATCTTCCTGGTTTTGGTCCTCCAGGTTCTGCTGGTTTTGGTCCTCCAGGTTCTGCTGGTTTTGGTCCTCCAGGTCCTCCTGGTTTTGGTCCTTCAGGTCCTTCAGGTCCTTCAGGTCCTTCAGGTCCTTCAGGTCCTTCTGGTCCTTCTGGTGGGTATGGTATGAATGCCATGAAGTTAAAAAAAATGATTGACATTATTTAGAATGTCTTTGATAGTTTCCAGATAAAACAACAATAAAATCATGACAGAAAATGCAAGAAATCCAAATCCCGACATGGGAAAAGTTTTATTTTCAACTCTTTGATTTTGATCATCACCAAGTCTTTAGGTTCCTTCGAGAAGAAAAGCATCAATTGCTGATGATCAGTTGAATTTTCTGGTTTTCCAGAAATGCATGTTAGTGGCACACATGTCACATATATTAGCTCTGTTTTAAACACCAAACAAAATGTACTACTGTTTACTGATAAACTCAATTTTAGCATCTGTAGTTGTATTTTCTGAAGAGAAAAATGTACCAATCAGATAGACAAAAGGCAAATGATACTTTTCTTGTGTTGCAAGTTTTTTGCATTTTTTTCAGAATTTCACTTTGTAAGAACTTGATCAATGTACAAAATGACATTTACATTATGACAAGTAAGAACATTTCCGTCATTATTTTCAAAGAATATATTGCTCCAAAACACCTTATCAGTGTGTATTACATTATGATGTCGATCATGGCATTCAGTATTGAGAAATGGTTAAAAATATACTTATAGTCAGTTGTCCAAAAAGAAGAAAGTAGATAGAAATAGTTTATGTGTAAGCTTGAGTGTGAATTTGCCAAAATTACCTTTCAGCTTTTTGTCAAACTTCCACTGCATGTAAGATCCTAAGTGAGAATGTAGTGGAGCAACAGGAAATGCAACACAAGTGTGAAGTGAAAGAAAATAAACACAAATAAATTTGCCAGTCAGAAGGTTGTGGAGATGCTTAAAGAAGGGTTAGGTTATAACACAATGTAGGAACACTGAGCTATCGAGCCAAATGGAATTGGCAAAAAATTCACTCCAGATGTGCAAATCTAGTAGAAACATATACTCAGATATCCTGGAAAAGCATCAACTTAGACAGGGCTAATTATGAAGGAGCATCACAATTTCAGATTTGCAAAATAAATAAATAGAAAATCATGTATGAATTTTCTTTCACCTCACAGTCATGTATGGAGCTGTGAGAAAATATCACATCAGATCACAAAGCACGTTGAGGAATGTGGTAGTAATGTGACAAAATGTGGAAAAGCTCGGGAAGCTCACAGATTTGTTTAACGTTCTCTCTGTCTCCCTATCAGCCCATGTCAGACACCGATTCCTGATCAAAAATGAGAATCACTCTGCCGCCCTTTGCTTTGAATTGCGTGGATCTCATGTTCTTAAACTTTTTCATCATCCCAGCAAGAGTGAGTGTCATTTATTTTTGCCAGCATGCACCTGAAGAATCTTTAACTGTCTCTGAGGTTTGAGTTTTCATTTTGTTGCTGGACTTGTGATTCAATGTTAACTTTCAGCTTATTTCTTTCAAATCAGGGATATACATAAATGGCGAGCTTAATCCAGTGACAAATGGGGGCTTCAAAAAAATGTTCATCCAAATTCAAAACCATTATTTGGACATCGACCCCGAGGGAGTCAGGGTCCTGAATGGAACGACTATGACCCGGCTCACTGGACAGAATCTCATCCAAGATGGAAGGTGACCATGAATGTACAAGTTTAAATGTTTTCAGAACCACAACTGGTGGTGTCCTTTAGATTAGCACAGCATTGTTTATGACTGACCCTGATCTTATTATAGGCATATCTGGTTTTTGCCAAAAACTCAACAATTGTATATATTTTTATCACAAAGCTGCAGATTGATGTGTTTATTGTTGTGAGCCCAGATTGGTCCAACTTACTGGTTATTAGCTGAAGCATCGGAACTTAATTTGGTAGAGCGGCTTAACTAAGATCCTAAATGAACATGTTTATTATTATACAGGATGTAGCTGGAAATGTCTCACCTTTAACATGTGAGAAAAAGGACAAGAAGTGAACAGGGCGAATGATAAGAATAATACAGCAGAGCAGTCAGAGTGTTGGACTATGTAGTACAGAGTAAAGAGTCAAGTATGGGAGGGTGGAGGACTAGAGGAAATGAGGAGCCTATGGCCTGCATGATGAGGCTTTGATTGACAAACTAAGAGGTGTCATAAGGAGAAAGAGCAGGAAGTAACTCAAGATGTAACGTATAGCCAGATTACAACGTACACAAAGATACACAGCAGATAGAAATAGCATTAAGATCCCAGCAGTCAAAATGCAATTAAAGACCATTTTACATTTCATGTCTCTCTGAGCGAGCGCTCTGTTGCTTTGTGTTTTTGTCATGGATAAGAATCATGCTTGTGGTTTTATCAAATAATCTTAATTCATTTATCTATATTGTTCTCAACTATAAATTTAAAGCAAGAAAGTTTTTATTGGTAATTCTGATTTAAAATATAAGAGATTAAAATCCCTGATCAAACTAAACTATGAATGAACTCTTGTTGCTATACATCAATCTTACATAACCACATTTCCATACCAGACAATATAAAAACCTCCTTTCATTGGTTGTAATGTTTCATATAGGATATATGGAAAGCATGCATGCCTTGGGTTTCATCCCCACTTTTTTGAAGGTGTAGGAAGGAAAAGCACCCAAACGTAAGAGCTGGTTGTGATTTTCTCTTCCTCTTCTAGTTTTACAGTGACTGTTCGAGGTCAAGAAACAGATGTTTTAGCAGAAGACTTGCACATCGTTGTCTTAGTTCATCAGAGGGACGGCAACAAATTCCTTTGGCCTGTTTTAAAAAAGAGACCGTCTGCCAGCAACATTGATGGGATTCTAGGTGAGAATGTTTTCCCTTCTGTGTCAAATACTAATTTTTGTTTTGTTTAATAACATTTTTTTTCCAGCTGTTAATTTTATAAATGTTTCCTGCCATTTGGCTCTTTGAAATTACACCCCTGTAAATTTTTCATGATGCTTAAAGTGCCAAAGTTTTGACAACCTTGTGTTATTTTTGTTCTGGTTTTTGTAGCTTCGATACCAGCTAATTTTACGGTAGTATCACAACCACACCTACCATTACTGAAGATCCCAGGCAGATTTGATAGACAGGTGTTCAGGTAAGTTATTTTTAAATGTATCTATTAGAGCAACAATCAGACTGTGTTTAAACTCCTGTTTTATTTTTCAGTTCATTAGCAACTGACTACAGTGTTCCCTCTCCTGTGACTGTGCAGTGCTGGTTCACAACGATTCCTCCGGCTTTTTATGTTATATAACCGTTCAATGGATGAATTCAGTTCAGATCAGCTTATTTTGATAAATAATGTCGAACATTATTTTAAAAATAACCAAGATGTGAAGCAAGAAGTACCAAAAACATTACAGTCTTGTTTTTTTATTGGTTAGACAGTGCAATGAAGAATATTGAATTTGTGTTATTATCGACCCCATAAATGACAAAAAGAAATTTGAAAATTTCTAAAACATTACTAAAATGTAAAGGCTGATCGGGTCTGGTGGTGTGAGGTCTTGGGACAATCGAACAGTATGTTTTTTTCAATAGTTTGATATCATGTAATTATGTTTCAGCCTCTTATTTTGAAGTATGAAAGGAAGTAGTTCTTAATTTGCTGTTTAATGTTGAAAGACTTTTTACTATTTGGCAATCAGCACATTTCATTTATTTATTTGAAATGATTTGTAAAGAAAAACTAAAGTCAGAGAGAAAAGATACAAGGATTTGTTGGCACTGTGAGATAATGTGCCTGTTTAACCAATAAAGATGCTAAAATTAGCTTCTGTTTCAAAGGTTCTTGAATTTCTTAAAGGCTATTTCTTTACAAGTCTTTAATGCATTTGATAATTGGTTCAACATCTGTAATTCTTACACATGAAAAATGAGACCTTGATAAGCCAGAACATAAAAACATTTCACAGTTGAAGACACTTTTGCTCTGTGATCTGTGTATATGTTGATTTATTTTTGGGGGGGCATCACAAACACTTGATAATTTAAAGAGCATGACATCTGCCTTATTAAATTTGAAAAATAATTGTATTGTGTGAGTCTAAGTCATTTTAAACACACTTTGTTCATGTTTGGTAAATAAAACAAATATGGTTATTATTAGTTTTCAGTGTTCATGAAATGGAGAAACTAAAATATTGGCTGATTAGGGCTTTCATCCACATTTCTTTCTCTGGAGCAGAGGATATAATCTGACATATATGAAATAAAACATGAGATTGATAGAATTATTTGGGCTGAAAAAAATTGTTACATATAAGAAAAATACCAAATCGTGAAGTCAGTGTGAAACCAAACCATATGCATTTTAAAACATTTATTTCTTCCGTCTCATCTTGACTTTTTCCTCCAGAAGGTGGCATCATGGCTCTGTTTATATATCACAGTCTGTGTTGACTGTGATGCATAAAAGACAGACTGTTTATATACCACAGTATATAACGACTTTATAGAAGAATTATATAATTTTATAAAAGTATATACAATGGAGAGGAAATGAATAGATATTCCTATACACGAAATATATTACGATATTATTGTAATAACCTATTTAGTCAAATAATAAGGGGTCAAAGAACAACGCAGAACATAAAATCTAGCAACTACTTAAAAAATAAATAACTAAAGACAACTGAGCTCAAACTTTCATGTTGGCTCTTTATTTTTATGTAGAATTGTATTTTCTGATTTTGCTAATTGTTTTTTTCCCCCATGTTTACAAACCACTAATCTTTTTTTGATCACTGATAAATGTCTTTTGCTAAAAGCAGCATAGACTTTAAAGCAGTGGTCTCAAATTTCTCAGCGATCGGTATCCTGCAACTTTTAGATGTTCAACACTGGAAGAGCTCAGTAGAGTTTGAATACATCCATCTCACCATTTAATTCGAGAGATGACACATCTAAACATTGCAGAACTCTGGACCTTGAGAACTGTAGTTTGAAACCACTGCTTTAATTTGTGGCTTTATAGATGCGTTTTGTTTTTAAGACCTGATTTTTAACATGGTGTTTATCATTCTTCATTGTTGTTCTTAAACCTCTTCACTGTCTCAGCAGGGATCAACACTGAGTATCTTTCTGTCAATAAAAAATAAACCTCTTGATGCCCATGTTTGAGATTTGCATATTCATGCCCAGATTTATGAATTTGAATTTTAACTTTTATTTGGTCCTTTGGTGCTGGAGTTTTTAATCGGCAGTGAGCTGGATTTAGTAACAATCAGTGGTTTAAAAAGATTGCAATCCACGCTAGAACAAACTAACATGTTTTGATTGTCACGCAAAGGACACATTATTATGCACCACCAAACATTCACTGCCTGGAGGCAACCAGTTTGACTTTGTCAATTACTGTGCAGGATCCTGATGCAAAGCTTTGTTTAGTCAACCAGTCAGGGCAGTCAGATGACACATGAGCAACAAACATTCCTTAACCCAGAGAAGCAACAAATGTAATGCCTGAAAGCTCTGAATTCAAAATATCTATTGATTCAGTTGTAACTTCTAAAAATCCAAAATCTTGCGAAAGTTCCCACTGACTCTTGCACAACGAAGAAACACTCGTAGACTGAAATGAGGCTTCTTACGTAAAATGTGACTGATCAGGTCTGAACTGTAATTTAGTCTGGGAGAATGTGAAACACCCATTTCTGTTACTGACATCAATCACTACATAGATTATTCCTGTCAAAAAGGATTGACTCACAGAGAGCTTTGATCTCTTTACACCAGCTAATAAAGCTTTTATCATGCTGAAATACCGTGAAGTTGAGGTGGGTCTGGCATCCGGGCAGGCTAATAGAACATTTGGACCCTGTGGATTATAATAGTTGGCCATTGACCTATCTAGTAATTTCTTTGACATTTGGTACAGGCTTGGTATTTCATTTTTAAATGAGAATGCAAATGATTATTAAAGAAGTATTTCAACATTATCAACCTTGTGCATTTCATAATATTCGTTACCAAAGCGGTGCAAGGTCCACCCTGATATTTTGCACACAGCTAAATGGTTGCTATGGGAGATTAAAGGATTTCTCAAACATGCATGAAAAAATCAAGGCAACACTCCATGTATGTTTATTGGTGACGGAACAACATTATAGGTTGATGTAAAACTCAAAAAAGTCAATTTTACACTTCAGCATAACAAGGCATTTTGAACAATTTCATGCGCCCATGTGGTTGGGCGCATGAAATTTGGGTGGAAAAATTTAACTGGCCTGTATG